>NC_057810.1:564600280-564935893 GCF_018294505.1 Triticum aestivum | reverse complement strand
TCGAGCATACTTCCTTATATCATTTGATCTGACAAATGTTATCTCCTTGTTCACTTAATTGTGGAAATCCATCTTTTGGGAATCTCGGTGAATTGCCGTTGAGTTCACCAGACACCTCCTTGTCCTCTCCTTGGGTTAATGATGGACTCTTGTTAACGGAAATCACTTCATAGTTCATTTCCCCGAGAATCTTACAATGTCATCTCGTCAATTTGCGTTGCACCTTTTCTTCTCAGGTATCCTAAGTCTGAGGTATCCTGACATTAACGAGATCTGAATCTCGGTCAGATATGATGGTTGGAACCTTTTCCAAGAGTCATAACACTGGACTTTATATGACCCGGTAAGGTGATATCGTGCCTAGCACACCTGGCCGGAGGACCTATTGTTACCGTTTCATTTTTCGCAAGGCTATCCATTCTTCCATGAGGAAATTGTAAGACTTATCCTACAAGTTGTTCCTAATGGATCTTTCCTATATCCAAAGTCTAGCCCTTGATTGAAACAAACACCATGTCAATGCTATCTCGAAGCATGTCTGTGGTACTCCGATTTTCAACAAGAACATTTGAAGCCCAATGCTAAATGTTTCTTGCTCAATTATCCAAACACCGATGTATGAGTAATGTCATGAAAATTCTCTCCCCTACCTAAAGAGTTTTCTACATTATATCCTGTCATGGATATCATGCTCTGCTTATCCTTGGGAAGGATATACCCCTGAAATATGTGTTTAAACACATTTTCCTTTCCATTGTTCTGTTTAACCTGATGAGCACATCTTCCTTTCCATTGGTTTGTTTGACCTTTCTTGTGATCTATATAACCTAAGCAGTAATAATTTACTTCTTATGTAAACACCTCGGTGTACAACTCTGCCAGTGAGACCCTGTTACTTTTGTTGATGACATTTTGGTAACCACCGATGGACGAGAACTTTGCCTAATGGTCCGCCTCGTTCAACGAGCAGGAAAACGGTTCTCTTCGTCCCTCGCCCTTGGTATCGATGTTGTTGCCGACATATCTGACAGGCTACCCTTTGACACGCCTTACTATCATGACCGTGCAAAATGTCGGCCCCCTTCCTACTTTCAACCACATGGTGGGCCCATAACCCACAGTTCCACAGGATCGAAACCTGACTCTCCTGCACCCCCTCTTCCCAAGGTTGTTCCTCGCGTGCGGCCTCGTATGTAATTCACGGGCCACCGTCCCAAGTGATCTATTTTGGTAGCAGACGCAATACTCAATCTCATTGCTCTGGACCCCTTTCGCATGTTGTTTCAGACATCGAACAATGGCCTATCCGTTTGAAACTTCTCATGGTACCTTCTTACTTTACTCTCGATATTTTCCTAAGTTCAATTCGAGAGTTACTTCCTACCCCATTCCCTGAGTTATGTACCAGATAGTCAACCTTGTAGAGGTTCGTTCTCCCGGAATAACCCCTTATTCTTTCGTAAGTACGATGGAACCCCCAAAGAAAGGGATGACAACTTGATCATGATGACCTGGAGCAGACAAATAAAGACTTCAACGTAATGGATCGACCTCTTCGAGAAGAGCAACCAAGACCGAGAAGTCTCGATAGAATTTCGTAGCCACATCTTTCCCTTGTTCCCCTCTTAAATCTCGGGACGAGATTTCTTGTAGTGGAGGAGAATTGTGACGCCCGGGTAATTAAGCTACAGTAATCCCCACTAATGATGCCACGTCACCTCGGTTACTGTGGATAAACTCGCGTTAGTTCGGAACCTAGTTCGAATTTCAAATTCAAAATCGAGCAAACAATAAAAGTTTTCAAATATTAAGATTTAAATGTTCGGAGTGAACCAAATAATACATAGGTAATTATGGTGGAGAAACCAAACTTTGATAAAATGTTTATAGGCCCTAAAACAATTAAAACAATAGTGAAAACAATTATTTAAATACCTTTTGTAATTAATAAAATGTCAAACTAATTTATTTGAGGATTAGACTTTTTGTGACTATGGACTAAGTTGAAATACTAAATTAGATGCTACGTGTGTATTTTAATAAAACTGAAATAATAGGAAACAAAACTAAAACAGAAAAGGAAAATAAAATAAAAACAAAAACTTAAACAAAAGAGAAAAGGGAAGAACCCCCCCCCCACCGGGCCGAATGGCCCAGCTAGCCAGCAGGCCACCAGCCCAAAAGGCCCAACCGGCCACCCCACTCCCCTTATCCCCCCATCCCAGAAACCCTAACTCCCGACCGCACCCATCCCCACTCCCCACGCCGCTCTCCCCCCTCTCGATCCGATCTGGATCGAGGGAGCATTCCCGAGCCCCCTTCGACACCAATCGCCGCCGCCTGGAGGTCCAGTCGCCGGAGCCACCCTCCCGGATCCCCTCTGCCTCGACTACCTCGCCTCCCGTCTCCGTCGATCGTCCCCGTCCTCCTCCCCACGGGTCGCCCCCGAGCCTCGACGCCCATGTGCCCCTGCAAACGGCGGTGAGGCCCTCGGCCTCGGCCTCCCCTCTCCCCTTCTTTTCGTCTGCGGACACCGCGCTCGTCCACCTCGCGCCCGTGCAGTCCGCTCGCCTCCGGCCCATCTCTGCCTTGCGGTCGAGCACGCCATGCCCCGTACCCCGTGCGCTCCAGGCCCGTCCAGGCCCGCACACCCTCCTGCTCGACGACTGCATCGGCCACGCCGTCGCCCCACTTGCCGCTCCTGGTCGTGCCCTGCCACGAGCTGCAGCAGCTGCTACTGTGCTGCGGCGCTGCCGCCAGCACCACTGCAGCCCCCGCGCTCGCCCACTCACCGTGGTCGCGCCCGCTCGCGGAGTGCTCCTGTGCCCCTGCCTCCGTCGTTCCTCTCACGCGCCTCGGCTCCTCCTTGCGCCCTCCCTCGTCTGCTCGCAGTGGCCGCGCTCCGGCGAGCCACCCACAGCGCCTCGGCTGGCTCCGCTCGGGACTCGCCCGTTCGGGTGCCCACGCCCGGCGCCCGTAAACCCCACACCCGCTAAGGCCCCTGGCCCAATGACAGATGGGGCCCACGCCCAGAACGTATTTAAAAAAAAGAAAATAAAAATAAAAATAATTAATTAAAGAAATAATTAACTTAATTAATTTTGATTAATTAAACTAATTAAATAACTAAGCTAACTAAACTGTTAGTCAATTAATTAATTACTCAATGACAATGGCCCCCTCCTAATTAATACTAATTAGGTTAAATTAGATGACTAATCAAAATGTGTCACTGACCAGTGGGTCCCACTGGTCAGGTTGACCAGTCAACCCTGTTGACTGCTGACGTCAGCATGACATCATGCTGATGTCATAATTCCATTTTTGAATTAAATTAAATAATTAATTAAATTCCAGAAATTAATAAAATCTTTAGAAAATCATAACTTTTAATCTGTAACTCGGATTAAAATATTTTCAACATGAAAGTTGCTCAGAACGACGAGACGAATCCGGATACGCGGTCCGTTCGTCCGCCACACACCCCTAACCTATCAAACCCGCAACTTTCACCCCTCCGGCTCCTTTGCCCGAAAACACGAAACACCGAGAATACTTTCCCGGGGGTTTTTCCCCCTTCACCGGTATCACCTACTACCGCGTTAGGGCACACCGAACACCGCGTATTGCCTTGTTATATTTTGTGGTGCTTTGTTTGCTCCGTATTCATTATTTCTTCCCCCTCTTCTCTCCGGTAGACTACGAGACCGACGCTGCTGCTGACCAGTTCGACTACGGAGTTGACGACCCCTCTCTCTTGCCAGAGCAACCAGGCAAGCCCCCCCTTGATCACCAGATATCGCCTATTCTACTCTATACTGCTTGCATTAGAGTAGTGTAGCATGTTACTGCTTTCCGTTAATCCTATTCTGATGCATAGCCTGTCATTGCTGCTACAGTCATTGATACCTTACCCGCAATCCTAAATGCTTAGTATAGGATGCTAGTGTTCCATCAGTGTCCCTACACTCTTGTCCGTCTGCCATGCTATACTACTGGGCTGTGATCACTTCGGGAGGTGATCACGGGCATATACTATATACTTTACACTGTTACATTACCTGTGATACTGTTCGGAGTTGGGGGCTGAAGGGGCAGGTGGCTCCATCCCGGTAGAGGTGGGCCTGGGTTCCCGACGGCCCCCGACTGTTACTTTGTGGCGGAGCGACAGGGCAGGTTGAGACCACCTAGGAGACAGGTGGGCCTGGTCCTGTTCGGCGTTCGCGGATACTTAACACGCTTAACGAGATCTTGGTATTTGATCTGAGTCTGGCTACGAGCCTATACGCACTAACCATCTACGTGGGAGTAGTTATGGGTATCCCGACGTCGTGGTATCAGCCGAAGCACTTCAGACGTCAGCGACGGAGCGGCGCGCGCCGGATTGGAACGTAAGCCTGCTCTTGTATTAAGGGGCTAGTTCTGCTTCCGGCCACCCACGCAACGTGCAGGTGTGCTCAGGGCGATGGGCCCAGACCCCTGCGCGCTTAGGTTTAGACCGGCGTGCTGGCCTCTCTGTTGTGCCTAGGTGGGGCTGCGACGTGTTGATCTTCCGAGGCCGGGCATGACCCAGGAAAGTGTGTCCGGCCAAATGGGATCAAGCGTGCTGGGTTATGTGGTGCACCCCTGTAGGGAAGTTAATCTATTCGAATAGCCGTGATCTTCGGTAACAGGACGACTTGGAGTTGTACCTTGACCTTATGACAACTAGAACCGGATACTTAATAAAACACACCCTTCCAAGTGCCAGATACAACCGGTGGTCGCTCTCCCTCAGGGATATGAGGAGGGGATCGCCGGGTAGGATTATGCTATGAGATGCTACTTGGAGATGCTACTTGGAGGACTTCAATCTACTCTCTTCTACTTGATGCAAGACGGTGGCGGCGAGAAGCGTAGTCTTCGATAAGACTAGCTATCCCCCTCTTATTCTGGCATTCTGCAGTTTAGTCCACTGATATGGCCCCTTACCATATACCCATGCATATGTAGTGTAGTTCCTTGCTTGCGAGTACTTTGGATGAGTACTCACGGTTGCTTTCTCCCCCCTTTTTCCCCTTTCCTTTCTTTCTGGTTGTCGCAACCAGATGCTGGAGTCCAGGAGCCAGACGCCACCGTCGACGACGACCCCTACTACACCGGAGATGCCTACTACTACGTGCTGCCCGCTGACGACGACCTGGAGTACTTAGGAGGATCCCAGGCAGGAGGCCTGCGCCTCTTTCGATCTGTATCCTAGTTTGTGCTAGCCTTCTTAAGGCAACTTGTTTAACTTATGTCTGTACTCAGATATTGTTGCTTCCGCTGACTCGTCTATGATCGAGCACTTGTATTCGAGCCCTCGAGGCCCCTGGCTTGTATTATGATGCTTGTATGACTTATTTATGTTTTTAGAGTTGTGTTGTGATATCTTCCCGTGAGTCCCTGATCTTGATCGTACACATTTGCGTGCATGATTAGTGTACGATTGAATCGGGGGCGTCACAGGTTCTCTTCATCATAACCCGCCTGGTACTTGGTAAGATCCACTTCATTTGCTATCAGAGTAGCCACGGGGCGTATCTCTTTGACACAGGCGAGAAAGTCTGCATCTTCAAAAGGAGTGCCATCTTCCTTCAGGCTTGAGTAGCCGACGGCAATGTCAGCCAGTGCTAATTCTGGTATCCAAGCCTTGGCCCGACTTAAAGCGTTTACCGCTCCGGCTCTTTCAGCTGACCGCCTTAGTTCATTGAACCGTTGAGGGAGAACGGAAAGCTTCTTCAAGACCTCTACCAGGAGGGTTGGCACTTCATTCGACAGAGCCACCGTGGCTAATGCACGTTGAGACCCGGTGTACAATTGTTCGACCAAAGTGTACACTGCCTTCAGTTTGATCAGCATGTCTTGGTTCAAGTTTGAGCTTCTGGGGACTGCATAAGCGTGATCAGGTGAGTTAATTCTAGTCTTGTGGTCAATTGAAAGGCTTAGATAGTTAAACACTTGCAGGGTGACTTACCAAAGATGGCTGAGACCATTTGAGAGACATGGCGCTTTAAACCGGTTAATTCACCGATGACTTCTTCCAGATCCGCCTCTGTTTTTTCAGCTCGATTAATCAGCGCGGTCTTCTCATCAGCCCAGGCTTTCTTTCCAGCTTCAAATTCTTTCTTCAGTTTTTCTTGTTCAGAAATGCTGAATTTGAACTTGGTGTCGGCCTTTTTAATTTCCGTCTCTTGGGTCTCAAGGCGGCTCTTCAGATCAGTCACCTTAGATTCGAGTTGGCTTGTGGTGGCCTATACAAGTACAGAGTCAAAATCAAGCCAATTGTTTATGCAATATTAAAGTCCCAAGCATTTTGCCAGCAACAAAACTTGGCACTTGGGGGCTAATGTTACCAAAGAGTTTTATTTTCAATGGCGGTTCATAAGATGGCGATTTATAAGAGTAAGTCCCAAGCATTTTGCAAGCAATAATACTTGGCACTTAGGGGCTAATGCATATTGCTGTTTAAAGACCCATAAGAATTCTTTATATAAGGACCGGCTCAACCATATTGGTTAAGCCACCCCTTGGGGACTACATGATAAGCTGAAACTTTTAGCTGTTTCTTTCATTTATGTTGCTAAGTTTGTTTCACAGTCTACAGCATAAGCATCATAAGTAGTAGACTTGGGGGCTAGCATGGTAAAGATTAATGAACAAAATAGAACGGGTTATACCTCGAATTTTTGGTGCATCTACTTCACCATATCAATCTCGAGGTTCCGGCTGCTATGCAGTTGGCTCATATAGCCAGAAAAGATGTCTCCAATACTCATATGAGCATAGTTGGCAACGTCCATCTTGACCCGGTGGTGGTCCAGAAGTTCTTCCTTCACGGGGCACTTGGCCAGTACAGTCGGCCTTCCCGGCTCAATGTAGCCGGTTCTGGTGATCTCTACATCAGCATTTGAAGGGTCATCAGTCCGGACCAGGCTAGGAACCTGTGGATTCTCTGACTCGCCAGCGGCTTGATTAGTGGGCAGGTCAGTAGCAAGAGGTGGTAAGTCTTGAGCTGGCTCAGATGGCGGCTCATGAGTGGTCGAGTCCGGCACAACTATTTCAAGAACTGGCTCGGTCACAACTGTATCTTCAGCTGGTTTATTCTTCCTAACCCGTTTGCTGGGTTTGGCTTGGCCACTGCGTCAAAATAAAGGTTAATACATATGCAAGGGATTAAAATAAATGCAAGATGAGCGGGTCATCATACCCTGGTGCAGTCTTGAAAGCCGGCAGGTTGGACTGTAGTGACTCGCCGGAGGAAGGGGAAGTATCCTGATAATCCGAGTCAGAAGGATTGAGTGGTTGACGAAAGAGACCCGCCAAGGGGTAAAATTTATTTAAAACAGAAGTGACCTCATTCCGGCGCTTCCCTGGAGTGTTTGGTAAGCCGGAGGAGAGCTCCGCGTCCTTGCTGGTCCGGGTCTGCCTCCGGCTCTCATGAATTTGCCGCTTCAAAAGAAATTGAGGATCATGATGAGCTAAAGGATGAGAAAACCTTACTTTCCGGGTCACTCTGTGGATTTTCCGTCTTGGCAAAGGCTCGGAGTTGGAGGAAAGGATAGTTACCTCATCAGCCTTGTTACGGCTTGCTCTGGTGTCCTCCTGCTGATAATCAGTGTCAATAAGATGGTTAAAAAATGAGCCAAGGGAATCAAGGGCTACCTCCGACTCAGAAGAATCCGCTAGCCGAAGCAGGTCAGAAGGAGTGGCTTTCTTGCCCTTCTTTTTGACACCTTCTTTTCTAGCGGCTTTCTTTTCTTTTCTAGCTTTCTTGGCACCTTCATGATCATATTTAACTTTCCAAAATTTATCACCCTCCTGGAAAGATTAGCATATGCATGAGTATGGGTGAAACATTAAGAAATTAAGGTAGTCATTTCATATGGGTGGTTTACCTTTGGAGTCGGGTTAGCTTTGCAGAAGGGGGCTAGGACCACCTTGCCGCAATCCGCCAGACTCTCATTCAGAAGAGACTTGGTCATGTCATCAATGACATGGGCAGGTAAGTCATCAGGGCTGTGACGTAGAGGATCATTCTTGGCGCCAGTGTATTCGCACATCAAGCCGGTGCGGCAGCTCAATGGAATAACCCGCCAGGCGAGCCAAACCCGGACCAGGTCAATGCCTGTCAGCCCGTTCCCGAGTAGAGCCTTGATCTTGGCCAAAGTAGGAGCAAGTGATTTACGTTCCGTGGCTGTAATCTTGTCAAGCAAAGGATGGTTGGTCTCAAGACGAAGGGCACGAAAGTCGGGCAGAGGGTTTTCATCAGCCGGAGAGGTATCTTTGTAGTAAAACCATGTCATATTCCAATCTTTGGGGTGGCTTGGCGGGTTAGCGTAAGGAAATGTCACATCCCTGCAGCGCTGGATCAAGACTCTGCCAAGTACTAAGCACTGGCCGCTGGCAAATTCAGTCTGGCGGTTCTAATAGAACAGTCCTCTGAAAAGCAGCAAATTGGGTTCTTCACCATGGTACACTTTGCTGAATACTTGGAAGTTGCAGATATTCGACACGGAATTGGGTCCGATGTCTTGTGGGTGAAGATAAAAAAAAATCAGCACATCTCTGAAATTTTTTGAGCCGGGAGGAGTAAATCCCCGGTTCATATGATCTGTGAAGAAAACAACATCTCCGTCTTTGGGTTGAGGAAATTCTTCATCCGGGTTAGGAGCACGATAAGGCATGACTTCTTTTTTCGGCAAATAGCCGGTCTTCACAAAGTCATCCAAGGTGCTGTCAGTGACAATGGATTTAACCCAGTTGCAGGAGGTAGGTGCCTTGGGTGCCATTCTAATTGAAAGCCTAAGACAAAGTAAAAGTGCCGGTTCAAATTTAAGCCGGGCAGGACAAAAATATTACTGTGCATATTCAAAATGGCGGCTTACAAAGGGACCTAATGGTATAAAGGTAATTATGTCCTGGTTAGTTAAGCCGCCATAAGCTCTATAAGCCGTCAAGACTATTTAAACCGCCAAGTGTGGTTTAAGTTATTAATTGAGCATTGCCTCCTTAAAGCCGGCGATCAGAGTCACCATGACTAGATAAATCTAGTAAGTGCAGATTTTGCCTAAGTATTGTACAAACAGGTTTCACAATTTGCAGCTGTTATTTTAGATCAAACAAACGTTCAGAAAAGAAATTTACTAGACCTAAAAACAGGGCGCAGAGGAGTTCATGCGATATAATGGGGTTTTCTTACATGGAAAGGAGATCTACTGGTACCCAAAATGGATGCGGAACATGTACCACATAAGATCTAGGGGGTTTTTGGATTGAAAGAAGTCATAACAGGTGGAACACAAGAACTCAGATGAACTTCACATGGTATAGAGGAACATGCTAGCCCTAGGGTAGATCTATGGCGCGGAAAGGGGAAACGCTTACTGCGGAGGATCTGCGGAGGAGGGATGTTGCCGTTCTCTGGTCAAAGTTAGGTCGATGCAGCGGCCAAGCTCGACGGGAACGAGGTGCGTTGTGGCGACGGCGGCGGATCTCCAGTAACATATGGGGGCGAGAGGAAGAAGATGCGGCACGGGAAGAATGAAGGAAGACTGAGGGAGTCCCGGACTAGGGGGTGTCCGGATAGCCGAACTATCATCATCGGCCGGACTCCAAGACTATGAAGATACAAGATTGAAGACTTCGTCTCGTGTTCGGATGGGACTTTCCTTGGCATGGAAGGCAAGCTTGGCGATACGGATATGTAGATCTCCTACCATTGCAACCGACTCTGTGTAACCCTAGCCCTCTCCGGTGTCTATATAAACCGGAGGGTTTTAGTCCATAGGACAGAACAACAATCATACCATAGGCTAGCTTCTAGGGTTTAGCCTCCTTGATCTCGTGGTAGATCCACTCTTGTACTACCCATATCATCAATATCAATCAAGCAGGAGTAGGGTTTTACCTCCATCGAGAGGGCCCGAACCTGGGTAAAAACATCGTGTCCCTTGTCTCCTGTTACCATCCGCCTAGACGCACAGTTCGGGACCCCCTACCCGAGATCCGCCGGTTTTGACACCGACATTGGTGCTTTCATTGAGAGTTCCTCTGTGTCGTCACCGATAGGCTCGATGGCTCCTTCGATCATCAACAACAACGACGCAGTCCAGGGTGAGACTTTTCTCCCCGGACAGATCTTCGTATTCGGCGGCTTTGCACTGCGGGCCAATTCGCTTGGCCATCTGGAGCAGATCGAATGCTACGCCCCTGGTCGTCAGGTCAGATTTGGAAGTCTGAACTTCACGGCTGACATCCGCGGAGACTTGATCTCCGATGGATTCGAGCCACAGCCGAGCGCGCCGCACTGTCACGATGGGCATGATTTAGCTCTGCTGCCGGACAGTGCCCTGGAGGCCACACACGAGTCTGCTCTGACCCTTAATTCAGAGCCGGCTACGCAGATCGAGGACGGGTGGCTAGACGCCGCCTCGGGGGCTGCTACCTCTACGGCGATGGAGCCGAATACTGACCTTGTCCCTTGTGAAGCTCGTGACTCCGAGGCGCCGGACTCCTCGCCGGACTCCGAACCTCTCGCGCCCCCACCAATCGAACCCGATTGGGCGCTGATCATGGAGTTCACCGCTGCGGACATCTTTTGACACTCACCTTTCGGCGACATCCTGAATTCGCTAAAGTATCTCTCGTTATCAGGAGAGCCCTGGCCGGAGTGCGGTCAGGACGGTTGGGATGCGGACGACGAAGAAATTCAAAGCCCACCCACCACCCACTTAGTAGCCACTATCGACGATCTAACCGACATGCTAGACTTCTACTCCGAAGATATCGACGGTATGGACGACGATGCCGGAGAAGACCAAGAACCAGCGCCTACTGGGCACTGGAAAGCCACCTCGTCATACGACATATACATGGTGGATATCCCAAAGGATGGGAATGGCGAGGGAACAGCGGAGGAAGACCCCTCCAAGAAACAGCCTAAGCGCCAGCGTCAGCGGCGCCGCTCTAAATCCCGCCACAGCAAGAATGGAGATTCCGTCACCGGAGATAATAACACCCCAGACAGTGCCGAAGACAACCCCCTCCAGCAAGATTCAGCACAGGAGGACGGAGAAGCCAGCCCTCATGAGAGAGCGGCAGATGAAGAGGTAGAGGATGATAATTACATGCCTCCCTCCGGAGACGAGGCAAGCCTCGACGACGACGAATTCGTCGTGCCTGAGGATCCCGCCGAACAAGAGTTTTTTAAACATAGGCTTATGGCCACGGCAAGCAGCCTCAAGAAAAAGCAGCAACAGCTTAGAGCTGATCAAGATCTGCTAGCCGACAGATGGACTGAAGTCCTTGCGGCCGAAGAGCACGAACTCGAACGCCCCTCCAAAAGCTACCCCAAACACAAGTTGCTCCCCCGATTAGAGGAGGAGGCATCTAAACCTGCATCACCAGTGCACAATACGGCTGACCGACCACCCCGTGGCCGCGACAGAGAGGCCTCTAGGCCCTCCACTAAAACCGTACCCCGGCATCGCTCGAAAAGCACAAAGCCACAGGGGAATGCTCCAGACTTGCAAGATATATTGGAGGATAAGGCAAGACAATCAAGATCGATCTACGGATCGCGTGGGCGCCCCATGATACGCGACGACAACCGTCGCGCCGGACACAGCAAGTCCGGCCGGGCCGAACACAGTAGACAAAGCTCTTTGAGCTACGTCGTGATATAGCCCAATACAGAGGCGCCGCACACCCACTATGCTTCACAGATGAAGTAATGGATCATCAAACCCCCAAAGGGTTTAAACCCGTGAATATTGAATCCTACGATGGCACAACAGACCCCGCGGTTTGGATCAAAGACTATCTCCTTCATATCCACATGGCCCGCGGTGATGATCTTCACGCCATCAAATACCTCCCACTCAAGCTTAAAGGACCAGCTCGGCATTGGCTTAACAGCTTGCCAGCAGAATCAATTGGGTGTTGGGAGGACCTGGAAGCCGCATTCCTTGATAACTTCCAGGGCACGTATGTGCGACCACCAGACGCTGACGACCTAAGCCATATAATTCAGCAGACAGACGAATCGGCTAGACAATTCTGGACACGGTTCTTAACTAAGAAAAATCAAATCGTCGACTATCCGGATGCGGAGGCCCTCGCGGCCTTCAAACATAACATCCGCGATGAGTGGCTTGCCCGGCACCTGGGACAGGAAAAGCCGAAATCCATGGCAGCCCTCACATCACTCATGACCCGCTTCTGCGCGGGAGAGGACAGCTGGCTAGCCCGCAGAAACAACCTCAGCAAAAATTCTGGCAGTCCGGATACCAAGGACCGCAACGGCAGGTCGCGTCACAACAAGCACAAACGCCGCATTAACGGCGACAATACTGAGGATACGGCAGTCAATGCCGGATTCAGAGGCTCCAAACCCGGTCAGCGGAAAAAGCCATTCAAAAGAACTACTCCGGGTCCGTCCAATTTGGACCGAATACTCGACCTCTCGTGCCAGATACACGACACCCCCGAAAAGCCAGCTAATCACACCAACAGGGACTGTTGGGTATTCAAGCAGACAGGCAAGCTAATTGCCGAAAACAATGACAAGGGGCTGCATAGCAATGATGAGGAAGAGACCCGACCACCGAACAATAGAGGACAGAAGGGTTTCCCCCCACAAGTGCGGACGGTGAACATGATATACGCAACCCACATACCCAAGAGGAAGCAGAAGCGTGCACTCAGGGACGTATACGCGATGGAGCCAGTCGCCCTGAAGTTCAACCCATGGTCCTCCTGCCCGATCACTTTTGATCAAAGGGACCACCCCACCAGCATCCGCCACGGCGGATTTGCCGCATTGGTTTTAGACCCAGTCGTTGATGGATTTCACCTCACCAGAGTCCTGATGGACGGCGGCAGCAGCCTGAACCTGCTTTATGAGGATATAGTGCGTAAGATGGGCATGGACCCCTCAAGGATTAAACCCACAAAGACGACCTTCAAAGGCGTCATACCAGGTGTAGAGGCCAATTGTACAGGCTCAGTTACACTGGAAGTGGTCTTCGGATCCCCGGATAACTTCAGAAGCGAGGAGTTAATCTTTGACATAGTTCCATTCTGCAGCGGCTATCATGCTCTGCTCGGACGGACCGCGTTTGCAAAGTTCAACGCGGTGCCACACTACGCATACCTAAAGCTCAAGATGCCAGGCCCTCGAGGAGTCATCATGGTCAACAGAAACACTGAACGCTCTCTCCGAACGGAGGAACATACAGCGGCTCTCGCGGCAGAAGTACAGTGCAGCCTCTTAAGGCAATTCTCGAGTCTGGCCGTTAAGCGACCGGACACGGCTAAACGCGCCCGGAGTAACCTACAACAGGACCACCTGGCACGTTCCGAGCACGCGTAGCAACACGGCCCCAACCCCAGCCCTTGCAAAATTGCAAGACTGGTCCTTCGCGTACATCATTACGCTCTGGAGATACCATGGGCATAGGGGGAGGGGCACGACCACGACAGGCCCAGAATGCGGCTTAACCACACCAGGGGCTCCCAAGTGTGTCATCCTTTTTTTTTCCTTTTCCTTTTTTCTTATCCACAGGACTCCGTTCACCAGAGGCCCTGTCCGGTAGTAGACCTGCCGAACTCACGATGCAACAGCCAGGGAAGGAGAAAGGCTACGACGAGTATCCAGGTGGTCTCCATTACGAGCATTAAATCTATTTTATACACCATTCCGCAGCCTACCCCTGGAGGGGGACATGTTTAATAGTCCCATCCCTTGCTTATCACACTATTTGTATCGTTCTGCATTCATGGCAGTATTTCTTGAATAAACAATGCATCACTTTTTTGCTTATAATTGCATTCCTTTCTTATACATATGTTCATTTATGACATGTTGCATCCGTACACTTTGGTACGGCTAAATATACCAGGGGCTTAAGTTCCCCACATTATGGTGTGATAAGTCCAAACACTTTCACAAGTGCGGCACCCCGAACTTATAGCATTATATGCATCGGCTCTGAATCATGTCTTGGGTCAATAGTTGGGTTCGCCCGGCTCCCATGTTTTGGTACCTTACGTTCCATTGTATCAGCTAAGGTAGCGCTAGGAGAACCACTGCGATTGCGCCCCAGTTGAGTTGCGCGAGCGCCTCAGTGGAGAAAGCTAAAACTGACCGTCATGATGAGGCGAGAGCCGGTCGCTGTTCGAGAGGTTTTTTCGAGTCCCTAAAGACTTATGCCGCTTAGAGCGAGGAACCGGCTTTGTCCGGCCTAGGCGTGGATAGCGCCCCGAATTCGGCCTTCCGAACACTAGGGGCTTCGCCGAAATTTAAAATTATAGAATTCTATGGCTAAGTGAGAGTGTTCAAGCATTATAAGTCCAGTTGCCTCATTTGTTGTGTTGAGCGCCTCCCTAGATGGACCCAAAAATGGGAACAAGAGTGCTCAAGTTTATCCCGAACACCCCAGCGCTCGTGGCATGGGGGTTGAAGCCGACAACTTGCCATCTCTCAGATTTGATAAACGGCCGCACAGAAGGTAATATTTTAAATTAACAAGCGTTGCTTAGCGCACATGAACAAAGTTTTCAGCGCACAGGATAACAAAATGCGAGTCTACTCAAATATTACATCTTTGGAGCACTCACCCGCAATCATGCGGGCACCCTTCAGGACACCCTTATAATACATCTCGGGCGTGCGATACTCCTTGCCCGTCGGTGGCGCGTCTGTCACAAGCTTCTCAGCGTCCATCCTGCCCCAGTGCACCTTTGCACGGGCAAGGGCCCGACGGGCACCTTCAATGCAGGCGGAGTGCTTGATGACTTCAACCCAGGGACAAGCATCCACCAGCCGCCGCACCAGGCCGAAGTAGCTCCCAGGCATGGCCTTCTTGGGCCACAGCCGAACTATGAGGCCCTTCATGGCCTGTTCGGCCACCTTGTGGAGCTCGACCAGCTGCTTCAGCAGGTCGCTAAGGGGCACCGGATGTCCGGCCTCAGCATACTGAGACCAGAAGACCTTCTCCGTCGAGCTCCCCTCCTCGGCCCTGTAGAAAGCGGCAGCATCAGACACGCTGTGGGGCAGATCTGCGAACGCTCCTGGAGAGCTCCGAATTCGGGTAAGTAATAGGTAATTCACATTCACATGCTTGCTTTGCATGAAAAATGCCTTACCCGCCGCTATTTTCTTCAACGCCTCGATTTCCTGGAGGGCCTTATGGGCTTCGGCCTTAGCGGCTTTGGCACTCTCAAGAGCCGATGCAAGCTCGGACTCTCGAGTCTTCGAGTCGTGCTCCAAACTCTCATGTTTTTCCACGAGAGCCTGGAGCTCTTGCTGTACCTCCGCCACCCGCGCCTCCTACTTCTCTCGCCCAGCATGCTCCGCGGCCGCATTACGTTCGGCCGCGGACACCGCCTCCTTCAGGGTCGCCACCTTGTTCGTGGCCCCTGGAGTACCCACATTATCCTTGTCATTCCTCTGGCAACCAAATCCTTTTCTGTAAGGTACAACTTTAATAAGGTGTTACTCACCTTCCTTGTCCTCGAGCTGCTTCTTGGCACGGCCGAGCTCGTTCTCACACCGCTCAAGGCTTTGCTTCAAAGCATTGACCTCCGCAGTCAGTGCGGCAGAGGTCAGCAGCGCAGCCTGCATTCCCATATCGACATATTTTTTAAGACTCCTGTGTATATCTTTTTAGATCCTCCCTCCAGTTTTTCTTTCCGAACACCGAACCGAGCATCAGGGGCTACTGTCTATGCGGTACTATTTTACATATATTAAAATTCTTACCTCAAAGCCTGTTAGAAGGCTACTGCAGGCTTCGGTCAGCCCGCTTTTGGCGAGCTGAGCCTTCTAAATCACCGCACTCATGACAGTGCGGTGTCCCTCTTCGATGGAAGCGCCGTTGACCGCCTCCAGCAAAGTATCCGGCGCCTCCGGTTGGACGGAGGCCGCTGGCGTCATAGTCTTGCCCTTCTTACGAAGGGGCCACCTGCCGGACTCTGGAACCACTGCAGGTTCCGGTGCGGTGTCCAGCACAAAGTCCAGGAGGTTGCCCTGTGGCACCTCCGGGGCCTCCTCCTCCTGGCGGGTCCCTTCCTGGGATCCCACCTCGGCGTCATCGGTGTCACGGGGGGTGGAGGCTGTTGGAAGTGAAGTACTATCCACATCCGACGGGCCCAAGGACCCACTCGTCGAAGCGGGAAGATCATCCTTGGGCGGACTACAGGGTTGTATGCGGCATTAGAAAGGCACCATGCGACAAAAAGAAAAATTATGAGGGGGTCCGGATACTTACGATCTCGCCAGGGGCTTGGCCCTTGAGGGCCACTCCTCGTCGCCGTCACCGACGTTGGTAGAACGGTCCGGGTGAAGGGTCCTTCCCTTCTTGGACCCTTCGGCCTCCCTCGTTGGGGAGGCCTTCCTCTTCCTCTCTCCCCCCGCTAGGGGAGAGGCATCTTTCTTCTCCTCCTCGTCCTCGTGGGAGGATTCCACCTCGGAGTCATTGGACGATGAGTCCGATACCACCTGACGCCGGGAACTCCTTCGGGTTCCCGTGGCCTTCTTCTTGGCCTTCTTCTCCGGGACCAGCAACCCTGTCAAATGGGCATCCGCTGGGTCTTCTGGAAGGGGAGCCGGACAGTTAACCTGTCCGGACGTCGCCTGCCAGGCCTGTTAAAGGTATTGGGAGTTTAGACCCCGCATAAAGTCAAAACATGAAAAGCAAGTGTCCCATAAAGGATAACATGGCTTACCTCGCCAGCCGGACGCTGCGAGCTGAATCTGCGATCTTCGGTAGCGGATGCGTGAGCTTCGGCGCCCTTGAACAGCACCCTCCAGGCATCTTCATACGTAGTGTCGAAGAGCCCGTTCAAGGTCCGGTGCTGTGCCGGATCAAACTCCCACAAATTGAAGTCCCGTTGTTGGCAGGGGAGAATCCGGCGGACGAGCATGACCTGGATCACGTTGACAAGCTTGAGCTTCTTGTTCACCAGGGTTTGGAGACAGGACTGGAGTCCGGTTAGCTCTTCCGAACAACCCCACAGTAGGCCCTTCTCCTTCCAGGAAGTGAGCCGCATGGGGACGCCAGATCTGAATTCGGGGACCGCTGCCCATTTAGGGTCACGCGGCTCGGTGATGTAGAACCACCCCGATTCCCACCCTTTGATGGTTTCCACGAAGGTGCCCTCGAGCCAAGTGACGTTGGGCATCTTGCCCACCATGGCGCCTCCGCACTCCGCTTGGATGCCCTTCACAACCTTCGTCTTGACGTTGAAGGTCTTGAGCCACAAGCCGAAGTGGGGCTGGATGCAGAGGAAGGCCTCGCACACGACGATAAACGCCAAGATGTTGAGGATGAAATTCGGGGCCAGATCATGGAAATCCAGGCCGTAGTAGAACATGAGCCCCCGGACAAAGGGGTGGAGTGGGAAGCCCAGTCCGCGGAGGAAATGGGGAAGGAATACCACCCTCTCATGGGGCCCGGGGGTGGGGATGAGCTTCCCCTCATCGGGGAGCCGGTGCGCGATATAGCTGGGCAAATATCCGGCACTGCGCAGTTTGTTGATGTGCCCCTCTGTGACGGAGGAGGCCATCCACTTGCCTCCCGCTCTGGACATGATTGGAGAAGGTTGAGGTGAGATGTGCGGACTTGGGCGCTGGATCTCGAGTGCGCGGAGATGGATAAGCAAAGGGGGAAGAAGGCATAGGTAAAAAGGTGGATCCTTATCCCCTTATATATGGGCGGACAAAACTATGCATCCCCACCGGCCTGGTAAAACTCGCTTATCTCCCAAGCGCTGCAATCAATGGCGCGGTTGGGTTACCCACGTCCGTATTGATGGGAATCCCGGGATAAGGGGAACACGATCTCTGCTTCGACAAGACGTGCCAAGGAAACCGCTTCGCTAAACGCACTGAGGTGGTATAATGAAAACGATTCGAGTAAAAGCTTGGTTGTGGTGTGACGTCACGCCACAAAATACGTCGGCAGATTGAACTTGTGTAAATATTATTCTCTCTACGGTGGTATGTGGAATTTATTTTGCAGAGCCGGACACTATCCTGGTGTTCACAATCTTCTATAAATTATTCGGAGGAAGAACCCGCCTTGCAATGCCGAAGACAATATGCGCGCCGGACTCATCATCATTGAAGCCTGGTTCAGGGGCTACTGAGGGACTCCCGGACTAGGGGGTGTCCGGATAGCCGAACTATCATCATCGGCCGGACTCCAAGACTATGAAGATACAAGATTGAAGACTTCGTCCCGTGTCCGGATGGGACTTTCCTTGGCGTGGAAGGCAAGCTTGGCGATACGGATATGTAGATCTCCTACCATTGTAACCGACTCTGTGTAACCCTAGCCCTCTCCAGTGTCTATATAAACCGGAGGGTTTTAGTCCATAGGACAGAACAACAATCATACCATAGGCTAGCTTCTAGGGTTTAGCCTCCTGGATCTCGTGGTAGATCCACTCTTGTACTACCCATATCATCAATATCAATCAAGCAGGAGTAGGGTTTTACCTCCATCGAGAGGGCCCGAACCTGGGTAAAAACATCGTGTCCCTTGTCTCCTGTTACCATCCGCCTAGATGCACAGTTCGGGACCCCCTACCCGAGATCCGTCGGTTTTGACACCGACAAAGACCTAGTTGGGTCTATTTATAAGGAAGGGACACTAAAGAGCGCGAAAAACGAGGAGGCCGAAAAACGTGAGTTATCCAACTACAAAGACACCTCAATTTTTGGGATGGTTATCAAGACAAAGATCCGTTGGGATACATTGGATAAAGGGCGCTTTTATGACAGATGACATCATGGTGGGTTACGATAAATCCAGAAGATGACGTCATGGCGGGTTACAAAAATTTCATAAAGGCAGAAGATTTTTTCCTTAAGTGTCGAAGATTGACATGAAACCAGTTCAAATCAATCTGGGGCCTAATGTTGGGGATATAACTATTGGTATGATCTGCCCAGGAGGGGTCGGGGCATACTTGCAAATATTCTTGAAGTCCAAGACTCAGGCTATGGATGGCGGTTTAGTTTAAGGCCCATGGCCCAGAGGCGACTTAAGGCCTAGTGATAAACCTCCATGTATGCGTGACTTGTATTGTAAGACAGGAAATATTAAGAGACCGAGCCGGAAACTGTTTATGAGCCGGCCGGGACTCTGTAGAGCCGCTGGGCGTCGGCCTTTGTATATAAAGCGACGACCCGGCGGCGGTTCAGGGCAAGTAACATCAACTCGAGAACTAGGTCAGTGATTTGCTCCCTGGTTATCGAGACATAAGCAATCCCTCTCAAAACTGGACCGTAGGCTTTTACCTTCACCATAAGGGGCCGAACCAATATAAACCTCGTGTCCTTTGTCCCGATTAACCCGTTCAAGCTTCCTATTTGCGATGGCTCCACGACTAAGTCCTTTCACTAGGACATCTACCGTGACAATTCCATGACACCGCTGTTGGTGGACTTCGCGTCCCCCCTGCTAAAGTTGACTGTGTCCTTGTCCTCGTCCTCGGCGCCGCCCTCAAGGTTGTAGTACTCGTAGTAGTGGTTGCGCCAGAGCTCGTGTTGGTACTCCACCGCCGATTCCTCAACGGACAGACTCTTCTCTACATCGACCTGGGCCACGTGCAACTCCTCCTCCCGGCGGTCCTCGATCTCCGCCGTCTCCTGCATCTCCAGCTCCTCCTCGACGACCTCATGAGGAAGCATGTGCTCCATGGCCACCGCCGCCTTTTCGGACATGGGTTGTGTGCTGGATTCCAAGGTGGCCTAGAATATCTTGGCGTGGATGGCCTCGACTCAGGCGAGGGTGACATCGGTGGCACGAATGACAAATCAAGCACTCTCGGCGTTTGCAGTCACGGTAGCAGGTGCAGCCGTCTCGGCTGCTGTAGCTACCCCGTCGGCTGCCGCAGAAGCCCTCTCGGTGGAAGCGGCCGCATTCAATGCAGATGCAGCGGCACTCCTGGCGTAGGTGGCGGCGCTCTCGGTGCAGGCGGCGGCACTCAGGGGGGAGGGGCGGCCATCGTACGGGCCTTCACGAAGCATCATCTTTGCAAGAAGGGGGTGCGGGCATGGGCATCAGGATTTGGGCATTCTTGTGTTGCTGGCACTAGAGCAGACGAGCCGAGAGGCTTAAGGAGGCTTAAATAGACCCATAATTTTTCATCGCAAACGATTCCTACAAAACAACTGTGTGTGATGAGGTAGATATTTTTTATTAGCTGTGAAAGACGAATTGGTAGTAAAGTGGCAACGGCTGGTGCTCTAAATGTACGAGAAACTTTTTAGTACTAATATAACTGTCATGTCAAATTGTGGAAAATTTCAGGGGTCATTTGACCTTTTCAGAAATTTAAGTGATTTTCTAGCCATTTAATGACCGTAATTGAAATTTTAACTACATGTACATGCAATAGCTAACCAAAACAGTTTGAAAAGTCATATTTTGTGTACTTGTGTGCGATTTAATTCCACGTGCAGTAAATTGGAAGGAATTTTAAAACATATTGGTCTAACGGCTATGACACAATTAAGAATGGAGTGTCATGGCATTTAAATTCCAAAAAATTAAAAACATGGAACCTTGCTTCATGTAATGTCATACCACCAAGATGATGTGGTACAAAAATTGGCTATTTGACGAAAGTTTGGACACACACCCCTCACAAACCGGAGCAACTCACTAGAAGGCTCGTGGTTCTGAGAGGGAAGAATGCATGTTTGATGATGAACGGCAGATAGCTTCTTCTTACGGCTTTCAAAAAATTTCTACGTGTAATGTGCACTGATACTAATTGT
Source organism: Triticum aestivum (assembly GCF_018294505.1). Lineage (NCBI taxonomy): Eukaryota > Viridiplantae > Streptophyta > Magnoliopsida > Poales > Poaceae > Triticum > Triticum aestivum. Next base: position 564,915,081 of record NC_057810.1, on the reverse strand, counting down.
CATGTGAAGACTTGGAAAATTTCAGGGGTCTCATTTGACATTTTGAAGACATTTAAGTGATTTTCTAGCCATTTAATGACCATAATTCAAATTTGAACTAAATGTACATGCAACATCTAACCATAATGGTTTGAAAAATCATGTTTGTGTACTTGTGTGCGAGTTAATTCCATGTGCAGTAAATTAGAAGGAATTTTCAAGCATATTGGTCTCACGGCATGGACACATGCATGGAGTGCCAAGGCATTTTAATTCCAAAAAATTAAAAATGATCAGGAAAACATGAAACCTTGCTTGATGTAATGTCATGCCACCAAGATGATGTGGTACAAAAATTTGCTTGTTTGACAAAAGTTTGGACACGCACCCCTCACAAATCGGAGCAACTCACTAGAATGCTCGTGGTTCCGAGAAGGGAACAATGCATGTTTGATGACGAAGGATAGATAGCTTCCTCTTATGGCCTTCAAAAAAATTCTACGTGTAATGTGCACTGATACAAACTTTCATGTGAAAATTTGCAAAATTTCAGGGCTCATTTGACCTTTTGAAGACATTTAAGTGATTTCCTAGCCATTTAATGACTGTAATTCAAATTTGAACTAGATGTACATGCAACGGCTAACCATAACGGTTTGAAAAATCATATTTGTGTACTTGTGTGTGAGTTAATTCCATGTGCAATAAATTAGAAGGAATTTTCAAGCATATTGGTCTCACGGCATGGACACATGCATGGACTGCCATGGCATTTTAATTCCAAAAAATTAAAAAATGATCAGGAAAACATGAAACCTTGCTTGATGTAATGTCATGCCACCAAGATGATGTGGTACAAAAATTGGCCTGTTTGACAAAAGTTTGGACACACACCCCTCACAAACCGGAGCAACTCACTAGAAGGCTCGTGGTTCTGAGAAGGGAACAATGCATGTTTGATGACGCACAGCAGATAGCTTCCTGTTACGGCCTTAAAAAAATTCTACGTGTGATGTGCACTGATACAAACTGTCATGTGAAAATTTGGAAACTTTCAGGGGTCATTTGACCTTTTGAAGACATTTAAGTGATTTTCTAGCCATTTAATGATAGTAATTCAAATTTGAACTAGACGTACATGCAACCACTAACCATAATGGTTTGAAAAATCATATTTGTGTACTTGTGTGCGAGTTAATTCCATGTGCAGTAAATTAGAAGGAATTTTCAAACATATTGGTCTGACGGCATGGACATTGCATGGAGTTCCATGGAATTTTAATTCCAAAAAATTAAAAAATGATCAGAAAAACATGAAACCTTGCTTGATGTAATGTCATGCTACCAAGATGATGTGGTACAAAAATTGGCCTGTTTGACGAAAGTTTGGACACACACCCCTCACAAACCGGAGCAACTCACTAGAAGGCTCGTGGTTCTGAGAAGGGAACAATGCATGTTTGATGACGAACGTCAGATAGCTTCCTCTTACGGCCTTCAAATTTTTTTTTCTACTTGTAACATGCACTAATACAACTGTGATGTGAAAATTTGAAAATTTCAGGGGTCATTTGACCTTCTGAAGACATTTAAGTGATTTTCTAGCCATTTAATGATCGTAATTCAAATTTAAACTACGTCTACATGCAACGGCTAACCATAACGGTTTGAAAAATCATATTTGTGTACTTGTGTGCGAGTTAAAAAAATCATCAGACGATGTAAATATCTGGTGTTCAAATAATAAAATGTAAAATCTGGCAAGACAACCGGCCCCACACGATTGGCACTCTATTTCGCGCCTCGAGGTTTGGAAGGTGAGTGGCGGCTCTATCAATCACACATGGTTCTGCATTAGGAACCGCCAGCTATTATGTTCGCACACGGAATTTGTTGCGGGATTCGCGTGTAATTCACACTACAGTACTCGTAAATTCCGACAACTGGCAGGTGTACTGTTCCCGTCGATCTAGATTCCGGCCACCAATAAATACTACCTTGCTTATGTCGTCCCGCCTGCATTCTCATCTAGATCCTCCCCTTGCTCGCCCTCCCTCTCTCTCTCTCTCTCTCTCAAATCTCTGCCATGATGCCGCCGGTCTGCCCACGCACCGACGAGGAGTCGCCACCACCCGAGGATGCTCACTCGAAGAGATGCGAAGAGGACACCTACACGCCGCCGGACGAGGTTCCGCCGAATGCCCCAACTTTGGATTAGCTTTGGTGCCAGTATGATCTTGTCTTTGGAAGTTACTGCCGCCGGCTGAGAAAGCCAGGCGCGTGGCTTTCAAGAAGGAGATGGAGAAGGAGGATGCCAGGTACCAGGCGGCCTGTGAAGCCCGTGATGCCGCCTAGAAAAAAGAGGCGGCGGAGCTTTGGGGGCGGGCACGTCGTCGTGCGGAGGAGGTGTACGAAGATGGGTACTTTGCGAGGAAGGCCAGAGGTGCTAGGCGCCTCATCGCTGCGTGGAGCTGGGCCGATAAGATCCAGTGTGCCACCGACGAGGAGCTCCAGTGGGCGCCCAACGAAATGGCAAGATCGTTTGTGCGCGCCCGCCTGCAAGAGGCAGATCAGCACGTCAAGCACTGCGAGGCGGAGGAGGCGGAGTACTGCCTCTGCTCTGGGAAGACGCCGTGCACCAGGAAGCTGTTGGCGAGGCGCTGCCGGAATCCTTGCCCTAGGAGGGATTATTAGTTTTAGTACTGTTCGTTTTCAATTTTATGCATTGTACCTAGTAGATAAGTATCATCATGTATATGTGATGATATTATATATATTCTGTGATGAACTAATGAACAATTAATATTATATATATATATATATACATCTGGGCTATTTTGTTATGCGTAATAGAATATTATTCTGTTACCCTACTTGAACTGGCGATTTCAGGCGGTTGTACTGATTAATTTCGAGCGGTTGAACTAATGCTTTCATTTCTATTTAACAGATCGTTTTCTTTAGTTCAATTTTTTTGTAATTTTTTTATCGGAATGGGGCGTGTAATATATCGTTGGAAAGCTCTTGACAACTATATTTTGAGTATATTAAACATTTTTGCAAAATCATCATGGTTTAAGAGCAGTTTTGAAAAAACCGTTTTTTTCAAAACTTAAAACATGAATCATATTTCGGACTTAATTTTCAAACAATTTGTCGGAATTGAGCAAAAAGATGGCGTTGGAAAGCTGGTGAAAATATGCATCTTTCATATATCTATTGTTTTTTCTAATTCGATACGATTTAAAAGTAATTTGAAAAATAGTGAAATTCTGAGCGAAATGTATTTTTGTGATTTTTTGCAAACGACTTGTCGGATTGATGCAAATGATACGGCGGGGGGAGGGAGGGCAGCCGCACCCTGAAGTCTTGGCGCCTCCCTCTCCCCTGCTACACCTCTCCCTCTCGCAGAAGCTCGAGAAGCTCTGCCGGAACTCTGCTGCATCCACCACCACGCCGTCGTGCTGCTGGATCTTCATCAACCTCTCCTTCCCCCTTGCTGGATCAAGAAGGAGGAGACGTCATCCGCTCCATACGTGTGTTGAACGCGGAGGTGCTGTCCGTCGGCACTTGGTCATCGGTGATTTGGATCACGACGAGTACGACTCCCTCAACCCCGTTCTCTTGAACGCTTCTGCTCGCGATCTACAAAGGTATGTAGATGCACTACTATCACTCATTGCTAGATGAACTCATAGATGGATCTTGGTGAAACCGTAGGAAATTTTTTTATTTTCTGCAACGTTCCCCAACACTATGATCATATCATAGACATCTTATCCTCTTGTCACGACGATCTTCAACTTCACTCTGAAATTACTTGAACCTTTCAATAATTCAGACTTGTGTTTCATCAAGTAAATATACTTAGCATCTACTCAAATCATCTGTGAAGCAAGAACATAACGATATCCACTGCGTGCCTCAACACTCATTGGACTGCACACATCAAAATGTATTACTTCCAACAAGTTGCTTTCTTGTTCCATCTCACTGAAAATGAGGCCTTTCAGTCATCTTGCCCATGTGGTATGATTTGCATGTCTCAAGTGATTCAAAATCAAGTGAGTCCAAACAATCCATCTGCATGGAGTTTCTTCATGTGTATACACCAATAGACATGGTTTGCATGTCTCAAACTTTTCAAAAACGAGTGAGTCCAAAGATCCATCAACATGGAGCTTCTTCATGCATTTTATACCAATGTGACTCAAATTGCAGTGCCACAAGTATGTGGTACTATCATTATTATCTTATATCTTTTGGCATGAACACGTGTATCACTACGATCGGGATTCAATAAACCATTTACTTTAGGTGCAAGACCATTGAAGGTATTATTCAAATAAACAGAGTAACCATTATTCTCCTTAAATGAATAACCGTATTGCGATAAACATAATCCAATCATGTCTATGCTCAACGCAAACACCAAATAACAATTATTTAGGTTTAACACCAATCCTGATGGTAGACGGAGCGTGCGATGTTTGATCACATCAACCTTGGAAACTCTTCCAACACATATCATCGTCTCACCTTTGGCTAGTCTCCGTTTATTCTATAGCCTTTTATTTCGAGTTACTAACTCTTAGCAACCGAACCGGCATCTAATACCTTGCTGCTACTAGGAGTACTAGTAAAGTATACATTTAATATAATGTATGTCCAATACATACTTTTTTCAACCTTGACAGCCTTCTCATCTACCAAGTATCTAGGGTGGTTCTGCTTCAGTGACCGTTCCTCTTATTACAGAAGCACTTAGTCTCGGGCTTGGGTTCAACTTTGGGTTTCTTCACTCGAGCAGCAACTGATTTGTCGTTTCATGAAGTATCCCTTTCTTGGCCTTGCCCTTCTTGAAACTAGTGGTTTTAACTAACCATCAACAATTGATGCTCCTTCTTGATTTCTACTTTCGCGGTGTCAAACATCACAAATATTTCAAGGATCATCTATCCCTAATATGTTATAGTGTTGGGGAACGTAGTAATTTCAAAAAAATTCCTACGCACACACAAGATCATGGTGATGGCATAGCAACGAGAGAGGGGAGAGTGATGTCTACGTACCCTCGTAGACCGCAAACGGAAGCGTTAACACAACGCGGTTGATGTAGTCGTACGTCTTCACGATCCGACCGATCCAAGCACCGAACGTATGGCACCTCCGAGTTCAGCACACGTTCAGCTCGATGACGATCCCCGGGCTCCGATCCAGCAAAGCTTCGGGGATGAGTTCCGTCAGCACGACGGCGTGGTGATGATGATGATGTTCTACCGGCGCAGGGCTTCGCCTAAACTCTGCGACAATATGACCGAGGTGGAATATGGTGGAGGGGGGCACCGCACACGGCTAAGGAATGATCCGTAGATCAACTTGTGTGTCTATGGGGTGCCCCCTGCCCCCGTATATAAAGGAGGGAGGGGGGAGGCCGACCGGCCCTTGTTGGGCGCGCCAGGAGGAGGAGGAGTTCTCCTAGTAGGAGTAGGACTCCTCCTTTCCTACTCCTACTAGGAGGGGAAGGAAGGGGGAGAGGAGGGGAAGGAAAGAGGGGGGCGCCGCCCCCCTCCTAGTCCAATTCGGACCAGAGGGAGAGGGGGCGTGCGGCCCTTCCTGGCCGCCCCTCTCTCTTCCCACCAAGTCCCATGTGGCCCATTAACTCTCCGGGGGGGGGGGTTCCGGTAACCCTCCGGCACTCCGGTTTTCTCTGAAATCTCCCGGAACACTTCCGGTGTCCGAATATAGTCGTCCAATATATCAATCTTTATGTCTCAACCATTTCGAGACTCCTCGTCATGTCCGTGATCACATCCGGGACTCCGAACAAACTTCGGTACATCAAAACTTATAAACTCATAATAAAACTGTCATCGTAACGTTAAGCGTGCGGACCCTACGGGTTCGAGAACTATGTAGACATGACCTAGAACCATTCTCGGTCAATAACCAATAGCGGGACCTGGATGCCCATACTGGTTCCTACATATTCTACGAAGATCTTTATCGGTCAAACCGCATAACAACATACGTTGTTCCCTTTGTCATCGGTATGTTACTTGCCCGAGATTTGATCGTCGGTATCCAATACCTAGTTCAATCTCGTTATCGGCAAGTCTCTTTACTCTTTCCGTAATGCATCATCCCGTAACCAACTCATTTGGTCACATTGCTTGCAAGGCTTATAATGATGTGCATTACTGAGAGGGCCCAGAGATACCTCTCCGACAATCGGAGTGACAAAACCTAATCTCGAAATACGCCAACTCAACATGTACCTTCGGAGACACCTGTAGTACTCCTTTATAATCACCCAGTTACGTTGTGACGTTTGGTAGTACCCAAAGTGTTCCTCCAGTAAACAGGAGTTGCATAATTCTCATAGTTACAGGAACATGTATAAGTCATGAAGAAAGCAATAGCAGTATACTAAACGATCAAGTGCTAGGCTAACGGAATGGGTCATGTCAATCACATCATTCTCCTAATGATGTGATCCCATTAATCAAATGACAACACATGTCTATGGTTAGGAAACATAACCATCTTTGATTAATGAGCTAGTCAAGTAGAGGCATACTAGTGACTATATGTTTGTCTATGTATTCACACATGTATCATGTTTCCGGTTAATACAATTCTAGCATGAATAATAAACATTTATCATGATATGAGGAAATAAATAATAACTTTATTATTGCCTCTAGGGCATATTTCCTTCAGTCTCCCACTTGCACTAGAGTCAATAATCTAGATTACAAAGTAATGATTCTAACACCCATGGAGTCTTGGTGTTGATCATGTTTTGCTCGTGAGAGAGGCTTAGTCAACGGGTCTGCAACATTCAGATCCGTATGTATTTTGCAAATCTCTATGTCTCCCACTTGGACTTGGTCCCGAATGGAATTGAAGCGTCTCTTGATGTGCTTGGTCCTCTTGTGAAATCTGGATTCCTTTGCCAAAGCAATTGCACCAGTATTGTCACAAAAGATCTTCATTGGTCCCGATGCACTAGGTATGACACCTAGATCGGTAATGAACTCCTTCATCCAGACTCCTTCATTTGCTGCTTCAGAAGCAGCTATGTACTCCTCTTCACATGTAGATCCTACCACGACGCTTTGTTTAGAGCTGCACCAACTTACAGCTCCACCGTTTAATAAAAACACGTATCCGGTCTGCGATTTAGAATCGTCCGGATCAGTGTCAAAGCTTGCATCAACATAACCATTTACGACTAGCTCTTTGTCACCTCCATATACGAGAAACATATCCTTAGTCCTTTTCAGGTATTTCAGGATGTTCTTGACCGCTGTCTAGTGATCCACTCCTGGATTACTTTGGTACCTTCCTGCCAAGCTTATTGCTAAGCATACGTCAGGTCTGGTACACAGCATTGCATACATGATAGAGCCTATGGCTGAAGCATAGGGAACATCTTTCATTTTCTCTCTATCTTCTGTTGTGGTCGGGCATTGAGTTTGACTCAACTTCACACCTTGTAGCACAGGCAAGAAACCTTTCTTTGCCTGATCCATTTTGAACTTTTTCAAAATTTTGTCAAGGTATGTGCTTTGTGAAAGTCCTATTAAGCGTCTTGATCTATCTCTATAGATCTTGATGCCCAATATGTAAGCAGCTTCACCGAGATCTTTCATTGAAAAACTTTTATTCAAGTATCCCTTTATGCTATCCAGAAATTCTATATAATTTCCAATTAATAATATGTCATCTACATATAAAATCAGAAATGCTACAGAGCTCCCACTCACTTTCTTGTAAATACAGGCTTCTCCAAAAGTCTGTATAAAACCATATGCTTTGATCACACTATCAAAACGTTTATTCCAACTCCGAGATGCTTGCACTAGCCCATAAATGGATCGCTGGAGCTTGCACACTTTGTTAGCACCTTTTGGATCAACAAAACCTTCTGGTTGCATCATATACAACTCTTCTTCCAGAAATCCATTCAAGAATGCAGTTTGACATCCATTTGCCAAATTTCATAATCATGAAATGCAGCAATAGCTAACATGATTCGGACAGACTTAAACATCGCTACGGGTGAGAAAGTCTCATCGTAGCCAACCCCTTGAACTTGTCGAAAACCTTTCGCAACAAGTCGAGCTTTATAGACAGTTACATTACCATCAGCGTCAGTCTTCTTCTTAAAGATCCATTTATTCTCAATGGCTTGCCGATCATCGGGAAAGTCAACCAAAGTCCATACGTTGTTTTCATACATGGATCCCATCTCAGATTTCATGGCCTCTAGCCATTTTGCGGAATCTGGGCTCATCATCGCTTCCTCATAGTTCCAGAATAGGATTACCGTACCACTCTGGTGCGGATCTTACTCTGGTAGACCTACGAGGTTCAGTAGAAACTTGATCTGAAGTTTCATGATCAATATCATCAGCTTCCTCACTAGTTGGTGTAGTTGTCACAGGAACCGGTTCTTGTGATGAACTACTTTCCAACAAGGGAGTAGATACAGTTATCTCATCAAGTTCTACTTTCCTCCCATTCACTTCTTTCGAGAGAAACTCCTTCTCTAGAAAGGATCTGATTTTAGCAACAAAAATCTTGCCCTCAGATCTGTGATAGAAGGTGTACCCAATAGTCTCTTTTGGGTATCCTATGAAGACACATTTCTCCGATTTGGGTTCGAGCTTATCTGGTTGAAGTTTCTTCACATAAGCATCGCAGCCCCAAACTTTAAGAAACGACAACTTTGGTTTCTTGCCAAACCACAGATCATAAGGCGTCGTCTCAATGGATTTTGATGGTGCCCTATTTAACATGAGTGCGGCCGTCTCTAAAGCATAACCCCAAAACGATAGCGGTAAATCAGTAAGAGACATCATGGATCGCACCATATCTAGTAAAGTACGATTACGACGTTCGGACACACCATTTCGTTGTGGTGTTCCAGGTGGCGTGAGTTGCGAAACTATTCCGCATTGTTTCAAGTGTAGACCAAACTCGTAACTCAAATATTCTCCTCCACGATCAGATCGTAGAAACTTTATTTTCTTGTTACGATGATTTTCCACTTCACTCTGAAATTCTTTGAACTTTTCAAATGTTTCAGACTTATGTTTCATTAAGTAGATATACCCATATCTGCTCAAATCATCTGTGAAGGTGAGAAAATAACGATACCCGCCGCGAGCCTCAACATTCATTGGACCACAAACATCAGTATGTATGATCTCCAACAAATCAGTTGCTCGCTCCATAGTTCCGGAGAACGGCGTTTTAGTCATCTTGCCCATGAGGCACGGTTCGCAAGTACCAAGTGATTCATAATCAAGTGATTCCAAAAGTCCATCAGTATGGAGTTTCTTCATGCGCTTTACACCGATATGACCTAAACGGCAGTGCCACAAATAAGTTGCACTATCGTTATCAACTCTGCATCTTTTGGTTTCAACACTATGAATATGTGTATCACTACTATCGAGATTCAATAAAAATAGACCACTCTTCAAGGGTGCATGACCATAAAAGATATTACTCATATAAATAGAACAACCATTATTCTCTGATTTAAATGAATAACCGTCTCGCATCAAACAAGATCCAGATATAATGTTCATGCTCAACGCTGGCACCAAATAACAATTATTTAGGTCTAAAACTAATCCCAATGGTAGATGTAGAGGTAGCGTGCCGACCGCGATCACATCGACTTTGGAACCGTTTCCCACGCGCATCGTCACCTCGTCCTTCGCTAGTGCTCACTTATTCCGTAGTCCCTGTTTCGAGTTGCAAATATTAGCAACAGAACCAGTATCAAATACCCAGGTGCTACTACGAGCTCTAGTAAGGTACACATCAATAACATGTATATCACATATACCTTTGTTCACCTTGCCATCCTTCTTATCCGCCAAATACTTGGGGCAGTTCCGCTTCCAGTGTCCAGTCTGCTTGCAGTAGAAGCACTCAGTTTCAGGCTTAGGTCCAGACTTGGGTTTCTTCTCTTGAGCAGCAACTTGCTTGTCGTTCTTTTTGAAGTTCCCCTTCTTCTTTCCTTTGCCCTTTTTCTTGAAACTAGTGGTCTTGTTGACCATCAACACTTGATGCTCCTTCTTGATTTCTACCTCCGCAGCTTTTAGCATTGCGAAGAGCTCGGGAATTGTCTTGTTCATCCCTTGCATATTATAGTTCATCACGAAGCTCTTGTAGCTTGGTGGCAGTGATTGGAGAATTCTGTCAATGACGCTATCATCCGGAAGATTAACTCCCAGTTGAATCAAGTGATTATTATACCCAGACATTTTGAGTATATGCTCACTGACAGAACTATTCTCCTCCATCTTGCAGCTGTAGAACTTATTGGAGACCTCATATCTTTCAATCTGGGCATTTGCTTGAAATATTAACTTCAACTCCTGGAACATCTCATATGCTCCATGACGTTCAAAACATCGTTGAAGACCCGGTTCTAAGCCGTAAAGCATGGCACATTGACCTATCGAGTAGTCATCAGCTTTGCTCTGCCAGACGTTCTTAACGTCGTCAGTTGCATCGGCAGCAGGCCTGGCACCCAGCGGTGCTTCCAGGACGTAATTCTTCTGTGTAGCAATGAGGATAATCCTCAAGTTACGGACCCAGTCCGTGTAATTGCTACCATCGTCTTTCAACTTTGCTTTCTCAAAGAACGCATTAAAATTCAATGGAACAACAGCACGAGCCATCTATCTACAACAAACATAGACAAGCAAAATACTATCAGGTACTAAGTTCATGATAAATTTAAGTTTAATTAATCATATTACTTAAGAACTCCCACTTAGACAGACATCTCTCTAGTCATCTAAGTGATCACGTGATCCAAATCAACTAAACCATAATCGATCATCACGTGAGATGGAGTAGTTTTCAATGGTGAACATCACTATGTTGATCATATCTACTATATGATTCACGCTCGACCTTTCGGTCTCCGTGTTCCGAGGCCATATCTGCATATGCTAGGCTCGTCAAGTTTAACCTGAGTATTCTGCGTGTGCAAAACTGGCTTGCACCTGTTGTAGATGGACGTAGAGCTTATCACATCTGATCATCACGTGGTGTCTGGGCACGATGAACTTTGGCAACGGTGCATACTCAGGGAGAACACTTCTTGATAATTTTTAGTGAGAGATCATCTTAAAATGCTACCGTCAATCAAAGCAAGATAAGATGCATAAAGGATAAACATCACATGCAATCAATATAAGTGATATGATATGGCCATCATCATCTTGTGCTTATGATCTCCATCTTTGAAGCATCGTCGTGATCACCATCGTCACCGGCGTGACACCTTGATCTCCATCGTAGCATCGTTGTCGTTACGCCATCTATTGCTTCTACGACTATCGCTACCTCTTAGTGATAAAGTAAAGCAATTACAGGGCGTTTGCATTTCATACAATAAAGCGACAACCATATGGCTCCTGCCAGTTGCCGATAACTTCGGTTACAAAACATGATCATCTCATACAATAAAATATAGCATCACGTCTTGACCATATCACATCACAACATGCCCTGCAAAAACAAGTTAGACGTCCTCTACTTTGTTGTTGCAAGTTTTACGTGGCTGCTACGGGCTTAGCAAGAACCGTTCTTACCTACGCATCAAAACCACAATGATAGTTCGTCAAGTTAGTGCTGTTTTAACCTTCGCAAGGACCGGGCGTAGCCACACTCGATTCAGCTAAAGTGAGAGAGACAGACACCCGCCAGTCACCTTTAAGCACAAGTGCTCGTAACGGTGAAACCAGTCTCGCGTAAGCGTACGCGTAATGTCGGTCCGGGCCGCTTCATCTCACAATACCGCCGAACCAAAGTATGACATACTGGTAAGCAGTATGACTTGTATCGCCCACAACTCACTTGTGTTCTACTTGTGCATATAACATCAACGCATAAAACCTGGCTCGGATGCCACTGTTGGGGAACGTAGTAATTTCAAAAAAATTCCTACGCACATGCAAGATCATGGTGATGATATAGCAACGAGAGGGGAGAGTGTTGTCCACGTACCCTCGTAGACCGTTACCGGAAGCGTTAGCACAACGCGGTTGATGTAGTCGTACGTCTTCACGATCCGACTGATCCAAGTACCGAACGTACGACACCTCCGAGTTCAGCACACGTTCAGCTCGATGACGATCCCCGGGCTCCGATCCAGCAAAGCTTCGGGGATGAGTTCCGTCAGCACGACGGCGTGGTGACGATGATGATGTTCTATCGGCGCAGGGCTTCGCCTAAACTCCGCGATGATATGACCGAGGTGGAATATGGTGGAGGGGGCACCGCACACGGCTAAGGAACGATCTGTAGATCAACTTGTGTCTCTATGGGGTGCCCCCCTGCCCCCGTATATAAAGGAGCAAGGGGGGAGGCCGGCCGGCCCTTGTGGGCGCGCCAAGGAGGAGGAGTCCTCCTCCTAGTAGGAGTAGGACTCCTCCTTTCCTACTCCTACTAGGAGGGGGAAGGAAGGGGGAGAGGGGGAAGGAGAGAGGGGGGCGCCGCCCCCCCCCCCCCCTCCTAGTCCAATTCAGACCAGAGGGAGAGGGGGCGTGCGGCCCACCCTGGCCGCCCCTCTCTCTTCCCACAAAGGCCCATGTGGCCCATTAACTCTCCCGGGGGGGTTCCGATAACCCTCCGGCACTCCGGTTTTCTCCGAAAACGTCCGGAACACTTCCGGTGTCCGAATATAGTCGTCCAATATATCAATCTTTATGTCTCGACCATTTCGAGACTCCTCGTCATGTCCATGATCACATCCGGGACTCCAAACAAACTTCGGTACATCAAAACTTGTAAACCCATAATAAAACTGTCATCGTAACGTTAAGCGTGCGGACCCTACGGGTTCGAGAACTATGTAGACATGACCTAGAACTATTCTCGGTCAATAACCAATAGCGGAACCTAGATGCCCATATTGGTTCCTACATATTCTACGAAGATCTTTATCGGTCAAACCGCATAACAACATACGTTGTCCCCTTTGTCATCGGTATGTTACTTGCCCGAGATTCGATCGTCGGTATCCAATACCTAGTTCAATCTCGTTACCGGCAAGTCTCTTTACTCGTTACGTAATGCATCATTCCGTAACTAACTCATTAGTTACATTGCTTGCAAGGCTTGTAGTGATGTGCATTACCGAGAGGGCCCAGAGGTACCTCTCCGACAATCAGAGTGACAAAACCTAATCTCGAAATACGTCAACCCAACATCTACCTTTGGAGACACCTGTAGTACTCCTTTATAATCACCCAGTTACGTTGTGACGTTTGGTAGCACCCAAAGTGTTCCTCCGGTAAACGGGAGTTGCATAATCTCATAGTTTCAGGAACATGTATAAGTCATGAAGAAAGCAATAGCAATATACTAAACGATCAAGTTCTAGGCTAACGGAATGGGTCGTGTCAATCACATCATTCTCCTAATGATGTGATCCCATTAATCAAATGACAACACATGTCTATGGTTAGGAAACATAACCATCTTTGATTAACGAGCTAGTCAAGTAGAGGCGTACTAGTGACTATATGTTTGTCTATGTATTCACACATGTATCATGTTTCCGGTTAATACAATTCTAGCATGAATAATAAACATTTATCATGATATGAGGAAATAAATAATAACTTTATTATTGCCTCTAGGGCATATTTCCTTCATGGTCAACCCAGAGAAATGCACAGTATGGGTCAAAACCACTTAAAATAAAGTCTGAAACCACCAAAGGCGGGAATTGATCCGGTTTTAGAGATTTGAGGGGTTGATTGCTCCGATATTAGAGTTGAGGGGGAAATTGGTCTATTAGAGAGGATTTCGGGGGGGGGGGGAGGATACTTTCCTCAACCAGCAATGGAACTCCCTCATACGCCTTCTAATGGGCCGGCCCATGCTACATCGATGGAGCGAGAGTGTGCGCCTGTTTGCGCACTTATAACGGGCACCGCATAAGATTTGTCGTGACCTCCTCCCAATGCCTTCTTGTTCGGCAACCGGTGCTTGTTCATGACAACACTTGGGCTGGCCCGCTAGGATCATCACTCGGCTCTGCTCGCCCCGCTTGTCGGCCACCTCGCTCACTAGCTCACCGTTAAAAAAACTGTTGGTGTTCATTCTGGAATAAAAGAGGCACCCAATTTTCTACAAAAACAAAATTTTAAAAATTGTTAAATTTCTCAAAATACATTTTTATGCGGGTTTTAAAAATGATCATAATTTTTTTTTAAAAACTTGAGTTTGATAAATTTTCAAAAAATTGGAATAACTTCATAAATATTTAAAAAGTTTTGTATTTGAAAGAAGTTCATGAATTTGAAAGAAGTTCAAGAATTTTGGAAAAGGGAATAAATATGAAAAGGTTCAAGTACTTGGGAATTGTTCGTTAAATTTTGTAAATTCAAGAATATGGAAGAAGTGCATGATTTAAAAAAACACAAAAATTGAAAATAGTTCGGAAATGTCAAAAAGTTTGTGGATTTGATAAAAAAATCATGCATTTGAAAGAAAAACAAAATAAGAAATGAAACAATGAAAGAAAAAAAAAGTGGGCTAAAAATAGTATGGAAAAAACCCAGAACATAATGTTCATTAAGTTTGAAATATATACTTTTTCGTATAAAAATGTTCGTAAATTTGAAGAAAGTTTGTTAGTTTGAAAAAGTTCACAAATTTGGAATAAGTTAATGAATTTTAAAAATGTTTCTGACTTTTTAAAAAGTTCATGAATTTGAAGGGAATTCATGGATTTTAAAAAAAATCAGAATTCGGAAATGTTCATATATTTGAAAGAAGTTCAAGAATTTGAGGAATGTTCATTAAGTTTTAGAAATTCCCAACTTTATAAAATACGTAAAATTTGAAAATTTTCACAAATTTGAAAATTCACGATTTTGATTTTTTTTATGCATTTGAAAGAAAAACAAAAGGAAAAAAATGAAAAGAGAAAGAAGAAAACCGGGCCAAAAAACCAGTATCGAAAAAACCAAGACCGGAAGCTTCCCAAAACTGTTTGAGAGTTTCATAGAAACATGTTTGCGTAGATGGGCCAGTCAACTAAATCTAGGAAAGGCAACCGGCGCTAAATAGGATTTCACGTCTTATGCATGATAAGGTAACTCATATTTTTACCCATGTCTGTCTAGTTTCTTTTAGACAACCCGTTGTTTGTCTTCTTCTTTTTTGAGTCTCGGTGTTTGTCTACTAACACTGGCTAGATGTCTGTGGGCAGCCTTGGGGCCTCGGTACCATTGCCAGTCTTCATCATCCACTTCACCCAACATCCATACGCTTCGTTCGACATTTGCTGTACATCACCCTCTCATGGCTCCGATCAGGAACGTCGGACGCACAATACTCTGCACCTGCGACACCACCGAGGTGCTTGGGCTTGTGGAACCCGAAGCTCTATATGCCCAGCCCGGTCACCCAGCTTGAGCTGCCATGCTCGCCAAACCAGTCGTTGTTGTATTTGTGTTTCTGTTGTCTCTCCGATGTCTTAGTTGATGGACTGCAGCTATAATAAGTTGTTGCTACTGCATTTATTTTTAGTTCTCGCGATTTCATTTTCCGAGCATGCTTTGCATCCTGTATGGATTCTTTGGTTTCTTTATAGACGTGAATACGGCGCGTTCGTTCGCTCACAGGCATCCATGGCACGTACAACCGTACACGTCGTCAGGATCAACCCAACGTCTGACGTCGTGCGCGCGAGTACCTTGCCCAGCGGAACTGGTCAACTCATCGTATCCTTGGTCGGTCGCTTCCTTTCTTCCAGGAGAAGAAAGAAAGGCGATCTCGCCTCCGCCGCCAGGGCGCCTTACTCCGCCGCCGTCCTCCGGCGGCTCCCCTCCGCCGACGACCTCGGTTGTCGGTGGTGAGGGGAGTCGCCGGATCCATGCGTGTGGTTTGTTTTAGGCATTAGTTTCTTAGGGTTTTGGGTTGTTTATCGTCATGGCTTCGGCGATGGTGATGACGACGCCGACTAATAAATCTTCAGATCCTTCCTCAATGAGGCGATCCGTTTTTGGGGTGGATTTGGAAACCAGATTGTTCAAGCAAGGATGGCGCGGCGGCGGCGGCATCCTTGTGGTGGACCTTTGTCCTCGGGCTCCGCCGCTGCGACGACGTTTGCTCCAGCGTCGACGCGGAGTTTGTGAGGTAGTCCAGGAGCGGATGCAGACTGTGGTCTGCATCGACGGCATCTGGAAGATGGTGGATCTGGATTCGTGGTTTGTGGTAGGTAGGTATGGTTTTCTTCTCCAACATCTTAGTTGGGCAGGGGTGCCAGATCTGGAGTTCGATGGCGTGTCCGGGGTGTTGCCCCGGTCTGATTCGTTCAACGGCAATGGCTTCGCCTTTATTGGCGAGCCACCTTGGAGGTCCGCAAAGCTGCATATCAGCGATGGAGCCGCGTCGAGCTCGGGTGTGAAGGTGATCCGTCATTTTCTCCTTTGGTGGCTGTTATGGTGGTGCCAGAGGCAGGTGACGGATGTTGGTGTCAAGCTCAGAGGATTCTTCAGTCTTGTTTGTAATTTTACTTCTTGGCTGGTGCTCCTATGTGCAAAGGCTAGTGTTCTGCTGTCTTTTCAGTATTGTCAGGTCGGTATGTACGTGGCTTGTAATATGATCCTTATGATATAAATGAGACACGTATTACCATGCAAAAAAAAAGTACCTTGCCCAGCGCGAGGAGCGTGAGCGCATGATTGGCGCGCGAGTGTGACCAAGTCGAGTCCCTCTCATCAAGAGAAGAAAAATTATCCGTATGTATATTAGGCGTACATTGAACATGTAGGCTTTGTTTGGTTAATCCTCTCCCCAAAAGGATTGGAGGGGATTGGCAAGGATTGGTTTGTATTTGGATTTAGAAGAGGTTTAAATCCCCCTCAAACCTTTTCAATCCACTCGGATTCATATGCAACCGAACAAGGCTGTAAGGGTTGTCGTGATAAGGGGAAAAAGTTGCCATGCATTAATCGATTTATTTGCCATCACATAAAGTTTGGTTTGTTAGTTGAGCGAACGTGCTAATAAAAAAAGATGAAGGTAATATCACCAGTGATGCTTAAACTTGTCACTGATATTCACTTTAGTGCCTAAACTTGAAAAATATGTTGAACTGGTTCTAGAACTCGGCACCAGCGTGTAAATACGGTGTTAATCTCATCCGTTGACATATAATGTGTTGATGTGACACCATATTTTAATTAGCATGTGTACCATATTTTAATTAGCATGCACACATGGCATGAGACCCACTAAATTCACCCGCAAAAAAAATGAGACCCACTAAATTGAATAAGGACTTTTACTTTTTTTGAACATCAGTACAGACACAAGCGCTTATATACACGCGCATACACTCATGCCTATGGACGCACACACGCACACCCTACCCCTATGAGCACCTCCGAAAGACTGAGCCGGCATATCATCTTGAAATTTACGAAGTCGCCGTAGGCACCTCGTCATCGACGGGAACGTCTCCTCCCACTGAATGCGCATCGCCGGAAATCTTGAAATAAATCCAGGAATAAATACGAGCACCAGGATTTGAACCCTGGTGGGCTGGGGATACCACAGTCCCTCTAACCATCCAATCACAGGTTGATTCGCAATAAAGACTTTTACTTGGGACGTCGCTATAGCGAACAACCTGCCGTATCCATAGAGCCATTCGTATTTTCATGTCCAGGAATGACAACAAAATTTGATATTTTATTTAGGAACCCGTTCGTGGGTTTCACATGGCGTGCAGTCCGTGCAGCCCACTTGCACATGTTAGCTTCTTTTTTAGAAATTTGTAAGAAGTTTGTAAATTATAAATGCAGTAATGAAAGTAAATTAAAATATTTGTGTGTCATAAACATGATACGTGCAAATAAAATAACTTATTTAAAAAACATACATGTAATTTTTAAAAGTATTTACTTATATACATGTGGATCAAATTTAAAACATTTAGTAAATACAAAAGTATAAATTGTAGTAAATGTAAAAAATATAGCTCATGGATTATATTTAAATTATACAAAATTATAAAGACAGACATTTTTATTAATATTCACTTGTTATAACTTTCACTCATGGCATATATTGTTAATTTCTCTATGATGGAAATATAGCCAGATGTATATATTTGTAAAAACAATTTAAATTTTAAGTTTTGCATAATTATGAATATTTTTAGATTACACAGTTTCATAAAAAATAAACTTATGAACTATAAAAATGTGCATATGAATATTAACTTCTACAATAATATTTATGAATTAATCTTGGAAAACATTTGTAGTATTCTAACGTATAAATATTTCTAAAATCATAAATACTATTTTATTTATATGATTTTTCCAAAAATAATACATCAATACTTTTTAAAACTACTTGAACATTTTGCTAAATAATTTACTTTTTTGTCTATATAATCTCTACTCCTAATGGACGAATTGGTTGAATAGTCCCCCCCACTTTCAACCGGTTTATTTTCAACCGGTTTATTTTCAACCGGTTTTTCTTCGTCCCACCTCCCACCAGCCCCTCCCACCGGTTTTTCTCTTTTCTCGTCTGACCGGCAATACCCAACGTATTTATGGTAATCAATCATAATTAATCCACGTATATTAATTATCAATCCAGGTATGGTAAGGTCATAACTCAGGAAATTTTGAATATGGCAATTATATGGTAATAAATTTAAATTACCCCAAAGGCTATCAATCCAGATATGGTAAGGCCATAACTCGGGAAATATTGAATATGATAATAAATTTAAATTACCACTAGGTATGGTAAGGCTATCCACGTATAGTAATAAATCATATAGTAATAAATCATAATTAATCCACGTATAGTAATAAATCAATCCAGGTATGTTAAGGTCATAACTCAGGAAATTTTGAATATGGTAATAAATTTAAATTACCCCAAAGGCTATCAATCCAGGTATGGTAAGGCCAAAAATCGGGAAATATCGAATATGGTAATAAATTTAAATTATCCCAAAGGCTACCAATCCAGGTATGGTAAGGCCATAACTCGGGAAATATCGAATATGGTAATAAATTTAAATTACCACTAGATATGGTAAGGCTATCCACGTATAGTAATAAATCATAATTAATCCACGTATAGTAATAAATCAATCCAGGTATGGTAAGGCCATAACTCAGGAAATATCGAATATGGTAATAAATCAGTGATTCGTCCGCATTACTAGCTCATCCGATAAATCAGCGATCGAGTAATTAAACCGTGCAGTAATTAGTACTCCCTCCGTATATGGAAGGAACCACCGGAGTATTCCATAGATTAGCCACAGGATTTTGGCAATCTCGCTGTGGCATCTCGAATTTCGGAAATCACGCGCCCGCAGACGCCGCCGTGCCCCCCCCCCCTGCAACCACCGCCGGAGTCGGAGGCGAACGCGATCGCAATCGCGACGTGTATATATATACAAGGACGTACTACGTGCACAAGGGCCTGCAAGAAAACCCCAGTGCTCCTGATCACCATGCATTTCTTCCAGGTCGTCATGGCGTGGATGTTCCCGTGCGCCGTGTGGGCGGCGATGGCGCCGGCCGTGGCGACGGCAGCGACCACGGACGGCGCTTCGAGCATTGAGCAGGGCAGCTCCACGTCGCCGGCGTTCGGCCCTGGCGACGCTAAGGTGGCCTCTAACCCGGGCTCCTCCCCGGCGTCGAGGTCCTCCACCTCCTCCTCCTTGCTCGGCGCCTGAAGCAGCTCGTCGAACAGCGCGCGCTCACCGGTGAGGGAGGGCGGTGACACGGCCGCACGGAAGGGCCACGCGCTAAGGCGGTGCCTGCACAGGTTCGCCAGAAATCTGCAGCGCGCCGGTGCTGCGGACGAGCGGTCAGACGGGCGCGGGAGACGGAAGGGCCGGGCGACGAAGCCGGACGGGAGGGTCGCCGCCGGCAAGGACGGCACCGCCCGAGCGAGGGAGGAGGCCGTCGCGAGCGCAATCGCCTACTGCAAGGAGTCGAGCCGGCAGCGCTGCAGGCCACCGTTGGCTCCCTCGCCCAGCTTGGACGGCTGGCTCCTCGTTCGTCCGGAGGAGGAGATCGGCACCAGCGCCACGAGCACCGTCTCGCCCTGCGAATGCGAGGCGCAGGGCACCTCGAGCGCCGCCGCCCCCCACCACGGCCACGCGGCCTGCGACGGTACGTGTTGTCAACCGATCCGTCGGTCGATCTGCTTTGCTGCACCCGTGCACGTCTAAATCGTCATTGATCTCCTTCGTGCAGCAGAATGCGGCAGCGGCAGGCCGTCGACGGTGGAAACTCGGCGAGGTCCAGCCGGGGAGATGGAAAAGGGTGACGCTGTCGACGGGCTTGACGGGGACGTCCTTAGGATAACGAGTTACTTCGCCGCCAAATATGTGCGCGCGGTGCGCCATTGAAGAATAGCTCGGGGTCCGTCTCACATGAGGCGAAGAAAACAGTTTTTCGTAATCTAGAGGATCTTGTCTTACGTACCTTCGATCTTGTATGATCTGTCCATATCAGTGTGCGAGTAGTAGTAATATGATTGTAGTAAGATATGTCCATATCAATTGTCGATCTTATTCTTATATGATATGATGGCTTGCAGCGTTCCTAAGATCTAACGAGAATCTCCTGGAGTTAACGACACAATCGTTCGATTGTTTCTGAATCAGACTGCAATTTTGAAGCTTAATTGGCAAAGGAGTTAAGATATAGACAATCCTATTTATTCGAACTAGCTTTGCTGAATCGAAAGAAAAGAGACAACTTGGATTTAATCAAAAGAAATTAGAAGATTTTAGTACTGGCATGTATTCACCTCAATCACTATATGCTCTGTTTGTACTCTACACATGAGGAATATATTCACCTTTAACTTCTTTTTTTGCGGAAATAAGACTTTCATTCATCAACCACGGTCATTACACTCCAGATTTTACATAGAGCGTGAATTCCATCCGGTGCATGCCCATGCACGTTGAATTATCAAATGAGTATAAAGTTGGTCTTTTTTTTAACTACTACACTCCAGATTCTCGAGCATGGAGATAGGCGAGTTGTAGACCAAGAGCTGGTACAGATATAGGCGAGTTGTAGACAAGAGCTGGTGGGCAGCAAGAAACGCATGCACACCAAAGAACAAATCTGAGTCACATGCCTACTTCTATTGGTTTCTACAAAGAGCGGCTAGCTTATATCTTAGACCAGTCGGTCACTGTCGAGGTTGCCAAGGTGATCTTACAGCACCGCCGTGGGGATTTCTCATATGATTTTATGTAGGCAAGCCGCAAGCGGTGGTGGTGATTGGCTGGGTGGTGTCGCTGCCTTGGAAAGAGACGAAGTGATGGTAAAAGTAAGCAGGATCTGATGATTCTTCCGTGGGGATAGCCAAAGTCAAGATGTCGACTACAGACTCGTCGCAGACTTGCAGTGAACCTGGATGCGGCGAGCCTGATTTGTGGATCGATGGCGGGTCTTGACTTTGTTAGGCTGGGATTGGATGGTTGCGGAGGGTGGTGTGCTTGGTTGGGTTCCCATGGAAGAATGTGGCCTCCTCGTGGATCTGGTCATGCCCATCCTAGAGAACATTGTGTCCCTAGCTCTCTCGAGGAGCAAGGACAGTGCAAGCGGCAGCAGGGGGTAGGGGTAAATGTAGGGAGGGATGTCGGCGGCTGCTCGAGGTCATCATGATGAAACCCTTGACGTCCCATCTGTTGGGGAACGTTGCAGAAAATTAAAATTTTTCCTACGGTTTCACCAAGATCCATCTATGAGTTCATCTAAGCAACGAGTCAAGGGAGAGAGTTTGCATCTACATACCACTTGTAGATCGCGTGCGGAAGCTTGCAAGGTGATGATGGAGTCGTACTCGACGTGATTCGAATCACCGATGACCAAGTGCTGAACGGACAGCACCTCCGCGTTCAACACACGTACGGGACAGGAGACGTCTCCTCCTTCTTGATCCAGCAAGGGGGAAGGAGAGGTTGAGGAAGACAGCTCCACCGGCAGCACGACGGCGTGGTGATGGTGGAGAGGCAGTACTCCGACAGGGCTTCGCCAAGCACACAACGGAGGAGGAGAGGTGTTGGGGAGGGGAGGGCTGCGCCTTGGAGGGTGGTGCGGCTGCCCTCCCCTCACCCCTCTATTTATAGGGGGAAGGGAGAAGGGGGCCGGCCCCCTAGAACCCATCTAGGGGGGGTGCGGCGGCCAAGGGGAGAGGGGGAGAGGGTGGCTTGCCCCCCAAGCCAAGGGGGCGCCCCCTCTAGGGTTCCCCCCCTCAACCCTAGGCGCATGGGCCCAAGGGAGGGGGTGCGGCCAGCCGACCAGGGGCTGGCTCCCTGCCCCACGCAGCCCATGTGGCCCCCCGGGAGGGGTGGCCCCTCCCGGTGGACCCCCGGAACCCTTCCGGTGGCCCCGGTACAATACCGGTATGACCCCGAAACTTCCCGGTGTCCGTTTGACAACTTCCCATATATAAATCTTTACCTCCGGACCCTTCCGGAGCTCCTCGTGACGTCCAGGATCCCATCCGGGACTCCAAACAACATTCGCTAGTCACATACTAGTCTTCCTAATAACCCTAGCGTCACCGAACCTTAAGTGTGTATACCCTACGGGTTCGGGAGACATGCAGACATGACCGAGACGCTCTCAGGTCAATAACCAACAGCGGGATCTGGATACCCATGATGGCTCCCACATGCTCCTCGATGTTGTCATCGGATGAACCACTATGTCGAGGATTCGATCAAACCCTGTATGCAATTCCCTTTGTCAATCGGTACGTTACTTGCCCGAGACTCGATCGTCGGTATCCCAATACCTTGTTCAGTCTCGTTACTGGCAAGTCACTTTACTCGTACCGTAATGCATGATCCCGTGTCCAACACCTTGGTCACATTGAGCTCATTATGATGATGCATTACCGAGTGGGCCCAGAGATACCTCTCCGTCATACGGAGTGACAAATCCCAATCTCGATCCGTGTCAACCCAACAGATACTTTCGGAGATACCTGTAATGCACCTTTATAGTCACCCAGTTACGTTGTGACGTTTGATACACCCAAGGCACTCTTACGATATCCGGGAGTTACACGATCTCATGGTCGAAGGAAGAGATACTTGACATTGGCAAAGCTCTAGCAAAACGAACTACACGATCTTTTATGCTATGCTTAGGATTGGGTCTTGTCCATCACATCATTCTCCTAATGATGTGATTCCATTATCAACGACATCCAATGTCCATAGTCAGGAAACATGACTATCTGTTGATCACAACGAGCTAGTCAACTAGAGGCTCACCAGGGACATATTGTAGTCTAAGTATTCACACGTGTATTACGATTTCCGGATAATACAGTTATAGCATGAATAAAAGACATTTATCATGAACATTGAAATATAATAATACTTTTATTATTGCCTCTAGGGCATATTTCCAACAGTCTCCCACTTGCACTAGAGTCACCAATCTAGTTACATTGTGATGAATCGAACACCCATAGAGTTCTGGTGTTGATCATGTTTTGCACGCGAGAGAGGTTTAGTCAGCGGATCTGCGACATTCAGATCCGTGTGCACTTTGCAAATCTCTATGTCTCCATCTTGAACATTTTCACGGATGGAGTTGAAACGACACTTGATGTGCCTGGTCTTCTTGTGAAACCTGGGCTCCTTGGCGAGGGCAATAGCTCCAGTGTTGTCACAGAAGAGTTTGATCGGCCCCGACGCATTGGGTATGACTCCTAGGTCGGTGATGAACTCCTTCACCCAAATCGCTTCATGCGCTGCCTCCGAGGCTGCCATGTACTCCGCTTCACATGTAGATCCCGCCACGACGCTCTGCTTGCAGCTGCACCAGCTTACTGCTCCACCATTCAACATATACACGTATCCGGTTTGTGACTTAGAGTCATCCAGATCTGAGTCGAAGCTAGCGTCGACGTAACCCTTTACGACGAGCTCTTCGTCTCCTCCATAAACGAGAAACATGTCCTTCGTCCTTTTCAGGTACTTCAGGATATTCTTGACTGTTGTCCAGTGTTCCTTGCCGGGATTACTTTGGTATCTTGCTACCAAACTTACGGCAAGGTTTACATCGGGTCTGGTACACAGCATGGCATACATAACAGATCCTATGGCTGAAGCATAGGGGATGACACTCATCTCTTCTTTATCTTTTGCCGTGGTCGGTGACTGAGCCGAGCTCAGTCTCACACCTTGTAACATAGGCAAGAACCCCTTCTTGGACTGATCCATTTTGAACCTCTTCAAAATCTTATCAAGGTATGTGCTTTGTGAAAGACCTATGAGGCGTCTCGATCTATCTCTATAGATCTTGATGCCTAATATATAAGCAGCTTCTCCAAGGTCCTTCATTGAAAAACACTTATTCAAGTAGGCCTTAATGCTGTCCAGAAATTCTATATTATTTCCCATCAAGAGTATGTCATCTACATATAATATGAGAAATGCTACAGAGCTCCCACTCACTTTCTTGTAAACGCAGGCTTCTCCATAAGTCTGCATAAACCCAAACGCTTTGATCATCTCATCAAAGCGAATGTTCCAACTCCGAGATGCTTGCACCAGTCCATAAATGGATCGCTGGAGCTTGCATACTTTGTTAGCGTTCCGAGGATCGACAAAACCTTCCGGCTGCATCATATACAGCTCTTCCTTAAGATGTCCGTCAAGGAATGCCGTTTTGACGTCCATTTGCCATATCTCATAATCATAGTATGCGGCAATTGCTAACATGATTCGGACGGATTTCAGCTTCGCTACGGGAGAGAAAGTCTCGTCGTAGTCAATCCCTTGAACTTGTCGATAACCCTTAGCGACAAGTCGAGCCTTATAGATGGTAACATTACCATCCGCGTCCGTCTTCTTCTTAAAAATCCATTTGTTTTCTATCGCTCGCCGATCATCGGGCAAGTCTGTCAAAGTCCATACTTTGTTTTCATACATGGATTCTATCTCGGATTTCATGGCTTCAAGCCATTTGTTGGAATCCGGTCCCGCCATCGCTTCTTCATAGTTCGAAGGTTCATTGTTGTCTAACAACATGATTTCCAGGACAGGGTTGCCGTACCACTCTGGTGCGGAACGTGTCCTTGTGGACCTACGAAGTTCAGTAGTAACTTGATCCGAAGTACCTTGATCATCATCAGGAACATTTTCCTGAGCTGCACCACTTTCCCGTTCGAGAGGTAGTACTTCATCGAGTTCTACTTTCCTCCCACTTACTTCTTTCGAGAGAAACTCTTTTTCCAGAAAGCATCCGTTCTTGGCAACAAAGATCTTGCCTTCGGATCTTAAGTAGAAGGTATACCCGACAGTTTCCTTAGGGTATCCTATGAAGACGCATTTTTCCGACTTGGGTTCGAGCTTTTCAGGTTGAAGTTTCTTGACATAAGCATCGCATCCCCAAACTTTTAGAAACGACAGCTTAGGTTTCTTTCCAAACCATAATTCATACGGTGTCGTCTCAACGGATTTAGACGGTGCCCTATTTAAAGTGAATGTAGCTGTCTCTAGAGCGTATCCCCAAAATGATAGCGGTAAATCAGTAAGAGACATCATAGACCGCACCATATCCAATAGAGTGCGATTACGACGTTCGGACACACCGTTTCGCTGAGGTGTTCCAGGCGGCGTGAGTTGTGAAACGATTCCACATTTCCTTAAGTGTGTACCAAATTCGTGACTTAAGTATTCTCCTCCACGATCTGATCGTAAGAATTTTATCTTTCGGTCACGTTGATTCTCTACCTCATTCTGAAATTCCTTGAACTTTTCAAAGGTCTCAGACTTGTGTTTCATTAAGTAGACATACCCATATCTACTCAAGTCATCAGTGAGAGTGAGAACATAACGATATCCTCCGCGAGCCTCAACGCTCATTGGACCGCACACATCGGTATGTATGATTTCCAACAAGTTGGTTGCTCGCTCCATTGTTCCGGAGAACGGAGTCTTGGTCATTTTGCCCAAGAGGCATGGTTCGCATGTGTGAAACGATTCATAATCAAGAGACTCCAAAAGTCCATCAGCATGGAGCTTCTTCATGCGCTTGACACCAATGTGACCAAGGCGGCAGTGCCACAAGTATGTGGGACTATCGTTATCAACTTTAAATCTTTTGGCATCTACACTATGAACATGTGTAATATTACGCTCGAGATTCATTAAGAATAAACCATTGACCATCGGAGCATGACCATAAAACATATCTCTCATATAAATCGAACAACCATTATTCTCAGACTTAAATGAGTAGCCATCTCGTATCAAACGAGATCCAGATACAATGTTCATGCTCAAACTTGGCACTAAATAACAATTATTAAGGTTCAAAACTAATCCCGTAGGTAAATGTAGAGGCAGCGTGCCGACGGCGATCACATCGACTTTGGAACCATTCCCGACGCGCATCGTCACCTCGTCCTTCGCCAGTCTCCGTTTATTCCGCAGCTCCTGCTGTGAGTTACAAATATGAGCAACGGCACCGGTATCAAATACCCAGGAGTTACTACGAGTACTGGTAAGGTACACATCAATCACATGTATATCAAATATACCTTTGGTGTTGCCGGCCTTCTTATCCGCTAAGTATTTGGGGCAGTTCCGCTTCCAGTGACCCTTCCCCTTGCAATAAAAGCACTCAGTCTCAGGCTTGGGTCCATTCTTTGACTTCTTCCCGGTAACTGGCTTACCAGGCGCGGCAACATCTTTGTCGTCCTTCTTGAAGTTCTTCTTGCCCTTGCCCTTCTTGAACTTAGTGGTCTTATTGACCATCAACACTTGATGTTCTTTCTTGATTTCAGCCTCTGCTGACTTCAGCATCGAGAACACTTCAGGAATGGTCTTTTCCATCCCCTGCATATTGTAGTTCATCACAAAGCTCTTGTAGCTTGGTGGGAGCGACTGGAGGATTCTGTCAATGACCGCCTCATCTGGGAGGTTAATGTTCAGCTGGGTCATACGGTTGTGCAACCCAGACATCTTCAGGATGTGCTCACTGACAGAACTGTTTTCCTCCATCTTACAACTGTAGAACTTGTCGGAGACATCATATCTCTCGACCCGGGCATGAGCTTGGAAAACTAGTTTCACCTCTTCGAACATCTCATATGCTCCGTGATGCTCAAAACGCTTTTGGAGCCCCGGTTCTAAGCTGTAAAGCATGCCGCACTGAACGAGTGAGTAATCATCAGCGCGAGTTTGCCAAGCATTCATAATGTCTTGGTTCTCTGGGACGGGAGCGTCACCTAGCGGTCCTTCTAGGACATATTGTTTCCTGGCAGCTATGAGGATGATCCTCAGGTTTCGGACCCAGTCCGTATAGTTGCTGCCATCATCTTTCAGCTTGGTTTTCTCTAGGAACGCGTTGAAGTTCATGTTGACATTAGCGTTGGCCATTGATCTACAATACATATTTGCAAAGGTTTTAGACTAAGTTCATGATAATAAAGTTCTAATCAAATTATGAACTCCCACTCAGATCAGACATCCCTTTAGTCATCTAAGTGTTACACGATCCGAGTCGACTAGCCCGTGTCCGATCATCACGTGAGACGGACTAGTCATCGTCGGTGAACATTCTCATGTTGATCGTATCTTCCATACGATTCGTGTTCGACCTTTCGGTCTCCGTGTTCCGAGGCCATGTCTGCACATGCTAGGCTCGTCAAGTTAACCCTAAGTGTTTTCGTTGTGTAAAACTGTCTTACACCCGTTGTATGTGAACGTAAGAATCCATCACACCCGATCATCACGTGGTGCTTAGAAGCGACGAACTGTAGCAACGGTGCACAGTTAGGGGAGAACACTTCTTGAAATTTTTGTAAGGGATCATCTTATTTACTACCGTCGTCCTAAGTAAATAAGATGCATAAACATAATAAACATCACATGCAATTATATAGTTGTGACATGATATGGCCAATATCATATAGCTCCATTGATCTTCATCTTCGGGGCTCCATGATCATCTTGTCACCGGCTTGACACCATGATCTCCATCATCATGATCTCCATCATCGTGTCTTCATGAAGTTGTCACGCCAACGACTACTTCTACTTCTATGACTAACGTTTAGCAATAAAGTAAAGTAGTTTACATGGTGTTCTTCAATGACACGCAGGTCATACAAAAAATAAAGACAACTCCTATGGCTCCTGCCGGTTGTCATACTCATCGACATGCAAGTCGTGAATCCTATTACAAAGAACATGATCTCATACATCACAATTCATCATTCATCACAACTTCTGGCCATATCACATCACATGATCAATCGCTGCAAAAACAAGTTAGACGTCCTCTAATTGTTGTTGCATCTTTTACTGGCTGCAATTGGGTTCTAGCAAGAACGTTTTCTTACCTACGAATACCCACAACGTGATTTTGTCAACTTCTATTTACCGTTCATAAGGGCCCTGTTCATCGATTCCGCTCCAACTAAAGTGGGAGAGACAGACACCCGCTAGCCACCTTATGCAACTAGTGCATGTCAGTCGGTGGAACCGGTCTCACGTAAGCGTACGTGTAAGGTTGGTCCGGCCCACTTCATCCCACAATACCGTTGAGCAAGAAAAGACTAGTAGAGGCAAGTAAGATGACAAAATCCACGCCCACAACAAAATTGTGTTCTACTCGTGCAAAGAGAACTACGCATAGACCTAGCTCTGATACCACTGTTGGGGAACGTTGCAGAAAATTAAAATTTTTCCTACGGTTTCACCAAGATCCATCTATGAGTTCATCTAAGCAACGAGTCAAGGGAGAGAGTTTGCATCTACATACCACTTGTAGATCGCGTGCGGAAGCTTGCAAGGTGATGATGGAGTCGTACTCGACGTGATTCGAATCACCGATGACCAAGTGCTGAACGGACAGCACCTCCGCGCTCAACACACGTACGGGACGGGAGACGTCTCCTCCTTCTTGATCCAGCAAGGGGGAAGGAGAGGTTGAGGAAGACAGCTCCACCGGCAGCATGACGGCGTGGTGATGGTGGAGAGGCAGTACTCCGACAGGGCTTCGCCAAGCACACAACGGAGGAGGAGAGGTGTTGGGGAGGGGAGGGCTGCGCCTTGGAGGGTGGTGCGGCTGCCCTCCCCTCACCCCTCTATTTATAGGGGGAAGGGAGAAGGGGGACGGCCCCCTAGAACCCATCTAGGGGGGGTGCGGCGGCCAAGGGGAGAGGGGGAGAGGGTGGCTTGCCCCCCAAGCCAAGGGGGCGCCCCCTCTAGGGTTCCCCCCCCTCAACCCTAGGCGCATGGGCCCAAGGGAGGGGGTGCGGCCAGCCCACCAGGGGCTGGCTCCCTGCCCCACGCAGCCCATGTGGCCCCCCGGGAGGGGTGGCCCCTCCCGGTGGACCCCCGGAACCCTTCCGGTGGCCCCGGTACAATACCGGTATGACCCCGAAACTTCCCGGTGTCCGTTTGACAACTTCCCATATATAAATCTTTACCTCCGGACCCTTCTGGAGCTCCTCGTGACGTCCAGGATCCCATCCGGGACTCCGAACAACATTCGGTAGTCACATACTAGTCTTCCTAATAACCCTAGCGTCACCGAACCTTAAGTGTGTATACCCTACGGGTTCGGGAGACATGCAGACATGACCAAGACGCTCTCAGGTCAATAACCAACAGCGGGATCTGGATACCCATGATGGCTCCCACATGCTCCTCGATGTTGTCATCGGATGAACCACTATGTCGAGGATTCGATCAAACCCTGTATGCAATTCCCTTTGTCAATCGGTACGTTACTTGCCCGAGACTCGATCGTCGGTATTCCAATACCTTGTTCAGTCTCGTTACCGGCAAGTCACTTTACTCGTACCGTAATGCATGATCCCGTGTCCAACACCTTGGTCACATTGAGCTCATTATGATGATGCATTACCGAGTGGGCCCAGAGATACCTCTCCGTCATACGGAGTGACAAATCCCAATCTCGATCCGTGTCAACCCAACAGATACTTTCGGAGATACCTGTAATGCACCTTTATAGTCACCCAGTTACGTTGTGACGTTTGATACACCCAAGGCACTCTTACGATATCCGGGAGTTACACGATCTCATGGTCGAAGGAAGAGATACTTGACATTGGCAAAGCTCTAGCAAAACGAACTACACGATCTTTTATGCTATGCTTAGGATTGGGTCTTGTCCATCACATCATTCTCCTAATGATGTGATCCCGTTATCAACGACATCCAATGTCCATAGTCAGGAAACATGACTATCTGTTGATCACAACGAGCTAGTCAACTAGAGGCTCACCAGGGACATATTGTAGTCTAAGTATTCACACGTGTATTACGATTTCCGGATAATACAGTTATAGCATGAATAAAAGACATTTATCATGAACATTGAAATATAATAATACTTTTATTATTGCCTCTAGGGCATATTTCCAACACCATCTTTATCAATGGAAGTGGAAGAGCACGAAGTCGAGATTGGATAGGAGTTTGAGTTCTTTTTGGCACCGATCGGTTCCCCACTTTAGAGATGTATTTTTTTGCGTGCGAGCAAACAGTTGGTTGATTCTAAAAGGGATAGGCACTTTTCTACAGAAGTGCATGACGGACCAAAAATATGACCTCATTTTATTCGTTTGATAGATATCGTATTATTCGTTGTTGTTCGTTCGGTGAAATTTCCTAATATTTGATTGTTATGTTTCTAATTAGAGCACCCCATAATCACCCAATATGAGGGAATGATAAATGAAAAATGCTGATTATAAATTTTGAAGAGCCCGTGGCAACGCACGGGCGTTATACTAGTATCCACAATAGACGAATGCTCGCGATTTATTTACATTACTATCGTTGTAATTTACGTATTTTAAATAAATTCTTAAAAAATAAATGAATGCTAACATGTGCAATATGGGCCGCACATACACCGGCCCATTTAAACCACACGGGCGTGTTCCCGTGCAATGTAGTACGTCATTATCGTGTTTTTCTAGTTAGCGCTGGTCGTTTGCACCCACGACATCCCAAGTTTGATTCCCAGCGTCGCCAATTTTTCCGTTGATTTCATTTACTATGATATGTGGGGCTCACTGGTCATAGAGACGTATATAAAGCAAGCCCTCTGTTGGAAGTGGGTCCCGCGCCACATGTGCATGCTAATTAAAACTAGTAAGTATGCACGTGCAACACACGTATCATATAGTTAGGAAATAGAGAGAAAATTGGATCGCAGGACGGGGAGCGGTGGCATAAGTGTCGAGGGAGGAGGATTGATTATTGCGGTGGCCATGCCTGCAGGTTTCCTTGGTATTTCCAAGCTAATTTTGGTGACTCCTTTGATTATGTTGGACTATTGTGGAAAAGATTATTTGGAAATTTTTTGTGTAAAATTAATAATCAATAATTGAAAAAGCATGGAAGAGGTAAAAGAAATTTTCAAGGTAAGACCTGAAGCTTCCTTGAACTGAATGTTGGTTATGCAAGCAGTTGAAGTTAGGATCTAGCGTGTCAGTTATGCACTATGAAGAATGTAAATCTTTGAACTTGTCTATCAAGTTAAGGATAAATGGTCCAACTATCGACATACTTTATACAATCTCTCAGAACACCATCTATAATAAATATAGCGAAAAAGCAAGCACAATGTCTTAAAATATCAAACTGTGTACAAGTCAATTTTACACTAAAAGTAGAAATAGATTTTATGCACTGTAAATGACAGAATCTACCAACAAAGCTTAAAGGCACAGACTGACAATATATATTTGTGAACCGAACATGACATAAACTGGCAATATAACCTCACGCCACCGTTTGGAAATAAATATGATGGTACATGGCATTAACATTAAAAGTAATGTTAAAGAAATTTCAAGCCATCTGACAAAAATAGAATATCACATTAACCAACAGTCTACCCTGTTTTTCACTCTAATTTAAGGGGAAAAAACATGTTTTTTACATGACAGGGAAGACAAATGACACATGCTCCTTTTCAGTGGCAAAACAATTTCACTCCTGAAGATAAGTGTTGGAAACATGCACATCTTCTTATTTGACACCTGAACAAGCGATTGGATTGCTTCCAGTATTACAGGGACCAAAGGTCATGAAACGTCAATGTGAATGCCATATCACATCAATTTGGATTTTCCCTTTCATATATGCATTGTGTAAAGTTGGATCATATTGTAGTATTTATATGTAATTTAGCAAGAGTTCTACCAAGCCATTAACTATAGAATCCAAATTTATTTCTTAGGAAAACACTGATATTATTTAGGAGTGAAAGACATACCTGACCCCACAGATTATTTTTGGAATATAAATCGATTAATAGCAGTAGTAAGTTAGGAAAGTCATGTATGTGGCTAATCAGTAGTTAGGAAGGTCATATCTCCATAAGCGGTAGGTAACTACTTCATAATTCATAACATGAAACCATTTCAGACTTGTAAAGACATTTCATAAATCAAAAACCATCTAAAAACACTTCAGAATTTGTTGGCGTGCCCATATGGATTTAAATAAAATGATGATTCAAATAAAAAATACAAAAGCTAACAAAGTATGGTTGACTAAAAAAATACCTTGAATGAATATCAATCAAAGAAGAACGAACCTGCATCAACCCTCTAAAACATCTCTATAGACAATATTCTTGGTGCTTTTTCCTGATTTATCAATCTGTTTGTTCGGCTTGGCCAAAATTCGCGTCGTCCGCCTTGATACACCCCTTGACAAGGCAACACACAGCTGACCATGGGAGAACACCGGCTCGGGAAGATAAATGCCAACATTTGGGATGGTCTGGCCCCGCGCCTTGTTAATGGTCATCGCAAAACTTAGGCGGATGGGGAATTGTTTCCTCTTAAGCTTGAAGGAAAGCGAGATGTCCTCCAATGGTGACAAAGGGATCCTCGGTATAAAGACCATCTTCCCAACATGTTGCCCACCAACAATCTCTGCATCAATTGCATTATCTTGAAAGGCTCTAATCATTAGCCTTGTTCCATTGCAGAGGCCATTGTGAGGGTCGAGGTTCCGTAGCAGAATGACGGGGCAATTGACCTTCACTTTCAACACATGTGGTGGCAATCCATCTGGGGTGAGCAAACTCACAAAGTCAATCGGGTAATTGTTCGAGTAGTCATCCTCAATAGAGTCGAAGCTATGGTATACCTTTTCTTGGCCAGGAAACATGTCAATCATCTTGGAATTCAGCTCATCAACATAGTCATTCTTCATGGAGAGAATAGCACGCGAGCTCATGTACTCTCCCGATTTAGCATTATCACTAAGAGAGGGGAAAACTTCTTTGGTTAGCCTATTGATTGCGGTTTCATCATCAGTATGACCGATCACAATGTCCTCAGGGAGACGCACATAGTCATCACCTATCGTTTCTTCGGCCATTGTCAATCCTTAAGAGATACTCAGAGAACAAAGGGTCAACTTGTGATCTCATGTTACGTGCAAGGTGTATCTTATGAATCTTCTACCATATATAGGATCTCTGTATTGTAGCATCTGTGATCTATGCTCTTGTCCCTTTTGGAACCACTGGAAGGACCTGCCTAAAATCTCCACCAAAAATGACAATCTTCCCCCCAAACGGCAAAGCACATCCCATTATGTCTTGGAGTGACCTATCAAGCGCCTCCACGGCTTGACGCTTTGCCATGGCAACTTCATTCCAAATTATCAAGGCCGCCTCTTTCAACAATTCTGTCGTACCACTTTGCTTTGTGAAACCACACATGCTGTTGTCGGTAAGTTTGATGGGTATTTTGAACCTAGAGTGCACAGTACGCCCTCCAGGTAATATCGAGGCTGCTATACCTGATGTAGCGGTGGCAATGGCTATCTCACCCATCGAACGCACCTTAGCAAGCAATGCCTTGAACAAGTATGTCTTCCCAGTGCCTCCTGGAGCATCGAGAAAGAAGACTTGACTTCTTTTGTTCATGATATGGTCCATGATGTCATTGAACCCAGCTAGTTGCTCACTGTTTAAAGAGTTGATAAGATCAATCTGTTCTTGGTCCACACCGACCTCCCTCTCCTCTCTAACCTCCATGCACTCATTGCCTAGAAAAGTATTTGTATCAACCAGCTTCGGAAGGCCATAGGTTTTAATATCCTTCCCCATGGAATGCAGCAAATCCCTGATGTCTCTAAGGACCATCTGTTCAAGTATTGCCTCGTTGGGCTGGGAACATCGGTAATCCTCAGACATCGACTCCAGGTGTTTGTCCCACAAGTCTCGGATTTTTGTAACCTCACAAAATACTAAGATAGTGGCAAAGAAGCGTCTAAGAGCACAAGGCATCTGAAATGTGGCAGCTTCAGTCAGGCAGTGATCAAGTGATTTTTCATGCTCAATTAATCCTAATTGTTCACATGCCTCTCTGAAAGTAGAGCACATAATGCCTCGCACCTTTTTCAAATCATCATATGATGTCGCACCTCGGACATGATTCAAGAGCACCCGCAAATAGTACCTCTCCTCCTCAGCAGGGTGTGCATACACAATTCTACCAATCTATGGCCTTTGTTTTCTTTTATACCATCTCTTCTTTGATGCATCCCATCTAAAGTGTTCCGGAAAATCTCTGTACAACCATTGTCATGCATAAGGATTCTTTCGATTCATTTCAAAGTACTCAGTAAGCATGGTTCTCGAAGAAGATGGCTTATCAACAATATCTTTTAGATTATCATCGGCTTTAAATGCAACCATGTGCATGTCTGGCAAATGAAGTTGCAACTACAAGACTGAAGGACTAATTCCAAACATTTTAAAGCGTAAAATCCTGTTGATAGCCTCTGGAGGTGATACATATCGTGCATCTCGGTATTGGCGGGTCTCATTAATGACCCCCCCCCCCCATTGTCGATGATATCCTGCTCAAATGAAAATGATGTTCGGTCATGTCCCTTGTAAATGTACTTGAACAAATACTTCACTGCCTTGATGCTCGAGCAAGCTTCTACATTGATGTGGCAGTTGTACTTCATGAGAAGAAAGGGGTTATAAGGCACCACCCACCTATTGTCCAACTCTGCTCCTCTCACTTTTACTCGACGTCCATCATCCCTCCTCCTATATATGGGATATGAGTCATTTCCCTGTTGTGTAGCAGGGCAAAACTCCCGAGGATAGTGAAAATGACACTGCTCCTCAATCATGCAAGCACATTTTTTATTGAGGACACCACATGGCCCGTGCAACATGTGTTTTATGACCAGAGCATGCAGGAAAGGGTATTTATCTTTATCAGGTATTTCTGCTGATATGACTCTGTCATAGTCATCTGGAGTCTTTAACTTGCTACCTGCCTTCATGATTAGAAGGATATGTTCGTGTGGGAGCCCTATTTTCTGAAACTCGGTCACATGAACATAGGTCACAACCTCGCCAAAATGCTTCTTCTTGATGAGTAAGTCCATCAAATCTCACTGCTTTGCTTTGTACACTCTTGCAACCAGGTCTGGTCGATCCTGTGGTAGCTGTCCAGGCATCAACTCTGTTGTTATCTCCTCCCAGTATGGGTTGCATGTCATTGTGATGAAGTAATCTGGTTTACCCCATCGCTGCACTATAGCAATTGCATCTAGGAACCTTCTCTGCATATTTCTATCACCACCAAGAAATGTCCTTGGGAGCACAATCCTTTTACCAATCCGATCACCACATGACTCCGAATTCTACAACAAATGGATTTTGAATCTTGATTAGCAAACAGAGAATAGTTATCACCGAAAAGCACTGAAGAAGGGAACATATAGGACGTTAGTTGGCTGTGAGCCCACTCGGATTCAGGTTTGAATAATGCTCTCATGGATGGATTTTGCAAAGTTAAAAAAATTGATAGTGCACAAAAAATTATCACTGGTTTTCTGCAATGGAGAACATAAAGTAGCACTTCTGAATTGAAAAAAAAATCTCATGTACTGTTCATAGACGTTATGTCAGTTTGTTAGGTAGATTAAATTATCACACTACTACCTTTTTAATTAATATTTTCAAACTATTATTAGTAATCACCTGCTTCCGGTTAGCACACTCCAAAACCTTTAATAATCAGTACAGCACATTCCGAAAGATCTAACAATTTGAGGGAGCTAACAATGACAGTGACAATTCGGTTTGAATTTATTTGGTCAATACCCGCACCTTCGAATTATGTTGATCGGAAACCAGTGGATTTGATCCCCGACTGCATATCTTACGTAACACGTCCGCTTGCCCGCTCGCTCGTCGATGTAGCCGCTCAGGGCTGTCAAAACATCTGGCAAAAGATCAATATACAAAATATGTTGGATTCAGAACCAATTCACAAAGGAGCGGAAGCACACGTACGCAAAGCTTCGCTCAAACAAGCAGAGAGGCGGGTTAATTGATATATTATAGACAGGGCCCGAACTGATAATTCAGGGCCCAGGGCCCTTCGAGGCTCTTAATATAAATGTGTAATAGTAATTAACATACGTAAGAGACGTGCTTGAGATCTAACAATGAGAGGGGAAAGAAGGTTTATTTAATAAACACACAAATAAAAGCAAACACCTCAATGCATACTGAGCGAGCTGATTAAGCATATGCTACAGGAAATCAGCATGTACGAG
The DNA here is from genome assembly GCF_018294505.1 of Triticum aestivum. Lineage (NCBI taxonomy): Eukaryota > Viridiplantae > Streptophyta > Magnoliopsida > Poales > Poaceae > Triticum > Triticum aestivum. The sequence continues at coordinate 564,878,417 of NC_057810.1, read as the reverse complement.
CAGTTTAATTAGGATTATCATCAAGTTTGGCAGCAGGCAGGCAGTAGGGATTGATGCTAAGTATGGGGCTCTGCTCGTACCACAGTACAACATACGAACCAGCTACACCGGGCTTAATTACTATTATTCCGCTTGCTGCGAAGGGATTCCCATCTTAACTGGATGGAGATTACGTGCGTGGCGTACGAATTTGCAGGCCCGGATCGATCGGGTGGATCCTTAGCGGGAGGTACGTCCAATCTCCCCAGAGCGAGCAGGCGTTTAAGTGGAGTTGCAATGGGACCAGGCTTTAATTAGTTGCCTAGCGCTGATTAGTCATTTTGTTCCTCGAAAATGGATTTGATCGACGATGAATTGATGGTCGATCTCTGAACCCCAGTTCTAGACAAGTTTGAGTAATTAACAGTACATGCGAAGGCATAGGGCGCTGGGCGCGACTGCATAAGGAGACGTGCTCGTACCTGTCGTGGCCGCGTAGCGCTGCAGGCCCACGTCGACGTTGTTCCTCGGGACGAGAAGACAAGAGAGTCAAACCAAAGTCGAGCCGTCGAAGACGACGAACACTCAAACAGGTAAACGAAAAGAAGGAAGTGACGGAAGTCAAGAACGATCGGAATCAAGGTCAGGGGCTGATCGATCCATTGATCCGAACAAACAGGAAACGAGCGATTTGGTTTCCACGTTATTCTCTGCCTACATGTGAACATTGCCAGGCCTTTTTCTTTTTTCCTTCTATGTACGCAGTACACAAGGCTGAGTTTGAAAAAAAAGAGCGATTTGGTTTCCACGTTATTCTCTGCCTACATGCGAACATGGCGATGGCGTAGATCATGGTAATTATTGCTAATTGATATTTTCCTTCTATGTATGCAGCACACAAGGCTGGGTTTTAAAAAAAATATGGCATAGATCATGGTAATTCTTGCATAATTGATATGATTAAAATAGGCTCAGGTTGGAGCGAGATCGTGGTAATTATTGCGTAATTATGATGGCGTAGATCATGGTAATTATAGCTAATTAATTATGGTAAATGATGTGATACAACATTGAGGCAATCTGGTCCATTGAGAGATGGCGGATGTGTGGCTGAGATGTAATGTTTCTGTCACAACTCGATTGTTTAATAGTAGTAGAGATACAATGTCATGTCAGCGCATTATACATTTATGAATGAGATTATGACCGTATTTGCATATTCATGCCAAGTTCTAGAATCAGTTCAGTGTATTTTTCAAGTTCATGTACTAAAGTGAACATTGGTGGCAAGTTTAAGCACCACCGATGATATTACCTCAAAATGTGTGTACTAATTGCCATGATAAATCAATTGGGTACAGGTTGACCCACATGCTGGGGAAATTTGCCATGTGGGAGGGTGTTTTGAGGTGATTTGTATTGGCACGAGGAGATGTGTTTCTAACTTCAAAAATGAAGAACGGAAAAACTTGCCAAACCTATTTTGCCTAATTTGCCACATGTTAATGAATAAAGTTGCCACATGTTAATGGTGGCGGCGGGGCTCCCTTGGTGTTGGCTTCCTCGCAGACCAGGGGCGGCAGGCTGGCCCGGACGGGGTGGCAACTGGCGTCGGGGGCCGTAGCTCGCGGCGAGGGCCTCTCTGTGCTGGCAGGGGGTCGGATCTGGGTCCCTTGCAACGTGCGTCATGCCCGTGCTCGCGCTGATGGAGCTTGAGGTGCATATGTGGTGCTTCGCTGGGGTGGTGGAGGCGGGAGTGGTGGAGGCTGGTGGCGGTGGGTGTTTCTGGTGGTGCGAGGTGGGACTGCTGCATCCGGTTTTGGATCCCCCCCGCCTTTGGTTGGTGTTGTGGCGCTTCGGATCTGGTCTCCGGCAGGTGCACGATGGCGCGCGTGGAGTGTTGGTGCTCCTGATGTTGGGCTGCAGCCCGGGACCATGGTCGTTCCTAGCCTCGGGCAGCGCTCCTCTGCTCCTCGCCGCATGGTGCTCCGTTAGGTTCGGCGGCTCGCGCTGCTTCTAGTGACCCTGCGTTCGGACGACCATTAGTGGATCCAGTGCCTAGTGCTGATGTTTGGCTGTCTGCGGTCTCCGCGGGGTGCGGTTGGCTGCGACGGTTCGTCATGCCTCTTCGTCTCGGAGGGGCCCGATGGTGGTGGTGGTCAGCTGTTATCTTGTTGTAGGGATGTGCTCAAACTCCGGGTGAGAACCTTGCATCGACTATGTCGATGTCGGCGGCAATGGTGTCTGTGGACATTGTTTTCCTCGTAGGAGGTGTCGCTTTGGAGCTCCAGCACCTGCAGTACTTTGTTTTGTGGTTTCCAGGTGAAAACCTAAGATCCAGCTTGTTGGATCAGATGACGGTCTTGTGTCCTTGTCAGCACTACCTCCTTGGAGGCGTCATACTGGAGACCCAAACGACGGCTTTTGTGCCTGCGTGTGGTTGAGGGTGCCGCGTTTGGTGGTGTGGCCAACTTGGGATCAGTCGAAGGGTCCAATGGTGGTGGTGGTTGTGTGACTTGCTTGGACAGTGGTTGTTTGGTGGTGTTCTCTGGGGTTTGGTGACGGTGCCTTTGGTGCCGCAGGGCAGCCATCTGTTTCCCCCTCGTGAAGGTGTCTCGCTATGCATGCTCAAGAGTCTCCTTTGGCGGCCGATGTGTTGCGGCGAGTGTCGTGCTCTTGGTGATGTCTTGGTTCATCTTTGCACTTTGATGGCGCCATATGCCTCCCCAAATTGTTAATCGTTCCGATCTTTCGTGGCGGGGCACCCAGTCAAGGTTCGTGTTTTTTGCACTCGTTGATTGTGGATGCTCCTGAGTTGTGCCGTGGGGCTCGGTATGCATGCAATGCGGTGCGTTAGGTTCCTCGCAAAGTCTAAGTATTGTGATCCCTCGACGACACCCCACAACTACTTGTGTCTTTCATGGTGATGGTCCTTTTAGTCTGCTAGCTAGCTCCCACCCTTGTAGGGTGTCTTGTTCTTCTCTTCTCCTTGTAACCTTGTTGTACGGTTTTCAGATAAACAGGTCAATTTGTTTAGGTTTTCGATCCGGTTTCCCTTATAAACTGAATCTCTCTTTGGCATAATGGCCACTTTGAATAATATATTCAGGTGGAGGGACTCCTCCCCCGGTGATTCTCAAAAAAGAAGTTGCAAGGTTGTGTGTGTATTATTTGCCAGCTAATGCTAGTGTAGCAAAAAAGAATGAAAATGGTTGCACTATCTCCTGTACACAATTATTCATGTTAAAAACCGAAGAGATTCAAGCATGAGCTCAAGCTATCTGCTACTCCCTCTGTACATTAATATAATATCTTTTAGATAATTAGTAATCTAAAAGATCTTATATTAGTTTACAGAGGGAGTATATCATACTACTTCTCATGGCTAGACGAATGAATGTACAAAGTCAGGGCCTGGACTCGTAAAGCGAGAGCCGGAAAATGGCATGAACTACGCCGTCAGGGTTGACATTGCAAATAGGGTCTACATGTGCATGCAAATTCAATCGTGTCGACATCCTCTGCTGCCACATACTCAAGGTGGTGGATGTATGCAGTGGCGGATACACCATTGGGGCGAGCTGGGGCGGCCGCCCCGGGTCGCCGGTGGCGAAAAATCGAACCCCCGTTACATATCATTCCTCCTCGTTTCCTCCGGTGAGCGATTCATGGTAGCGGAGGCGTTGGCGTTGTTCTCTGTTTACTAGATGACCCATTGCGCCAATGGCGCAAAGGACAAGAGCAAGCCAAATATTGAAAGAGTACACACAAAAATATTTAGAGACAGATTGAAACATGTGGAAATAAAAATTGTTGCTGGCAATGTCATGATTCTCTCTAACCAGTATAAACATACATAAATAGTCTTCTGAAAATATTAGTAGAAGGGCAGTTGATTACTTATATAGAACAAGTGATCACAAACTTCCCCACAGAGACAGTAATGAGGTCTAAAGTGTACACGAGTGGAAATGTAAAGGCTATACATATCTTGCTCAGAGCAATGCCAAAAGGGGAAAGATACTGGATCGATTGATACGAAATAAAAGGTGGCTGCTGTTGGTTAGGACATATAGACTCAAGGTCACCAGAAACTATCTTATGTAGTATTCAGGCACTGCTCTGACTTCATGCCAATATAGCGTAACCTCTGCGTCAGTTCTTCAATGCTTGCATTAGCTACTACTTTAGTTCTTTTGATAAAATGGTTTTTACACCAGTAGCAGCACCCCTAAGATTAGCAAGTTTCCAGCAAAAGGATCACATGAGAATCACATATCTGCCTCCTATATGAAGAGAAACAGAAACCCAACAAGATGATATAAAGAAACAGAGGTATCAAAACTGTAATTGCTATAAGAAAAGAAGCTTGATTGCACAAGGTTTTTTATTGCTATAAGAACAGAAGCTTGGTTACAGTGTGATAAAAATAACAAGCACATAAGATTGGAACAGCAAATAGAACACAACATAAATAAGCAGTAGATATACCAAATCTTAATACGTAGCTAATTTAACTATATGGCTAATTAGTTTGCATGTACGAAGCAAGTTACTTTTGATGCAACAGGAAGAGTTGCCTGTATATGCTAACAGGAAAAAAATAAAATGTATATTAGATTTTGAAGGTAAAATGATGTTTTATTGGGCCTATGATCAATTTGAATATAGCTGTGGCAGAAAAGATAGTTTGATCAAATGGCATAACATGCATCGTGTGAAGAAGAAAGCATTTTTGAGAGCCACAGAGAAGGATGCTTTGGTTGTCAAAGAAGACAAGGTAAAGGATGAACAAGAGGTGGCACGCCATATCTTATGTTGAACTGGTTGGATGTAACAGACTATGAGTCTTTACCTCTTGGCTTTAGCCTGTTCAGCAAGAATGTTCTTTGGCTCTTCGTAGCTGCAGCTTCAGTTTCCTGACCAACCTGTTTAGTTTGCTGCTATTAAATATCATTGTACAGGAAGCATGGTTTGTGCAAAAGAGGAAAGTTATTTGCATATAAAACATAGGCATGGACACTTGACACAGCTTAGGTACTCTCTCACTGGTACGCACTATAGATAGAACACGCTCGTATATTTTTCAGCTACTTGGTTCGTTGGTGTTAGAATTGCTCTTTCTTTTAGATAATCAACGTCAGAATGTCTAGTAGGAACATCTTTGTATACAGCCTGAACAATGGCATCGATTTTGTCACCATTAGTGTGTATTAAAAGCTCATCAGGGATGGTTATCCAAGATGGATCCGACTCCCCCTCACGGGCAACAGCAGGCAACACGAAATTAATGAACAACAACAAGATTCAGACAAACAAGCAGAAGCATTAAAGCAGTTGACAGGAGCATTAAAGCATATATTATTTTAACATTGTGGAAATTGCGCATAAGGCCTGAAGACCATAGTTAAAAAAGGCGCGCCTAAGTGAGCGCTTAAGCGCGCCTAGGCTCCAGGCGTTGGAAAAACGCATTGCGCATAACTACGTTTAATCTATGCATAACTGCGCATAAGCATGCGCTTTGGTGGAGTAAAGCACAAGGCGGTGGCAAAATGCACAATTAACGCCTAACGCTTTTTTGAACTATGCTGAAGACTGAATCAATTCAGCATTATTGGTCAACTCCTACCGTTGGTATATTTTAAAAAATTTCAATACATCTGGTCTCGGCAGCTTATATACCAGTTAAAAAGCATGATCCATTATGGTCTTAGTAGTAAGCAACTCGGATAGAAGCATAGGCTAATGTGAGGCAGTTACACATGCCGCAAAAGCATACTAAAGACGGATGTTTTTCACGCAAGCTATATTAGTAGAGAAACTATTGCTCAGCTTTGTAAATCGTAACCATAAAAAGGAAAAAGAAGCCTATGAAAAATTGCATAGCAGCACATATTAACAGAAGGAAAATCAGACTAAAATATAAAATCCTATAACTTAGTCCTAGAATCCTTTCGTCATTTGGGGGGATGTATAGCATGGAACTGTAGTCTCGAGAGCCTGATCAGTATGAAATCTTTCAACTATTTTGTTACCCGTGTCAATATCCCTCAGTTCCAGCGGCAGCAATCAAGAGTCAAGAATAAATCAAATTGGTAATTAAACAAATGACAAATTTAAGCTCCAGTTAAGTCAAGCATATAAAAAAATGCCCCTGAACTTAATATTGGTCATTTGGGGGGATGTATAGCATGGAATTGCAGATATGCCAATGGGGAGTTGTAATTCAGAGCATCTATGAATAAAGAGTGTGCAGTAAGAAATGAAAGCACTATGTATACTCAGGGTCGCCGGAGACATGCATTGAAGGAAATATGTGCATTATACCACCATATTTCTTGGCTGACTCAACCAAGTCACATACTTTCTCCTGCTACCGACGTCTGTGTTCCTACAAGGGGAAGAAAAACGTTCAACTATTACCACTCCACTTTCAGTATATATACGGTGCCAACAGCTTGGCATAGAACCTAATGTTTTTCTGTGAGTTCATGGATCGGCCATTGGGAGAATATTACAAGGTGGAGGCAGAAGGAGAATAATCAAATAGCAAGACTGTACAAGAAAATAAGCTGCAACTTGCAACTCATCAAATTTTATTTAAATTTACAGGTCATATTAGATGCATAGGAAGCACAGGTAAATACAGATGTTCAGCTTCAAGCCACTCATCACATATAGGGGACCTCCCTTGCTATGCCCAGACCAACAAAAAATGAACTGTCAATACGACTGGACTGACGAAATGAACTATTGAAAGGGAAACCTACTATTTTTTTGCAGAAAATTTTCAATTTGACAATGCAAAAAGTAGTAAACACCACAAGATGTGAGATTTTTTCCCGTTCCTCAATCAATAGCATCTTCAACATCGAGAGTAACGATCAACAACCAGCTCATGTTGCAAATATATTTCAATTGAACAAAGCAGGCTACATCCAGCAATAACTTGACCTAAGTTTCTACTCTTGACCTTTTATAGTGCTCGTTTATGCCATGAACAATAAGGAGTGGAAATTAATATATGCCGAACCAATATTTCGGAATTTGTAAAGGCCAAGTAATTCAACAACCTAATGTTTCCTGGTGAGACACACCATTCATCCATAGCAGGTTAGGCAAGCAAGCTTAGTCTAACCTACTGCAATGGCTGCTGCTGTACCACGAGTGTCGGGGAAGACGTCTAGGGAAGAAGGCGGCGGCGCGAGAGGCCGTACAACGAAGAGTTGACGAGCAGTGGAGACTGGAGATGCTAAACGGCGCAGACTCGAATGGGGCTCGAGGAAGGGGAGGATTGGTCCTTTGTGCGCTAGGTTTTCGGGACGCATTAGTGCCTTTCGTGCTGGACAAAATAACTTGCAATCAAAATATGTATAACTTTACTCGAGGAAGGGGAGGATTGGTCCTTTTTGCTCATATTTGGTACGTTTAGTCGGCAAACCTTTCAGAAATCGTATCTGAAAGAGACTGCTACCATGTTTTGCTTGTTATCGCAAAGAATTCAATCCATAGTATGCCAAGAATCTATGAAAAAATTGCAATTGCTCCGAAGAATATAATACATTGCAGAAATAAAATACTCTATCAGAGAGATGGCACGCGAGGTAGTAGGGACAAGAGCAAGAACTAACTTTGAGAGGAGATGGGCAGACTCTTGCGTCGTGCTCTGGCTGACCCCTACGCTTACGCTATGCCTCATGTATCCATTCCTCGTTCCTCTGTGCTGTGATAGAAATTCAGAATGACAAATAAAAGTATTCTTAGATTGCAGCCTTAATGTATTACCCTTTAGTAGATGCACATTTGATTGATTGATTCCGAAGGAAGAAGATGGGAAATATGCATATAGCAAGGAATAGTAAACAGATGTTCTTTCAAACTTGCACAGCTATTTGTTTTTTCTGTAAACATGCCAATCTACTGCCATCTCGCTGGCCTTAATTTCTTACCTTTTCATAGATGGAAATTTGATTTTGAGCAAGTAGAGAAGCAATATACGATAGCATACATCAAGAAATAGTAGATGAATATTCTTTTCAGCCTTAATTCTTTTCAGCATATATATAACCATTGATTTTTCCTGTAAATACACTGATGTACTACCATCTCATTGCAAATTATGTATTGTGCCAAGGAAAAATCATTTTACTTTCGAGCATATATATACGATCATACGGTAGTCACACGTATAAGCAGCACCACAAAAACAAACACGACACCCGGAAAAACCAGGAATACAAAGGAATTAACGCGATAATAAGCAGTAAACAAATAGGGTAGAAAATTGCAGCGCTTAGGGAAGAAGGACAAGGACAAACCTAAAAAACTATCAAAAGGGGTGAAACAATAACCTGAGAGGGTGAGGAGGCATGGTGCAGATTTGGTTCTCTGAAATAAAGCATTAGCAATTAACAAAAAAAATTCATCACACATGGCCAGAGATATGAATGACCAACCTATTAAAATCTCCTTCTTAAAGCTTGCAATCCAGTAATATAGGTAGCAACGATGTATTCCCGGGCACATTGAGGGAGGAAAGGAGAAACACATGGTCTGTGAGGAGAACGAACAACTACAGTCATGAAGGACCAACGGATCTGACACGTACCTCAACCAGCTTGCCGGCGGCGCCGCCTCCATCACGAATCACGACGGCCTCCTCCATCTCCCCAGCAGCTCAAGCCCACCGCGACCAACCCGTTGCTCCCTGTCCTCGGCACCTATCTCCCCTGCCCCTTGCAACTTATGGCGGCATTTAGAAAGGAAGTACACATTGCAAGATATAAGTGGAGCAAAGGTATCATCGTATAAGCACAAACATGCTGCAAGATGGCACTAACCCAGGAAAGAATTTTTTATATTTAAAATCATGAAGAATCATAGCAACTATTTTTCTTTCGTAGCCCGGAAAATCCTGTAGCATCAGAAGCATAAGATTGGGCTGTTGTGCTGGTTCAAACAGACAATATATATGTATGTGTTACACCTAAAAGCAGCTATCCATATTACAGAGATCAAAATACTATTAAATATACAATGCAACCAAATGATACTACAATATGCTTGGCGGCACTATATCTTACCATTGTAATTCAGACTTGGTTTCAAAACAGTTTTCCCTACAGCAAAGCAGCAGTCTGGTCGATGAACCACACACTCGGAAGATAGCAAGAATGAGTCTCACAATTGAGAGCAGTTCTCCATATGTCATCTACCAGAGCTACAAGGACGGTTAAGAGAATATACTGGTCTAGAAATAATGCAAAGAGGGGTCATGAAGAAGGTATCTATCAGCAGTGAAAACTGAACCCGACAACTATTTTATTGTGAGTTGTACTATATATGTATTTTTAATATTCCTGTTAATACAAACCAAGGAAAGTGTGTATACTCAGATTTAAATTGTAAACTAAAAGCTGGAACGATATGAGCTAAAACTAAATAAGGAACATGAGATGTCACATGTATGAAGCTAGCACGTGTTAAACGGTTGATACCAACAGGCAACAGCCAAAGTACTATGCAGTGTTATTTGTACTTGGTAAAGAAGTTAGGCCCTGTTTGGTAGCTCAGTATTTTCTATGTATTTTAAATATACTATAGTTTTTAGGAATACCATGGTTTTAATTACTGTGACCTGTTTGACAACCACAAAGAACTGTAGCATTAATACTGCAGTTTTCCCAAAAACATGGTATTTTCTCTGCATATAAAAAAGAACCTCCGACCTCTTTTTTCTAAACCGAGAACAAGAAAAGAACGAGTGTTATCTCCCAACCAACCAGTCACTGACTCACTGCTGCCTGTCGTCTTGGTCTGTGACCATGGACAAATCAAAGAACGACAAAGGAGAGGAAAACGGCTAGTAGTTTAGCAATTCAGCAGTGGAGTAATCTAGCAATTCAGCAGCACCCGAGTTTTCGCGACCTCGATTTCTTCTTCCACCATCAAGAAAGCCTTGACACAAACGTGTTCACGTTTAACAAAACCCTATTAATAGAAATATTCCAAATTAAGGAAAAGTAATCATGGTAAAATCTTAATGCATGAACAATTTGAGATGTTGAGCATACTGTTTGCTTCTCAAAGAGTGTGCCAAGATTGATGCTTTGGGGATAGAAATCAACTCGAATGCAGCAACTACTATCAGACTTTCTTCACGTCTCTCGACAACAAGCTGTGCTGGGTCCTCGATCGTAGCAAACAATGTTACCAAGTCCATCCACCACATTAGGACACATACTGAGATAAAAGGGTAAGAAGATACTTGCCCTTTCCATGGCGTAGGCAGCATCAGTTAGCATGGTGGAGCTGTGCCATAGGGAGGGTGCTGGATCGGAGACCCGTGAGGCTATTCGTGAGCTGGGTGGACTGGCAGCTCGCGTCGGCATGGAAGCAAGCAATGCTTCGCGGGCGTCTCGCCGTGCCGCGGACGTGGCCTTGACGAATCCGCTGAGCATTAATTTTTCCATGACCATGAAAAGATAAACATGAAGGTCAGGCATAGGCTATAGTTGGATGCATATAAAGGACGATGCCTAACAAAGATCTAGTACACTTTGTTCTGAACCTAATCGATTGGTGAGCCGGTCATTACTGATCCAAACTGAAGGTATGACATTACAGAAGCATAAATTCAGAAATCGAAGAACTCAAATGTATTTGTTCAGTTCAAGGAATGTGCGAGTTAAAATAGACTGCTCCTAACGAAGTTGTTGGTCCCACTTCTACCATCACACATACATATGCCGATTCAGCGCAAATAGAAGGCAATCCCAGCATATGCAAACCCAAAACGTAAAGAATCAAATCTAGTACAGAGAGAAGGATACTCGCTGGGAGTCGTCATCGTGCACCATCTATAGCCGCCGTCACCCACCTGCCGAGGCCTCCATCCGCTGCATGACTGCGCGAATTGCCTCCTATTTTGCCACAGCAAGGAGGAACCAGGTGCAGATGTCGTCACCCACCCGTTGAGGCCGCCATCCTGTTAGGCGATGGCAAGGAGGAAAAGGTGAAGCGCACACAGGAGGCTGAGTGTTTTGGTGTGAAAAAAAAAACAGAGATAATGAGAGATGTGGAATGGATCTCACCGCCTTAAACTTGAGCTCGTGGACCATCCGTCCTCTGCTGCTCCGCCTTGCCTTGACCACCTCGAGCACCCCCTGTCTTCGTCCTCTCACCTCTCGAGCAGATCCATGACCATCTCCTTCCCCTCCCACCTCAGCCCTCCTTACCCTCAACTACACAGACTCGGCTACATCCCCTCCTCGGTGACCTGGAGCGAGGGCCTACGAGATGAGCGGCACCCAGCCGCCGGGATCTGCCTCCCCTGTGCGATTTGACCCGGGGTGGGCAGCGCGCTGCAGTTGTTTGCCGGAGCGGGCGCCCCCGTCCTCGCCGCCGCCGCCGCCCACGTTGTGCTCCTCGCCCGAGGACGGTCAGGACTTCCTCCAGCACGAGATGCCCCCGATGGACACGCTCGCCGGCATCGCCGAGAAGTAGGCGGCTGCCGGAGCGGGTGCCCCCGTCATCGCCGCCGCCGCCGCCCACGTCCTGCTCCTCGCCCGAGGACGGCCAGGACTTCCTCCAACACGAGGTGCCCCCGATGGACACGCTCGCCGGCATCGCCGAGAAGGAGGCGGCGGCGGCCAGAAGGAATGAGGGGGTCGGGGAGGAGGCGGGGATTGGGGAGGTCGAGGGAAAGAGAAGGCAAGGGATCCAGGAAAGAGGCTACGCACTATTTCATTCTCTCCATCGCACGGACCCTCGGCCACAGGCCCGCCCATCAGCGACACAGGCTAGGCAAGGAGCGAGGTGAAAACGGACGGGATTTCCAAAGGTTGGACGCGTGGATAGCTTGAGAATGGCTGCCACCCTATCATCATTTATATGTTCAATGCGTGACTCTATCGAAGGGGTACGTCAGCAGTTTGAGGGAGGAAGAGATTTGGGCTGGACTGCAGAACTGGGCTGCGTTACTGCAAGCCCAAATGCCCAATCGACTGGTCTCCTCGTCAAACAAAAAAAATCCCCAATCGACCCCCTGTCGTTCCCCAATTCCCCTTACGACCTAGCCACTGCAGCGGTGCTGCGCCACCGCCTGACGCTGCTCCGCGCCTCCGTCGACGCCCGGCGCCCCGCTGCCTCGCGACCTCCGCCAGTGTCGGACGTCCCCGCCGCTCCGTCACCACTCTGTGCGGTACCGCCGCGGCGCCACCCCCCGCTGCTCCGTGCTGCCGGCTCCATGCTGCTGTTGTCTCCTGTCTCAGTGTCTGCCGCCTGCAGTGATGGATTTCGAAATTTCTGATGAAGAGGCAGCTTGGCTAGCTGCTGAAGAAGCTGAAGCTGAGGCTGGGGCTCTAGCTTTGGTGCCAGCGGTGGCAACGGATGGTACAGGCAGATCAACCAACCGGAAGCGACCACATGATTCCAAGAACAACGATCACCAGCATGTATCCTCTTCAGTTCTTCTGGTCTTCTTTGATATGTTCAGTACTGGATATGTTAGTTGGATAGGAACAGTAGACTCGCAGCAGGACACTGAATTTTTTTACAGGTTGAAAAAATCTTTGGATTGCACACGATATGTTAGTTTACTAGTGTTTAAGACATGTTTTATACTTTTGTTATTGAATATCGTGAGTTTTGGTTGAATAGAGTTGCTTTTGTACCGAAATTTTTTTAGACCGTAAATGTTCGCCCCGGCTAACTTCAATTCCTGGGTCCACCACTGGATGTATGTGTCGTGAGGAACGCCGTTTGAGATGCCCTAAGGGCATCTCATGGCCGACTGTCGTTTGTTTGAGGAACATCGTTGGAGATGCCCTAAGGTCATATGTGTGCTATTTTTTAATATATTTTTTCCATATGTTTGAATGATCTTGCGATAGTTAGTATTTAAAACTAATAATATTCTATTTAATTGCTTATTGTTTATTTTGTTTTATTCCTCAGTCATCATCATGTCTACTAGTCGCATTTTGTTTAATCACTAACAATTAAAAATTCAGTATATTTTTAAATATTATGTGGAATAACATATTTGAAGTGATATAACTAAGTGAAAGTATGCTTTGATTATATTTTTCTATATTATTTTCTCTGTTATATGAATTATAAAGAAAATATGCCCTATTTTCATCTCCTCACGGCCCCCTCGAATTCCCGGAGACATCTTGTTCCTTTCCCAGCCGATTTGAAGAAATTGCTCGACGGATCATTGTCGCATGTTCTTCTGGCTTGCAGACCGTGAGCGGTTGTTCGCAAACCCGTGGCTCTTTAGAAGAGTTGTCCTCCATGCAAGCTCGTTATGCACTCTTTGGGAGACGCTACTCCTCCATCCACATATAGGGCTTAGTTAAGTGAAAGTACGTCCTTGTGCATTACCGGTTCAACAATTTTTGCTTGATGTTACTTCACTCTGAGTACTCGGTGGTGCAGAATTTCGCGATCTATGTGTTTCAAAGAAGAAGAAAAGAGAAAAAAACTGCGTTCTATGGGATAGCACACCTCAATTCTTCCTTCGGTGTAAACTAATCTCCATCCTCTAAAATCTATGAAAATGACGCAACCCTCGAGGCCTCGACTAAGATTTTAATAAACAACTAAAATAAAGGCATCAAATCCATCTTCCGACAATCCTGGTCAGAGAGTTCTCCGACGGATTGTGCCCGTATAGTTTTTCTGCAACTTATACAATTAGTTTTCAGTTTTCAGTTTGTATTTCTCCTTTTGATCGGTTTCTTGAGGTTGTAAATAACTTTGTTTGTCTAATTTATTACTGCAAATTGTCAGGCCGGTTTTTGCCTCAAAAATGGAATGTTTTATTAGTAGTACACCTCTAAGAACACGAGTAGGATTAGAACAAGGAACACGAGTAAGCCAGTCTTGGCGCTTGGATGGTCGCATCCCCCTCGGGTCATTGCCAAGTTTTAGGTGGTCCATGTACCCTTCTCTCGGCAGCGATGCAAGCCGCGAGATCCGAGACAAGAGAGGCATGGCACAACTCCACATCCGTTCACGTACCCGGCCTAGAAAACAACACGCGCAGCTCAGGAAGGAACAGTCAGCAGCCGGTGCTCGTTCCTCAAGCCGTCTCTTCCACCACACCTCTAAACAAGGTTAGCATGATTTACTACCTGTAGAACCTTAACAGTACGATCGAATGCCAAGCACGTACCAGTGATCACACACGCGTGAACCAGATCAAATCACCCATATCTATCTAGTGAAACCATGAAACGAGGCGACACCCAGGATTTAGGGCACATGCACGCAGAACCGGACAAGGTGTGGCCCTGGCTGGCAAGACTGCAACTGCAAGAGGGCCAGGTTGCTCGTAGGTTGTGCCCGCGCGCGCCGAGCGGCTCGTCGTCTTCCCGGCCGCGCGCGCAGCGTAGACTGGACACTGGAGTCCTCCTCCTGTCTAGGCTGCCGCTGCCGCTGCTGATGATGCTGTGTGCACTGTTGACTGGGGGCATGGCATGCAGATGCAGTGCAGACCATGGTCCTCCTAGCTAGCTAGTCCTGGCCGCGCAAAGGACTTGTATGCAAGTAACGGCGGCCATGATGTAGTATCTGGGTTGGGACGCAGGCAAAGTGATCTAGATTAATCTAAGCACTTATAGTACAGTAGTTAGCTAGTGTAGCAGCCTACCGGCCGGCAGAAAATGATCTTGCCATGCCATCTCGCCGGCATGCACGCGGCGAGTGTGACTGATTCCGAGACACACACACACACACACACTACGCGTGTGTTATCGACCACCATTACAGAACGGTCTGAACTCCGAACAGACGCACGATCAAAATTCAAAACGGCAGTATTATTGCATATGATATGATACGGCACCTCCGTTGAAGATTTGACAGGTCGCGGATATCGAGCTTGTATGATCAATCAAACCGTACTATACAGCAAGCAATAAATCGATGGTTGATTTTGGCGCTATGCCCGCGGGATGCGACGTTCCTTGTTCTTACTATGCCAGTGCATATGTTGGCCTTCCTCCGTGGGAGCGAAAGGAAGAGGGACAGAGGCGGAGCAAAGGTTCTCCCTGTCCGCAAACATGTCCCCTAGTTTTTCCATCACGGCCGCCTGCACCAAGAGGCGCACTGTAGCCGGCCGCATGCAGTGACGCACTATGCCGCGTACTGTTTCGGCAGAGCAAGCTGAAGAAGAACTCGGTTCGACACCGAGCTAGCTTACTGTGCCTGCCGCCGTCCTGCGTCAGCTGGAGGTGCAATGCAAGTACAGCCACAACATACAAGCTCCTCGAAGAAGAGAAGATTTCATTCATTCATTCATTCACGCGCAAACAAACCAACAAACAGACAAACAGACGAGGAGGAGGAGGAATTAGAATCACCATCATCATCTAGCAGTTCATCACTAGGATCGAAACCCATCGGCTGATTTCTCTTCCCCGAAAACAGATACAAATCAATAGCCAAGGTTATTCACAGCAACAGCAATCGTGGTCGGCTGCAGAGAAAAGCTAAAACGAGAGCGAAGAGCAAGAAACTAACTACTGCTAATATAACTCCTACTGAGTACTTACTAACTAGTATAGTAACTAGCTAGGTAGAGAAGGTAGGAGATGAAATGCCTGGCGTGCCCCATGTATGCCATGTCGCCGCGGATGATAGGAATGGTGGTAAAGCTGGCCGGCTCAATTCCTCGACCGCCACGTCACCGCCGTGTCAGCAGCAGCTATCCTCCACCGCCGGGGGACGTGCACGGAGGAGGAAGCCGGCGGCAATGGCCGGTGCCACCCGGGAGCGACCTGGACGACGATGCATCGGGTTCCAGCTTGAAGACGGCGTGCGTGTGCACGGCAGGGAACGGATGGAACCATCGATGGTGTGCAGTGGTGGGGCGGGGGGTGGTGGTGGTGGCGGTGTGGCCTCACCCCGGCTTTACTACAACTTGACTTCGGGGAGCAAGCAAGGGAGGGAGCAGTGCGGTGCGTATCAAGGAGGGGAGGGCAAGAGGAGGAAATGGCATGGAGCCCAGCCCTGCATGGTTATGCTGCTGTCTCCGGCCGGCCCGGTGGTGACCTCGGCCGCTGTGTGTGTGCCCGCGAATTTATGTAGCCTGCTGCCTGCGCAACGCAGGCTCATCGGAAGACGCACACGCAGTGCAGTCCCGCGACTCGTCATCTCGGTGCCATGTTCCGCAGCGCCGTTGTCTTTCTCTTCCAAGAAAAAGAACGCCAGTAATTTTCCAACAGCTAATAGTACTCGTATTGCTCATGCGGAATGCACGTCCTGGGTCTCATTCATGCAGACCAACGAATAGTGCGGTGCAAATCCATTACTGTCAAGAAGAAGAAAAACAGCTAATTAATTCCCAGGCATGCGTGATTGATCCATTTGAAACAGCTACTTATAATAATTCCCGGTGCACCTCGCGCTCACTCATTTACAAATCGCTATCCGACACGTCACATTGCACGCAAAGGAACAAGAATGCCCCAAGAATACTACTCCCTCGGTAGACTAATGTAAGAGCGTTTAGATCACTACTTTAGACCAGTCACAATGAAGAGTAACATACACATACCCCTAGACTATGTTACTACCTTAATAGTGGGTAGTAACATAAGTGTGATAACATGCAAAGCTTCATTTATTAGGTTATAGACTCATATAGCATTGAGACATGTGATGTTACAGTAACTAACTAAGTTACCAGTACTACATCTCTCCTCATTAACTCATTGCCACATAAGAAAATTTGCTAAGTTAGACTCGATGTTACTATCGAAGTTACTCCACTATGGCTAGTCTTAGTAGTCTAAAAGCTCTAATATTAGTTTAAAGAGGGAGTACTACTGTGCTACCATAATGTGTACAACGATACCTTGGCATGCCAGAAATCAACATGTTTATGTACAGCTCACCATGCATGGTCCACACTCCACAGCAGCGACGACAGTTTGGTACAAAAACGATAATGGTCCAAGCAGTACAGCAAACTGGAAGGAAAAAAAATACGGAGCACATGGACGGACCGACAAGGCACGAGTTGAGCAATGGAGCTGTGCACTAAAGAGTGTACAGGAAATGGCCAGCCAACCAAACCAACCGGCGGCCTACTATATGTATGTGTCTGTATTTCTCTCTCTTTCTCCCGTATAGTACTTACTATTCAGCAAAATTTAACTTAATGAACAAACGGCGGCTACGATCTATCTGTATGATGGTGTGTACCTATTATGCTACCTGAAAAGAGAAAAAATCACTTCTGGTAGCAGCAGCAACTTTTGGTACCAACCCTTGTATATAAAGCTAATTGATGGACAGTGCTACGGATGAAAATATAACCATCAGGATCATGTGGCGTCGTTCCCGTTTTCTGCAGGTGGAGCATCTGGGGTGGCGTTGTTCCCGTTTTCTGCAGGTGGAGCATCTGGGGTGGCGCCGGTCCCGTTTTCTGCAGCTGGAGCATTCGAGGTGGTGTCGCTCCCGTTTTCTGCAGCTGGAGCATTTGAGGTGGCGTCGTCTGTGGTCAGGGTGGATAGACTATCGGACAGTGAGTTTGCCTCTTCGCTCTCGGACGGTGCTGCTGTTGAGGCACCATCCTCCGAGCCAATGTCAGAAGTTGCGTCCGAAGCCATGCTAGATGGCTCTGATGCTTCAGATATTTCAGGCTGTGGTTGTCTCAGCAGGCTCCAATACATGATGCTAGCTGTAAGAGTTAGGATCATCTTCTGGTTCACCTGTTCAATCAACATGAGCAAAAAGAGGGTATAAAACCAACAATTTGCACAGCACAGTTCCAATTCTCAATCAACAAGCATCATCAACATTTCTAAAAGGAAAATATTCAAAACAGTAGAGGAATATGCTATACTAGAATTTAGCTCCGATCCAGTTTAATTCAATGAAAAATGGAAATATTACAGGCTCAGTTCCATATTCGTAACAATGGCCCTTTACCTCTATAATGTCCTCTGGCAGTAGAAACACAGAACATCCGAGCTTTCTTGCAACACTAATGATGTAGGTAGCATTTAGCTTCTTTTCCTCGTCTGCAAAATCAAAAGAAATTAGCTATCAGCCAGTACTATGGTTCTTCTACTATTTGTAAAGAAAGCACATAATTAATTAATCAGAAACCAATTAAATAGCACATGTGGACCAAGAACAGACCAGCTTCTCCCTTTGTAACTACTTTCCAGTTCACAACCCTTGGCTGAACTGCACTAAGAAGTTCGAGGAAGAACACTCCATTTGATAAACTCTTATCCTGAAGGGGAAAATGGCAAGAAAAACATTAACAGCTGGAGTTTCTGATATGGTCACGCGAAAGCTATGGATATTAAAGTCACCTTGAAGCTTTCCATTCGAGATGTTCTTCCTGATGCTTTCACTTTGCTGTTTGCCCAGTTCAGTATATCTGCATCAGTAATTTGCTTTCCTTGGGATCCTTTGGAGTGGGATCTCAGTCTGTTTAGCAATTGAAGGATATTAAATCTCATCAATTGCCACAGAAGTGCTGAAAGACAACACAGAGAAACTCAAATTATATGTCCACTAAGTTATCAAGAACAGCGCATTAGCATTCACTGCAAAGTTAGATGTGATCAAACTCACCAACTATCAATTTCTTATTTCCCTGAACAATATCATTCCCAGCTAAATTTACTAATGAAAACTTTAACTCCTTCCCAATTTTTACAACTTGATTGCAGTTCTCCAGTTTCCTAAATGGCAACTTAATTGGAGGTTTTGATGCCAACTTCCAATTGACAGATCCAGGAGAAACTTTGTCAAGTACTTCAAGAAGTACCCATCTGCAAGATCATAAACTAAATCATCAACTCAGCAATTGATATAACACAATAACACAAGACATTATGAAAATATTCTTGTTACCCATTGCGAACATCTTCAAAAACATTATTCACGTATGACTCGACCCCAAGGCTGTTGATCCACATTCGGAAGGCCCTTTCTTCTCTGGATACTAGAACATCATCACGTGATGCTGTCTGTGTGAGTGTAACTTGTTTAATGTCACTAGTTAGACCATTCCTGCACATCATGGAATAATATCATTGAAGTGATCAATGGTCAGCATGGAAAAATCGTTAAAATCAACCCAAGAAACTTTCAATTTAAAATAGCTCGTATGACTTTGATCATATCTTAAATTTCTGGTCCTTTTTGAGAGCAGGAAATTCGGCACTTACCGATGCTGGAATATTTGTGCAACAAATGCAAGATTCAAGTTGGCAGAACCCTCAGTGATATCCTTTGGTGTAAGGTATCTTTTGCAGTCCAACTTCTCTGCTTGTTCAAGTACCATTTTTGCCCTTTCATCAGGATCCTTGGTCACCAGTGTGGTTTCAGGGGAAGTCTCTGGAGCAAGAGCTTTTAGAAGATAAGCATAGGCTTCACCATCCTGTAAGTAATTAACTTATGTGACCATCGGAAGTTGAACAGAGCAGGAACAGAAGCATGTCAAAGAACAACATAATGATGGATCAAGTACAGGGCGACATAACGTACGCTTTATTACATAAAAGGAAGAAAATAACATAAAGTGTTGGATAAACAATGTTGAAAAGCTAGCTGTTGCTTTGCCCACAAGACTCAAATTCAACAAGATCAACCAAATGTGTGACAGGCAGATTTTTGTATCATTGCAGGTGTATCAAAATTGCATATAATTAAGTGATTAGTAAGTGTTGTGACATGTTCTGTCATATGCACCTTCACATCCGAAGAGAAATTGTTGACAGTTTTCTTGTAGCCAGCCTTTTTCAGATGATGGTTCATCCATCGAAGCAGCATCTTTTCTGGTGACAAGCTCAACACTTCATCTATATCCTGTACAATCAATAAAATAGATTTTGTTTTGAGCAACGATGTACACTGGGAGTTGAAACAAAGGCAAAACACTTCTACTTACCTTACTGTCATCAAACAATTCCACAAGCTGGGGTGTCTTCTTAAGATTAAGATCAGCCAAAAGTTGAATCTGGTAATAAGTGAAGCAACTCTTTAGGTGATGAAGCAGGAGTTCAAGTGTTCAACCATAGTGTGTCCATTGAATTGCATAAAAAAATGTGAATCTCATTTCAATACTTACCTTTATGATTTGAGATATCAATCCAAGAACTAAATGAGGCTGCCAAACAAAACAATAGAAGTATGTGTAAGTCCCCACTTGATTTATTTAAAGGGAATTTATAGAACTGAATATGGGAATTGGGAGCATTTTTCCATTAGGTGAAAATAAACAAAGAAATATGAGATGTCCTACCTACTATTAAGTGATAAAATGAACAGGGACAAAGGACAGGCAGCAGTTAATAATGATAACAGTATTTATACCTAAATTTACCAACAAATTCATCAAAGAAAAAATTATATATCACTATACAGGACATGGAAGAATTAAAGGGAGACG
The DNA here is from genome assembly GCF_018294505.1 of Triticum aestivum. Taxonomy (NCBI): domain Eukaryota; kingdom Viridiplantae; phylum Streptophyta; class Magnoliopsida; order Poales; family Poaceae; genus Triticum; species Triticum aestivum. The sequence goes on along the minus strand of NC_057810.1, from coordinate 564,858,013 downwards.
AATGATTTATCTCATTGCAGAAGAAGAAGGATAATTTAGAGCGCTGCAACATTTTTATATAGTGACAGTGCATCATGAGCTACAAGAAAGGATAACAAGTAGGGAACACAAGGCATACCCTTCCTTCCACTAAATCCTGGGTGCCAATGTTGACAACAGTACATCCAATGGCCTTTGCAGAGTTGAGGCACAGTGTGTGGTTTTCATTCCTCTCCCATGGGTTAAGAACTCTTTTCTTATTTATTGCTCTCTCATCAATGGTCCCAGGTACAGCTACATTGATCAACTTACTGACAAAAGATCCAGCAAAGAATTAACATCAGCTACAACTAGCAGGCAGTTTCTGTTGAAAGAGTAAATTGGCATGCGCCGTGTAGCTAGCTAGAAAGCCTTCTCACCAGAGCAGGACACCATCCCGAATAAGATCGAATAGCTGGTTGCCGGATGGGTCGATTGGCAAGTACTTCTTCAAGAATGGGTCTTCACCAAGGTAAGTGTTAATATGCGCCACGTAAGAAGACTTCTCCGCCTGGTTGAGATTGTGCAGCAGCGTAGTGATGGTGGATTTGAGGAACGACGACGAGTTCTTGCGGCCGCCAGCCCCGCCGCCGCCGGCAGCGGCGCTTCCTTCCTTGGCGCTCACCCTTGCTTGCAGATTCAGGTACTCCTGCAAAAACACCACAGCAAATTCCCCATTCGAACCGAATCTGTAAGACAATGACACACTCTTCCCCTCCACTGTAATACTAGTAATACTAGTAGTCAGGAACTATGAGGATCACCGAGATGTACCCGGAGGAAGGACTCGAACTCAATCTCCTGGTCGCTGTCAGGGTACGACTCCGACAAGAAGGCGGCGATCTCCTCCTCAGGGACCACTTCGTGAAGTCCCCTGAGCTTCTTCATCAGCCCCGGGAGGTTCTTGGTGGTGACATGGCCGGAGTCCCTCTTCAGAGACACGAACTGCAAAACCACAACGAGACATAAACCTCGAGTTGGAGCGGATGCGACGGAGGAGACTCTTAACAATAAACTGAGGTTTTCGGCGCAGAGGAGCAAGGAAGCCGTGGATTCGGGTCGTCACCTTGGCCTTGAGCGATCGGAGCTCCACCTGCGTGAACTGGCCCTGCAGGGAGGGGTCGGAGACGACGACCCCGACGAAGCCGGACATTTCCCCTCGCCGCGGCCCGATTCGACCGGGCTCCGGCGCGGCTGCGGGGAGATTTCAGATCAGGGACAAGGGAGCCGGGAAAAAGAAGGAACAGATCGTCCGCGCGCGGGTGGGGGGCTGCGGGGAGGAAGATCGAGATACCTTCCGAATTGCTCACGGTAATTCTGCCGTGCAGCCTCTGCTGCTCCTTCTCTTGCTGGCGTGCTTTCCTTGTGCTCGGGGAAAAAGGTGGGCAATGGCGTCTGGGAACTCCCAGATTTGGTGGGGGCGGGAGGGAGGGAAGGGGGAAGTGGCGGAGACGAGGAGAGGAGGTAAGGGTGGGGTCTGCTTGTTTCGTTAGTTTATTGTGTCTTCGCTTTAGGTTTCCTCGGGGTTAAGGCACTGGATGGAAAGGGTAAAAGCAAGCAAGCTAGCAAGCCACCAAAAAAAAAAAAAAACAAGCAAGCAAGCAAAATGGACTTCAATAAACAATGGAGCAAAATTTTGACAAAAAAAATACGAAGATGATTTTTTTTGTTTGATTTTTTTCTTGATGGGGAGAGATTGATGATGTGTTTAGTTGCCGCATGCTCACAACCGCCGAAAAGAGTCATCGAAGACCTGTTTTATCTAACACGTGTGACGGCCGAATCCTCGCATTAGGGCGGCTTAAGGTTTACATGTATCTGATGTAATTTTTGTTAGCTCTATGCTCTTTGTACCGTCATAATTGATTATAAATAAATCAAAAGTTTCTCTTAAAAAATATTTACATTGTCACAAGGGGTTTTGTGGGGTTTCCTTGTTTCTTTTTAGCGGATTAGTTTTATTACCGGCAAACATTTTTAGTGTGTGTTTATGTGTTGTACAAAATTATAAAGGAAAAGGGAGACCACAAAAATATTATTCATTTTGGGTCTACTACCTCCGTCCAGCTTTATCTTATATTTTGGTTTAAACTTTGACCGTATAATTGATTTGCAGAATATAAGTGACATGTCATAAAAAATTGTTGGATTCATATTCAAATGAAATTTATCAGATATACTAATGAAATTATTAGATATACTATTTTCCAACATATAACTCATATATTTATTACACAAATGTATTGTCAAACTTTGACTTAAAATGCGAGGGAGCGTAATAAACTCGGACAAAGAGAGTACTAATGATGTTTGCAATAAGTTTCAGTGAATATATTGTCAAAGTTGAAGAAGTTTAAATATAGATTCTAGTAAGCCGTGTACTCTGTTGTTTCCCCACATGCACATATTATAGTTAGAGAATTATCGGGAGTGACTCACTTTATTTTCCCTCACCCTTCCCCTCTTGCGTCGGCCCCCATTTTGAAACTCTACCAGAACTTCCCTGCTCGATCCAACGCTTAATCCAACATCGATGGCTGCCGAGAGGCGTGCATGGCTTCCTTGTGTATATTAGAGCGGTAGTAGTAGTCCTCGGTAGTCTTGGCGTTATGTCGTGGTTTGGTGGCATGACATTGGTGTGCTTTTGCTCCGTTGCCAACGAATGGTGTATGGATCCCACCTTCCTCCTCCTCTGGCCCACTTGCATGATGGACGACAACAGCGGGTGGTGGTTTTGGCTGAAGGACTTTCAATAAGCTCGGGAGAGCCCCTGGCCGGCCGGATATTGGATCACCCTTTCTTCTTCTTCTTCTTCTTCTTCTTCTTCTTCTTCTTCTTCGCCGGTGTGATGGCGGGCGAATGGTAATAGGTGGATCCGGTGGCAGCCTTCGCCGAGATGGGGTTCTTTGGGGATTGCAAGCTGCCTTATGGATCTAGTGTTCCCTTCATCTCATTTGCATCAACATCTGTCACAAAAAGATGCAGATTATAGGTATGCTTGTGGTGTGCCATTTTCAACCTCGACGTGAGGCCTTATCCCCTTGCTCGTCATTGCCAATGCTTGTTAGCAAAGATGATGGTCATGGAGTCTTCAACGATATTGCTACGTGCGATAACGCTCAATTGCGCTCCTCTTATATGGGTTGGGGTTCTATTTGCAAAAAGAGAGGACCATGTTGTAAAATCTTATTTTATTTTTAGGTCCTCTATGTAGTGTTGTATTAATTTTCATATGAAATGGTAGGCTGGGCCTTTGAGCCCCTTATCTCTATTAAAAAATGTTAGCGTACTTTTTACTATTGTTTTTAAAGAACAATTGTTTCATTGGATATATTACAGTGTTAAACGCACATACTGCCAAAAAAGGGGGTAAAATAAGGGGAGAGGATTTGTGGCATACATGTGCGGGGCACCGAGCCTCTCGCGCGTGTTTTTTCTTTTGGCTTTTGAATTTTAATCTTCGTATATTTTGAACGGAAAGTCCAAATTAAGTTGTGTTTCCCTACTCGTGTTTCTTTTCTCTTTTTAGAAAACTTTCACTCTATTCATGTTCAATCATGGCAATATAACGAACACCAAAACTAATAATAAAATACATCAAGGTCCGTAGACCACCTAGCGACGACTACAAACATTAAAGTGAGCCGAAGGCGCACCGCTGCCATCGCCCCTTCCTCGTCGGAGCTGCGCAAAACTTGTTGTAGTAGGCAGTGGAAAAGTCGTCGTGTTAAGGCCCCACAGGACCAGCGCAACAGAACAACAGCCGCCGCCGATGAAGAATAGCATATTTCAGAAGAATCCAACCTGAAGAAACACAAATGTAGACGAACTACGACCAGATCCGAGCAAATCCACCAAGGACAGATCCACCGGAGACACACCTCCACACGCCCACCGACAATGCTAGACACACCACCGGAACGGGGGCTAGGTAGGAAGAACCTTATTCTACCTTCATGGAGCCGTCACCGTCTCGTCTTCTTGAGCAGGACACAACCCCTAACAAAACTTAAAGAAACATCTAAAAACGTAGCCCTCTCGCCGGCAAGGGCCGGGATCCACTGCACCATCATGGCCCTAAGACCACTGAAGACGAGGCGGACCGGCGGCGGCGCTGGTGGGAGGCAGAGAAATCCTAAGCTTTTCTTGGGGAGGAGGCAGTTACCTATTCATGTTTCCCCTTACAAGGGTTTTCACATCAGATTCATTTTGAATACGTTTTGATGAGTTTTTAAAATTTATGTGAAGTTTTAGCTTTTGAAACTTAGTACGAGCACAACTTTAGTAATTGCGACCGGAAAAATATCTCTTAAAAGTCTCGTATGCAAAATCATAAATTTCAAAGATTAAAACTTAAAATTTAGGTGCTTGCAGTTGCTCCCGCACCGGCGTGCCCTGCGAAAATCAGGATAATTGCACCGGTATTGATGGGTGGTAATACGGCGAGGGGCAGTGTGCGTCTTCTTCCCGTGCAAGAGGAGCCGACAATCCTGTTCGGTCCACGATGCGTCCTCGCCATGTTTCTATCGGCGAGACGAAAGCGTCACCGCCGCTTCCAAAAGAAGAGGAAGATACAAAACACGTCACCGGCCTTCGGCTTGGCGCGTTGCTACCTGGTGCCATTGCCGCCGGAACACACCAACAGCGCGTACCTGTACAGACACATGTCCCCCGGTCCATCCTCCCACCGCCCACGCGCCCGTCACCGCGCGGACACGCGTGACCCAGCGGCCGGTGCGCACGCGTATGGCGCCGATGTGTTCATCCGCCGCCACGGGAGAACCTCATATTTGCCTGAATTCATTGCCAAGGACAAGGACGCGTCTATCCGGAACGACTGGTCGAACTGAAGTTTGCAGCGCGGGTCGCATGACCGGGCATGCAGTCCACCCAAGTGCGGTGCCGTGGCGTCATACGGCCGCACGAAACAAAACGCCGGCCCACGAGTATGGGACGAAATGACGAATGGAAGATGTACTACGGAGTACGCGGACCCTTGCGCCGACCGGGCACGGCTGAATGAATCGCAGTACATCCGTTGGCTTACTATTAAGCGGGGACTTATTTATATGCCATGTGATGCGAGGGCAAAGGATCCAAAGGGGTTGTAAAATTGTTCGATGGTATGCTACTCCGAGCACGTGCGACCGACGACATGGAGGAGGCAACCTCAACGTGCTCGCTACTTTTTTCCTTTAAACCTGGATCTCGTGACTTTTCTCGCGTGCACTTTTAATTCTTTTTTTATTTAGAGGAATTTTTTCAGGGGGATTTAGGGGAACTATGCTCACTTTAAGCCGTGGAGACATGGAATATCCTATTTGGCGCTTAAGGTGCCAAATACTACCTTGTTGGTAGACAGAGCCCAAACCTTCCCACACATGTTTTATATGGGCTGGCCCATGCAAGCTTCCAGCCCCTCATGCTTTTGGGAAGCTTCTAGATTCTTTTGGCTCGTTATCTTTTTTTCTTTCTTTTATACAGTTTTTTATCACCCTGTTCCGAATTAATTAACGCAACCTCTATACAATGTCTTACTTACATTGTATAGAGACTACATCAATTAATTCAGATCGGAGGGAGCAGTTTTTCTTTTCATGTTTTCGCTTCTTTCTTAATTCTTGTTTATCTTTAAAAAATCATGAACCTTTTCATTTTCATGAACATGTTTGAATTTGTGATTTTTTTAAATCTTAAGTTTTACTCAAACTGTATTTTTTTGAATTCACAAATAGCTTTTCAAATTATAATTGTTTAATCTATACAAACCAGGGTCATTTTTTTTCATAAACCATCACTATTGGATTTTCCTGAATAGTGACTGAGAGAGCAAGGTGGTTAGAATAGTCGAGCGAGCACGCAGATGATTGAGCCAATGCGCAAAAGAGCTCGTCCATGTGTACACTATAGTGGTTGTTTTGCACCTTAACCGCTGAATAGAAGCTCCTTGCAATCACCTCTTTTTTCTTAAAAGAACCTCACTGGCCTTTTTGTAAGAGCACTACTTTCGCGCGTCCTTGACGGCCCAATGCCAAACGGTCACACGCCTCTAAGATGTGTATTGGGCCAGTCCGCGAAGCATCCCTTGGTCCTCTACCTCAATTTATTGTTCACAAAGCATGCATGTACTCAAGGGCGGATCTAGGGTGGGCAGGGTAGCTGCCGCCCACCCTAGTATTTTAGGTTAGTCTATATACCATAGGTTATTAGGAGATGCCTAGCAACAGCCTACTGCTCGTCTTGACCCGCAAGTAGACACGCATTGGAGCAAACCAGCCCTAGTAGCCACAGGAGCTGTCCCCTACGTCATCGCATAGGCCCCCTCCTCTTCCGTGTCTAATGGCCTCATCAGCGGCAAGAAGAGTGGGGATCTATCGGTCCATTATGTTTTTTGTCCTTAGGTTTTTGTTACCTCGGCGGCATCGACGAGGTGGTGGTAGCGATGGCGTATTGGAATGTCCCCCTCCTACCTCGACGACTTCTAATCCAACGCCGACGTAGGGCATGCGATAGTTGTGTCACCATATCTATTATCTCTCTTCAGATCTTGGTAGTTGGCTTGCGATTCCTTTGCAAGATGGCTAATGCTCTTCTTCCTCCCTAATGGTTGCGAGCGAAAGTTTCTTTCTTTGACAATTGAGATCTCATTGATCCAAGGACTTTGCCATCGCGGCCAAGGTGTGGTCATCGGTTTCAGATCCCACACAACCCAAGTGGCTCAATCCATCAAGCGGCATAAAAAACCTCAAGGATGATCCATCAGTGGAATTCTCGTGGAGGCGGTGATGGATCCTTGCTGGAGCTCTCTCAGTGGGTGAATGACAACTCATCGATGCTAGGGGTTGTTATTTTTCTATCTTGAAAAGTTTGTTATGTAAAATTGTAGTTCTATTGTTCTTATCCAAAGGAAGCAATTTGTATTCTACAAAATAGCGAACCAGACCTGGTGCCTCTCCTGACTAGCAAACCAAACCTGGTGCCTCTCCTAACTAGTCGACTCCCCTGACTTTGATTCTGTTGGAAAACATAGTAGAAAAAAATCGCCCTACGAACACCCAGGAACAATATGAAGATGCATATAGGGTTTAGATCAAAGATCATTACCGACTCCGGAGTGCAGCGGAAGTAGATGAGTCAGTGTAGATCGTACTTGGAGTCCCATGAACCGTTGATGATGATCCCGCGAACCGCCATCGAATGATCCCTCAAACAAAAGATAGAAAGCACGACCTCTCTACTTGGTTGCAAGCGGACGGTCTTCATGATCCGGCAGCGCTTCGCCGTCCAGAGCTAATCGTCGCCGGAGAATTAGTGAGAGGAGATTAGAACCACACTAGGCTTCTAATTATGAGGATTATAGGAACTAGGTCTAGCTCTAATTAGTGCAAGTAGGACCTATTAGAACTAGAACTAGATGAACTAGAGGGGGCTCCAAAACTTCTGTATAGAAATGGGCCAATACCTCGAGTATATATAGGTTAGAGGGGAGGATGGGCTGACAAGAGGAGGGGAAGGACTCCCGTCCCTTGAGCCGGCCAAGGGGGAAGGAGGAGTCCTTCCCCCTCCCCAGTTTGACCTCCCCTAGAGGTAAATGGGACAAGGTAGTAAGGAGAAGCTTCAAAAGATCAAGTCCATCCTAGAGGAGTGAGGCGGTAGCTCGAAGACTAAGTATATTTTAGGCCAATATATATGACAGGCCGTGGAACACCAAGAAGCTAATGATGTTGGTGGTATATTTTGTAGATCTACTAATCTTAGTTTGTAATGCCTAATGCAAACAATGTGATCAACTATTAGGATAGCTAGCAAGCAATCATATGGGTCCTTGTTGTGATCCTTGATATTACCTCTTTTATTAGCCACTTGTATGAATTGTACTTCTTATGCCCACTTAGGTAAGAGTATGCAACCTGTTATACTCCAGGTGCATGTTATGAGTCTTTGTTGTGGTGTTTGTTTCAATTTGTATATCACAAGTCATGTGCTAGTTCTATGTGCATGTTGTTGATTCTTGTATCATCGATCTTGGCAACAACATTACAGATAAGTGGACTCCATAGATAGTCCACACAAACAATTTAGATACATAGCATAGTGCATACAACAATAGATAGGACCCAAGCTAACCTCATTCATACTTCATACCATTGCAACACCAGCAATATGGATAGGTATTATAGTGCTTACAACAACTGAAAGAATAGTAGATAGATAGGTAGCATACTGCATACAACATCACTAGAGAAGACTAAGTCTCAACCACTAAAGCTCAATGATAAAATCTTCCTCACAAATCCCCTTGATCTTCTCCAACTTGCCCTTGTGAATTTCTCCAACTTTAGTTAGCTCAGAAATGTGTTGGGTTCTACGGTAGGGTGCGTCAACTACAAATTAAAATTTTCCTACACACAGAACAACCAAAAACATGCTATGGAAGATGGATCACGAATCGTTACTACTAGACGCACAGTGTCGTGTAGCGGAAGAAGTGTTGGGGCAGCGCATCCGCGTGGATCGTCTCCTCCTCGTCCGATCTCCCTCGAACAACCGATCGTCGGATCCCACGTACTGGTTCATCGGAGCGGCGCAAGTGCACCGCCTCTAATGGTATCTGCATGTGCAGGAGGAACACCGTGCGGCGGACTACTAGGTCCGATCACACAGTCGGCGGTGAGCGGAGGTGTCTACTTGCAACACATGAAAAGTCCTAGTGACGGCGTCGAAGTGATAAACCAAATGAGTGTGCCGCACCCCCACTATATATAGGCATCCGTGGTGGGCTCAACACTTGGGTCTCACACGGATCCTAAAGCCCAAAGTCTGTTCAGTTTGGATCCAAGTCCGAGTAGGATCACACTTGACTCGTGGAGTCGGATCCGGCCTCTCAGATTCCTTCCCTTAAGCGTGCAACCCCTTAGGTTCTTGTTCACTTGGTCGTGAGTCAGATCACATCTGGCTCGGCTATTCGCAAGTGGCCTCTAGCAAAGCATGCCGATTCCAAGTGTCCAATGAAGCTGGTTAGGCGAACCTGTACATCATACTTCCGTTCCTTTTGCCACACGATATATGTTGTCGGTGATGGAAATATGCCCTAGAGACAATAATAAAATGGTTATTAATATATTTTCTTAATCATGATAAAGGTTTATTATTCATGCTAGAATTGTATTGACCGGAAACTTAAATACATGTGTGGATACATAAACAAATACCATGTCCCTAGTATGCCTCTACTAGACTAGCTCGTTGATCAAAAGATGGTTAAGGTTTCCTAACCATAGACATGTGCTGTCACTTGATAACGGGGTCACATCTTAGGAGAATGATGTGATGGACAAGACCCATCCGTTAGCTTAACATATGATCGTTCAGTTTATTGCTACTACTTTCTTAATGTCAAATACATATTCCTTCGACCATGAGATCATGCAACTCTCAGATACCAGAGAAATACCTTGTGTGCTATGAAACGTCACAACGTAACTGGGTGATCATAAAGATGCTCTACAGGTATCTCCGAAGGTGTTTGTTGAGTTAGCATGGATCAAGATTGGGATTTGTCACTCTGCGTGACGGAGAGGTATCTCTGGGCCCTCTCAGTAATACAACATCACAAGAAGCTTGCAAGCAAAGTGACTAAGGAGTTATTACAAGATGATGTATTACGAAACGAGTAAAGAGACTTACCAGTAACGAGATTGAACTAGGTATGGAGATACCGACGATCGAATCTCAGGCAAGTAACATACCGATGTACAAAGGGAACTACATATGTTATCATAAAGGTTTGACCGATAAAGATCTTCGTAGAATATGTAGGAACCAATATGGGCATCCAGGTCCAGCTATTGGTTATTGACCGGCGAAGCGTCTCGGTCATGTCTACATCATTCTCGAACCCGTAGGTCCGCACACTTAATGTTCGTTGATGATATAATATTATATGAGTTATGTTTGTTGGTGACCAAATGTTGTTCAGAGTCCTGGATGAGATCACGAACATGACGAGGAGCTCCAGAATAGTCCAGAGGTAAAGATTGATATATGTGATAATAGTGTTTGGTTTCCGGAAGGGGTTTCGGATGTTTCCCAAAATGTTCTGGCACGAGAACACTTTATTTGGGCCAAGGGGTAAAGCCCACGGGGTTTTTGGAAGGTGTAAAAGGAAGTTTTGCAAAGGCCAGGGGCCAGACGTCAGGGACCCTGGTCTTGGGCCAGACGGCAAGGACCCTAGCGTCTGGCCCTGGAGTCCAAGAAGGACTCTTGCCTTGCATGCTAAACCGAGTTTGAGGAGGCCCTTTCTCCAAGAAACGACCCCAGGGCTCAACATATAAATAGAGAGGCAGGGCTAGCACCCGGAACACATCAAGATTCACCAAACCGTGTGTTGGAAACCTTGCCCCCTCTAGTTTATCCTTTGTCATAGTTTTTGTTGTGCTTGGCAAAGCCCTGCGGAGATTGTTCTTCACCACCACCGTCACCATGCCGTCGTGCTGCCAGAACTCATCTACTACTTTGCCTATCTTGCTGGATCAAGAAGGCGAGGACGTCATCGAGTTGAACATGTGCTAAACGCGGAGGTGCCGTACGTTCAGTACTTGATCGGGACAGACCATGAAGGTGTACGACTACATTAGCTGCGTTGATAAATGCTTCCGCTTTGCGATCTACAAGGGTATGTAGATGCTCTCCCCTTCTCGTAGCTATGCATCTCCATGGATAGATCTTGCGTGTGCGTAGAATTTTTTTGTTTTCCATGCAACGTCCCCATCAGTGGCATCATGAGCCAGGTCTATGCGTAGATGATATGCACAAGTAGAACACAAAGGTGTTGTGGGCGGTGATGCTCATACTGCTTACCACCAACGTCATATTTTGATTCGACGGTATTGTGGTATGAACCGGCCCAGACCAACCTTTAACATGTCCAGGTACATGAGATCGATTCCACCGACTGACATGCAACTTGTTTTGCATAAAGGTGGCTGGCGGGTGTCTCTTTTTCCTACTTTAGTTGAATCGAATTTGACTACGGCCGGTCCTTGAAGAAGGTTAAAACAGTAAACTTGATAATCATAGTTGTGGTTTTGCGGATGGAAGAGCGGTTCTTGCTAGTTGCCCATAGCAGCCATGTAAAACTTGCAACAACAAAGTAGAGGACGTCTAACTTGTTTTTGCAGGGCATGTTGTGATGTGACATGGTCAAGATATGATATATATATGTTGATGTATGAGGTGATCATGTTTTGTAATAAGTTTACGACTTGCATGTCGATGAGTACGACAACCGGCAGGAGCCTTAGGGTTGTCTTTAATTATTGTATGACCTGCGTGCCAATCACTTAAGCGCCATGTAATTGCTTTACTTTATCGCTATGCGTTAGCAATAGATGTAGAAGCAATAGTTGGCGAGACGACCCCGACGCTACGATGGATATCAAGGTGTCGTGCCGTTGATGATGGAGATCATGCCGATGCTTTGAAGATGGGGATCAAAAGCACAAGATGATGATGGCCATATCATGTCACATATTTTTGATTGTATGTGATGTTTATCCTTTATGCATCTTATTTTGCTTAGAATGACGGTAGCATTATAAGATGATCCCTTCACTTAATTTCAAGATAAAAGTGTTCTCCTTGAGTATGCACCATTGCCAAAGTTCGTCGTTTTGAAGCACCTCGTGATGATCGGGTGTGATAGACTCTACGTTCACATACAACGGGTGTAAGCCAGTTTTGCACAAGCAGAATACTTGGGTTAAACTTGACGGGCCTAGCATGTACAGACATGGTCTCGAAGCACTGGAGACCAAAAGATCAAACATGAGTCATATAGTAGATATGATCAACTTGAAGATGTTCACCATTGAAGACTACTCCATCTCACGTGATGATCGGACATGGTTTAGTTGATTTGGATCATGTATCACTTAGACAACTTGAGGGATGTTGATTTAAGTGGGAGTTCATTAGTAATTTGATTATTTGAACTAAAATTTATCATGAACTTAGTCTTAATAGTTTTTGCATATCTATGTTGTAGATCAGTGGCCTATGCTACCGTTTCCTTGAATTTTAATGCGTTCCTAAAGAAAGCTAAGCTGAAAGATGATGGTAGCAACTACACAGACTAGGTCCGTAACTTGAGGGTTATTCTCATTGTTGCATAGAAAAATTATGTTCTTGATGCACCACTAGGTGACAGACCTGAAGCAAGAGCTAATGCAGACGCTATGAACTTTTGGCAGGCTTGATCTGATGACTAATCGATAGTTCAGTGTGCCATGCTTTACGACTTGGAACCAGGACTTCAAAAGCGTTTTGAACGCCACAGAGCATATGAGATGTTCCAAGAGCTGACATTAATATTTCAAGCTAATGCCCGGGTTGAGAGATATGAACTCTCCAACAAGTGCTTCAGCTGTAAGACGGAGGAGAACAATTCTGTCAGTGAGCACATACTCAGAATGTCTGGGTACCACAACCACTTGACTCAGCTAGGAATTGATCTTCTAGATGAGTGTGTTATTGATAGAGTTCTTCAATCACTGCCACCAAGCTACAAAGGCTTTGTGATGAACTATAATATGCAAGGAATGACGAAAACGATTTTCGAGCTCTTTGCGATGCTGAAATTGACAAAGATAGAAATCAAGAAAGAGTATCAAGTGTTGATGGCTAATAAGACCACCAGTTTAAAGAAAAAGAGCAAGGGAAAGAAAGGGAACTTCAAGAAGAACGGCAAGGAAGTTGCTGCTCCCGTGAAGAAGCCCAAAGCTGGACCCAAGTCTTAGACTCAGTGCTTCTACTGCAACGGTAATGGTCACTGGAAGCGGAACTGCCCCAAATATTTGGCGGATAAGAAGGATGGCAAAGTGAACAAAGGTATATTTGATATACATGTTATTGATGTGTTCCTTGCTAATGCTCGTAGTAGCACCTGGGTATTTGATACTAGTTCTGTTGCTCATATTTGTAACTCGAAACAGGAGCTGCAGAATAAATGAAGATTGACTAAGGACGAGGTGACGATGCACGTCAGAAATGGTTCCAAGATTGATGTGATCATCGTCGGCACGCTACCTCTACATCTACCTTCGGGATTAGTTTTAGACCTCAATAATTGTTATTTGGTGCCAGCGTTGAGCATGAACATTATATCTGGATCTTTTTTATTGCGAGCCGGTTATTCATTTAAGTCAGAGAATAATGGTTGTTCAATTTATATGAGTAACATCTTTTATGGTCATGCACCCTTAGTGAATGGTCTATTCTTGTTGAATCTTGATTGTAGTGATACACATATTCATAATATTGATGCCAAAAGATGCAAATTTGATAATGATAGTGCAACATACTTGTGGCACTTCCGTTTAGGTCATATTGGTGTACAACGCATGAAGAAACTCCATGTGGATGGACTTTTGGAATCACTTGATTATGAATCATTTGATACTTGCGAACCATGCCTCATAGGCAAGATGACTAAAACTCCGTTCTATGGAACAATGGAGCGAGCTAATGATGTTGTAAATGTGCCCTAGAGGCAATAATAAAATGGTTAGTATCGTATTTCCCGTTCATGATACACTATTGCAGGATGCTGCTGACGCGACACTATGATCAGAGACCCTTCTACAAAACTATGTGCGATGCATTAATCGCAAATGGTGATGTAAAAAACCGTCAAAAAGATGCAAAACGTTTGCGATGGAGGATACATCAAACACGGTTCAGATTTTAGTTGCATGTGTGATGCGGGGCATACGGTTTAGTTCAATGAACTGTTTGCGATGAGGAAGAATATCAGAAACGGGCAGCCAAATGAAGGCGTGTGCGATACAAGACATACAGTTCAGTCGAATTAACTATTTTTGATGAGGCGAAACTATAGAAATGGGCAGCCAGATGAAGGTGTGTGCGATTGAGGCCATATGCTTCAGATAGATTAACTATTTGTGATTAGGCAACACAACAGAAATGGTCATCCAAATAAATGTGTGTCTGCGATTGACGGCATACACTTCACACAGATGAACTGTTTGCCATTAGCCATAACAAACAGAAACAGTTAGACATATCAACGTGTGTGCGCTAGACGGGCACACATTCTAATTAAAAGAAGCGTGCACGGTGGTAATAACGAGTGTGCATGGTTGTTGGAACAAGATGTGTGCCGACATTGCCTATTGCACCTTATGGTGCAAACGCCACGTACGCGGCCGAGAAAGCGTGCCCACGTTGCGCCGTCTGGGAATAGTGCCGCACTTAGAAATAATAGAACCATCAATAAATTTTGAGCCTATGTCCTGTCACATTCCAAATTACTACCATGCTATATTTAATTGCAAACCTATTCACACCGATGAAAACCTAAACGGTTTCCCACTTAGGAGCATATTAGTACTCGGTTATAAATACTACTACTCCAAGATGACTGCACATTCCTCCTCAACTCCTCATAAAAAAACAAATAAATCATTCATCATCGTTTCCTTGCGTCTGCCATGGCCAGCGTGAGTTATGGGTCGAGAGATTACCACCAGGGAGAGGCGAGCATGGAAGCGGAAGCACGAGAGATGTCCCGCCTCACCATGAAAGCAGCTGACATGTCCCGCCACGTGGCCGTAGCAGCACAGAGGTCCCGCCGCGCCGCTGATGCAGCACGGAGGTCCTGCCGCGCTGTCGATGCAGCAGACTGGTCCGGCCACGCCGCAGAAGCAGCATAGATGTCCCTCCACACCGTGAATGCAGCAAAGATGTCCTCCCGTGGCGCAGCGGCCTGGGAATATGTCTCGCGGGCAAGCGAGGACTCTTACAGGCGCATGCATGCGATCGTCCATAGCCAGATCATGGATCGGATCTTTGGCTGGGCGAGGTTGCAGGACGACATGAAAGCCTCATTTGAACAGGCTACCAGCATCATCTGGCAACTAAGGGAGGACAATGTGAAGCTCCGGGCCGAGCGCGACCTAATGAGCGCGAAGATCACCGAAAGTGCGGAGCAGCAAGAGGAGACCACTGCCTTGTTGAAGAGGACTGATGACCCACAAGTATAGGGGGTCAATTGTAGCTCTTTTTGATAAGTAAGAGTGTCGAACCCAACGAGGAGTAGAAGGAAATGACAAGTAGTTTTCAGTAAGGTAATGTCTGCAAGTGCTGAAACTATAAGTAGCGAGTAGTTTGATAGCAAGATAATTTGTAACGAGCAAGTAACGATAGTAACAATAAGTATGCAGCAAGGTAGCCAAATCCTTTTTATAAAAAGGACAATCCAAAACGGTCTCTTTTAACAAGCAAAGCGTTCTTGAGGGTACATGGGAATTTCATCTAGTTACTTTCGTCATGTTGGTTTGATTTGTGTTCGCTACTTTGATAATTTGATATGTGGGTGGACCGGTGCTTAGTTGTTGTTCTTACTTGAACAAACCTCCTACTTATGATTAACCCTCCCGCAAGCATCCGCAACTACGAGAAAAGTATTAAGAATAAATCTAACCATAGCATTAAACTCTAGGTTCCAATCGGTCCCTTACAGAATAGTGCATAAACTGGGGTTTAAGTTTCTGTCACTCTCGCAACCCACCATCTATTTACTACTCCACAATGCATTCCCTTAGGCCCAAATATGGTGAAGTGTCATGTAGTCGACGTTCACATGACACCACTAAGGGAATCACAACATACATACTATCAAAATATCAAACACATATCACATTCACATGATTACTTGCAACATGATTTCTCCCGTGACCTCAAGAACAAAAGTAACTACTCACAAATAATCAACATGCTCATTATCATAGGGGTATTAAATAGCATAAGGGATCTGAACATATAATCTTCCACCAAATAAACCATATAGTAATCAACTACAAGATGTAATCAACACTACCAGTCACCCCTAGCACCAATCTATAGTTTCGGTTACAAGATTGAATACAAGAGATGAACTAGGGTTTGAGATGCGATGGTGCTGGTGAAGATGTTGATGGAGATT
Organism: Triticum aestivum; assembly: GCF_018294505.1. Classification (NCBI taxonomy): domain Eukaryota; kingdom Viridiplantae; phylum Streptophyta; class Magnoliopsida; order Poales; family Poaceae; genus Triticum; species Triticum aestivum. Next base: position 564,841,992 of record NC_057810.1, on the reverse strand, counting down.
GCCCTCCCCAAGATGGGAGATTTGTTGGTGATGATGATGATGATGATTTCCCCCTCTGGGAGGGAAGTCCCCCCGGCAGAATCACTCCGCCGGAGGGCAAAAGTGCTCCTGCCCAAGTTCCGCCTCGAGACGGCGGTGCTCCGTCCCAAAAGTCTCCCCCTTATTTTTTCTAGGTCAAAATAACTTATATACCAGAAGATGGGTACCGGAGGTGGGCCGAGGAGGGCACAACCCACCAGGGCGCGCCTGTTGGAAATATGCCCTAGAGGCAATAATAAAAGTATTATTATATTTCATTGTTCATGATAATTGTCTTTTATTCATGCTATAACTGTATTATCCGGAAATCATAATACACGTGTGAATACATAGACCACAATATGTCCCTAGTGAGCCTCTAGTTGACTAGCTCGTTGTGATCAACAGATAGTTATGGTTTCCTGGCTATGGACATTGGATGTCGTTGATAACGGGATCACATCATTAGGAGAATGATGTGATGGACAAGACCCAATCCTAAGCATAGCACAAAGATCGTGTAGTTCGTTTGCTAGAGCTTTGCCAATGTCAAGTATCTCTTCCTTTGACCATGAGAGCGTGTAACTCCTGGATACCGTAGGGGTGTTTTGGGTGTATCAAACGTCACAACGTAACTGGGTGACTATAAAGGTGCACTACAGGTATCTCCGAAAGTATCTATTGTTTTATGCGGATCGAGACTGGGATTTGTCACTCCGTATGACGGAGAGATATCTCTGGGCCCACTCGGTAATGCATCATCATAATGAGCTCAAGGTGACCAATGTGTTGGCCACGGGATCATGCATTACGGTACGAGTAAAGTGACTTGCCGGTAACGAGACTGAACAAGGTATTAGGATACCGACGATCGAGTCTCGGGCAAGTAACGTACCGATTGACAAAGGGAATTGTATACAGGGTTTGATCGAATCCTCGACATCGTGGTTCAACCGATGAAATCATCGAGGAGCGTGTGGGAGCCAACATGGGTATCCAGACCCCGCTATTGGTTATTACCCGAGAGTGGTCTCGGTCATGTCTGCATGTCTCCCGAGCCCGTAGGGTCTACACACTTAAGGTTCGGTGACGCTAGGGTTGTTAGGAAGACTAGTATGTGACTACCGAATGTTGTTCGGAGTCCCGGATGAGATCCCGGACGTCACGAGGAGTTCCGGAATGGTCCGGAGGTAAAGTTTTATATATGGGAAGTTGTTAAACGGGCACCGGAAAGTTTCGGGGTTATACCGGTATTGTACCGGGACCACCGGAAGGGTTCCGGGGGTCCACCGGGAGGGGCCACCCCTCCCGGGGGTCCACTTGGGCTGCGTGGGGATAGCAGCCAGCCCCTAGTGGGCTTGGCGTGCCCCCCTCCTTGGGCCCATGTGCCTAGGGGTGGGGGGGGGAACCCTAAAGGGGGCGCACCCCCTTTGCTTGGGGGGCAAGCCCCCCACCCCTTGGCCGCCGCCCCCCTAGGGTTTTCCTAGAGGGCCGGCCCCCCTTGCCCTTTCCCCTATATATAGAGGGGTGAGGGGAGGGCTGCAATACACCAAAACTCAAGGCACAGCCCCTCCCCTTCCCAACACATCTCCTCCTCCATACGTGCTTGGCGAAGCCCTATCGGAATACTACCGCGTCAACTGCACCACGCCGTCGTGCTGCCGTTGGAGCTGCCTTCCTCAACCTCTCCTTCCTCCTTGCTGGATCAAGACGGAGGAGATGTCTCCCGTCCCGTACATGTGTTGAACGCGGAGGTGCTGTCCGTTCAGCACTAGGACATCGGTGATCCGAATCACGTTCGAGTACGACTCCATCATCACCATCTCCTTGGCAAGCTTCCGCTCGTGATCTACAAGTGGTATGTAGATGCAAACTCTCTCCCTTGACTCATTGCTTAGATGAACTCATAGATGGATCTTGGTGAAACCGTAGGAAAATTTTTAATTTTCTGCAACGTTCCCCAACAGTGGCATCATGAGCTAGGTCTATGCGTAGTTCTCTTTGCACGAGTAGAACACAATTTTGTTGTGGGCGTTGATCTTGTCATCTTACTTGCCTCTACTAGTCTTTTCTTGCTTCGGCGGTATTGTGGGATGAAGCGGCCCGGACCAACCTTACACGTACGCTTACGTGAGACCGGTTCCACCGACTAACATGCACTAGTTGCATAAGGTGGCTGGCGGGTGTCTGTCTCTCCCACTTTAGTTGGAGCGGATTCGATGAAAAGGGCCCTTATGAAGGGTAAATAGAAGTTGACAAAATCACGTTGTGGTTATTCGTAGGTAAGAAAACGTTCTTGCTAGAACCCAATTGCAGCCACGTAAAAGATGCAACAACAATTAGAGGACGTCTAACTTGTTTTTGCAGCAATTGATCAAGTGATGTGATATGGCCAGAAGTTGTGATGAATGATGAATTGTGATGTATGAGATCATGTTCTTTGTAATAGGATTCACGACTTGCATGTCGATGAGTATGACAACCGGCAGGAGCCATAGGAGTTGTCTTTATTTTTTGTATGACCTGTGTCATTGAAGAACGCCATGTAACTTACTTTACTTCATTGCTAAACGCGTTAGTCATAGAAGTAGAAGTAGTCGTTGGCATGACAACTTCATGAAGACACGATGATGGAGATCATGGTGTCAAGCCGGTGACAAGATGATCATGGAGCCCCGAAGATGGAGATCAATGGAGCTATATGATATTGGCCATATCATGTCACAACTATATAATTGCATGTGATGTTTATTATGTTTATGCATCTTGTTTACTTAGGACGACGGTAGTAAATAAGGTGATCCCTTACAAAATTTCAAGAAGTGTTCTCCCCTAACTGTGCACCGTTGCTACAGTTCGTCGCTTCTAAGCACCACGTGATGATCGGGTGTGATGGATTCTTACGTTCACATACAACGGGTGTAAGACAGTTTTACACAGCGAAAACACTTAGGGTTAACTTGACGAGCCTAGCATGTGCAGACATGGCCTCGGAACACGGAGACCGAAAGGTCGAACACGAGTCGTATGAAAGATACGATCAACATGAGAATGTTCACCGATGATGACTAGTCCGTCTCACGTGATGATCGGACACGGGCTAGTCGACTCGGATCGTGTAACACTTAGATGACTAGAGGGATGTCTAATCTAAGTGGGAGTTCATAATTTGATTAGAACTTAATTATCATGAACTTAGTCTAAAACCTTTGCAAATATGTCTTGTAGATCAAATGGCCAATGCTCATGTCAACATGAACTTCAATGCGTTCCTAGAGAAAACCAAGCTGAAAGATGATGGCAGCAACTATACGGACTGGGTCCGGAACCTAAGGATCATCCTCATAGCTGCCAGGAAACAATATGTCCTAGAAGGACCGTTAGGTGACGCTCCCGTCCCAGAGAACCAAGACATTATGAATGCTTGGCAGTCTCGTGCTGATGATTACTCCCTCGTTCAGTGCGGCATGCTTTACAGCTTAGAACCGGGGCTCCAAAAGCGTTTTGAGCATCACGGAGCATATGAGATGTTCGAAGAGCTGAAACTAGTTTTCCAAGCTCACGCCCGGGTCGAGAGATATGATGTCTCCGACAAGTTCTACAGTTGTAAGATGGAGGAAAACAGTTCTGTCAGTGAACACATCCTGAAGATGTCTGGGTTACACAACTGTATGACCCAGCTAAATATTAACCTCCCAGATGAGGCGGTCATTGACAGAATCCTCCAGTCGCTCCCACCAAGCTACAAGAGCTTTGTGATGAACTACAATATGCAGGGGATGGTAAAGACCATTCCTGAAGTATTTTCTATGCTGAAGTCAGCAGAGGTTGAAATCAAGAAAGAACATCAAGTGTTGATGGTCAATAAGACCACTAAGTTCAAGAAGGGCAAGGGTAAGAAGAACTTCAAGAAGGACGGCAAGGAGGTTGCCGCGCCCGGTAAGCCAGTTGCCGGGAAGAAGTCAAAGAATGGACCCAAGCCTGAGACTGAGTGCTTTTATTGCAAGGGGAAGGGTCACTGGAAGCGGAACTGCCCCAAATACTTAGCGGATAAGAAGGCCGGCAACACCAAAGGTATATTTGATATACATGTAATTGATGTGTACCTTACCAGTACTCGTAGTAACTCCTGGGTATTTGATACCGGTGCCGTTGCTCATATTTGTAACTCACAGTAGGAGCTGCGGAATAAACGGAGACTGGCGAAGGACGAGGTGACGATGCGCGTCGGGAATGGTTCCAGAGTCGATGTGATCGCCGTCGGCACGCTGCCTCTACATTTACCTACGGGATTAGTTTTGAACCTTAATAATTGTTATTTAGTGCCAAGTTTGAGCATGAACATTGTATCTGGATCTCGTTTAATTCGAGATGGCTACTCATTTAAGTCTGAGAATAATGGTTGTTCGATTTATATGAGAGATATGTTTTATGGTCATGCTCCGATGGTCAATGGTTTATTCTTAATGAATCTCGAGCGTAATATTACACATGTTCATAGTGTAGATGCCAAAAGATGTAAAGTTGATAACGATAGTCCCACATACTTGTGGCACTGCCGCCTTGGTCACATTGGTGTCAAACGCATGAAGAAGCTCCATGCTGATGGACTTTTGGAGTCTCTTGATTATGAATCATTTGACACATGCGAACCATGCCTCATGGGCAAAATGACCAAGACTCCGTTCTCCGGTACAATGGAGCGAGCAACCAACTTGTTGGAAATCATACATACCGATGTGTGCGGTCCAATGAGCGTTGAGGCTCGCGGAGGATATCGTTATGTTCTCACTCTCACTGACGACTTAAGTAGATATGGGTATATCTACTTAATGAAACACAAGTCTGAGACCTTTGAAAAGTTCATGGAATTTCAGAATGAGGTGGAGAATCAACGTGACCGAAAGATAAAGTTCCTACGATCAGATCGTGGAGGAGAATATTTAAGTCACGAATTTGGCACGCACTTAAGGAAATGTGGAATCCTTTCACAACTCACGCCGCCTGGAACACCTCAGCGAAGCAGTGTGTCCGAACATCGTAATCGCACTCTATTGGATATGGTGCGGTCTATGATGTCTCTTACCGATTTACCGCTATCATTTTGGGGATACGCTCTAGAGACAGCTACATTCACTTTAAATAGGGCACCGTCTAAATCCGTTGAGACGACACCGTATGAATTATGGTTTGGGAAGAAACCTAAGCTGTCGTTTCTAAAAGTTTGGGGATGCGATGCTTATGTCAAGAAACTTCAACCTGAAAAGCTCGAACCCAAGTCGGAAAAATGCGTCTTCATAGGATACCCTAAGGAAACTTTAGGGTATACCTTCTACTTAAGATCCGAAGGCAAGATCTTTGTTGCCAAAAATGGATGCTTTCTGGAAAAAGAGTTTCTCTCGAAAGAAGTAAGTGGGAGGAAAGTAGAACTCGATGAAGTACTACCTCTCGAACGGGAAAGTGGTGCAGCTCAGAAAAATGTTCCTGTGATGCCCACACCAAACTGAAGAGGAAACCAATGATGATGATCAAGGTACTTCGGATCAAGTTGCTACTGAACTTCGTAGGTCCACAAGGACACGTTCCGCACCAGAGTGGTACGGCAACCCTGTCCTGGAAATCATGTTGTTAGACAACGGTGAACCTTCGAACTATGAAGAAGCGATGGCGGGCCCAGATTCCAACAAATGGCTAGAAGCCATGAAATCCGAGATAGAATCCATGTATGAAAACAAAGTATGGACTTTGACTGACTTGCCCGATGATCGGCGAGCGATAGAAAACAAATGGATCTTTAAGAAGAAGACGGACGCGGATGGAAATGTTACCATCTATAAAGCTCGACTTGTCGCTAAGGGTTATCGACAAGTTCAAGGGATTGACTATGACGAGACATTCTCTCCCGTAGCGAAGCTTAAGTCCGCCCGAATCATGTTAGCAATTGCCGCATACTATGATTATGAGATATGGCAGATGGACGTCAAAACGGCATTCCTTAACGGGCATCTTAAGGAAGAGCTGTATATGATGCAGCCAGAAGGTTTTGTCGATCCTAAGAACGCTAACAAAGTATGCAAGCTCCAGCGATCCATTTATGGGCTGGTGCAAGCATCTCGGAGTTGGAATATTCGCTTTGATGAGATGATCAAAGCGTTTGGGTTTATGCAGACTTATGGAGAAGCCTGCGTTTACAAGAAAGTGAGTGGGAGCTCTGTAGCATTTCTCATATTATATGTGGATGACATACTCTTGATGGGGAATAATATAGAATTTCTGGACAGCATTAAGGCCTACTTGAACAAATGTTTTTCAATGAAGGACCTTGGAGAAGCTGCTTATATATTAGGCATCAAAATCTATAGAGATAGATCGAGACGCCTCATAGGTCTTTCACAAAGCCCATACCTTGATAAGATTTTGAAAAAGTTCAAAATGGATGAGTCCAAGAAAGGGTTCTTGCCTATGTTACAAGGTGTGAGATTGAGCTCAGCTCAGTCACCGACCACGGCAAAAGATAAAGAAGAGATGAGTGTCATCCCCTATGCTTCAGCCATAGGATCTATTATGTATGCCATGCTGTGTACCAGACCTGATGTAAACCTTGCCGTAAGTTTGGTAGCAAGATACCAGAGTAATCCCGGCAAGGAACACTGGACAGCGGTCAAGAATATCCTGAAGTACCTGAAAAGGACAAAGGACATGTTTCTCGTTTATGGAGGTGACGAAGAGCTCGTCGTAAAGGGTTACGTCGACGCTAGCTTCGACACAGATCTGGATGACTCTAAGTCACAAACCGGATACGTGTATATGTTGAATGGTGGAGCAGTAAGCTGGTGCAGCTGCAAGCAGAGCGTCGTGGCGGGATCTACATGTGAAGCGGAGTACATGGCAGCCTCGGAGGCAGCGCATGAAGCTATTTGGGTGAAGGAGTTCATCACCGACCTAGGAGTCATACCCAATGCGTCGGGGCCAATCAAACTCTTCTGTGACAACACTGGAGCTATTGCCCTTGCTAAGGAGCCCAGGTTTCACAAGAAGACCAGGCACATCAAGCGTCATTTCAACTCCATCCGTGAAAATGTTCAAGATGGAGACATAGAAATTTGCAAAGTACATACGGATCTGAATGTCGTGATCCGTTGACTAAACCTCTCTCGCGAGCTAAACATGATCAACACCAAAACTCTATGGGTGTTCGATTCATCACAATGTAACTAGATTAGTGACTCTAGTGCAAGTGGGAGACTGTTGGAAATATGCCCTAGAGGCAATAATAAAAGTATTATTATATTTCATTGTTCATGATAATTGTCTTTTATTCATGCTATAACTGTATTATCCGGAAATCATAATACACGTGTGAATACATAGACCACAATATGTCCCTAGTGAGCCTCTAGTTGACTAGCTCGTTGTGATCAACAGATAGTTATGGTTTCCTGGCTATGGACATTGGATGTCGTTGATAACGGGATCACATCATTAGGAGAATGATGTGATGGACAAGACCCAATCCTAAGCATAGCACAAAGATCGTGTAGTTCGTTTGCTAGAGCTTTGCCAATGTCAAGTATCTCTTCCTTTGACCATGAGAGCATGTAACTCCTGGATACCGTAGGGGTGCTTTGGGTGTATCAAACGTCACAACGTAACTGGGTGACTATAAAGGTGCACTACAGGTATCTCTGAAAGTATCTATTGTTTTATGCGGATCGAGACTGGGATTTGTCACTCCGTATGACGGAGAGGTATCTCTGGGCCCACTCGGTAATGCATCATCATAATGAGCTCAAGGTGACCAATGTGTTGGCCACGGGATCATGCATTACGGTACGAGTAAAGTGACTTGCCGGTAACGAGACTGAATAAGGTATTAGGATACCGACGATCGAGTCTCGGGCAAGTAACGTACCGATTGACAAAGGGAATTGTATACAGGGTTTGATCGAATCCTTGACATCGTGGTTCAACCGATGAAATCATCGAGGAGCGTGTGGGAGCCAACATGGGTATCCAGACCCCGCTGTTGGTTATTACCCGAGAGTGGTCTCGGTCATGTCTGCATGTCTCCCGAGCCCGTAGGGTCTACACACTTAAGGTTCGGTGACGCTAGGGTTGTTAGGAAGACTAGTATGTGACTACCGAATGTTGTTCGGAGTCCCGGATGAGATCCCGGATGTCATGAGGAGTTCCGGAATGGTCCGGAGGTAAAGTTTTATATATGGGAAGTTGTTAAACGGGCACCAGAAAGTTTCGGGGTTATACCGGTATTGTACCGGGACCACCGGAAGGGTTCCGGGGGTCCACCGGGAGGGGCCACCCCTCCCGGGGGTCTACTTGGGCTGCGCGGGGATAGCAGCCAGCCCCTAGTGGGCTTGGCGCGCCCCCCTCCTTGGGCCCATGCGCCTAGGGGTGGGGGGGGGAACCCTAAAGGGGGCGCACCCCCTTTGCTTGGGGGGTAAGCCCCCCACCCCTTGGCCGCCGCCCCCCCCTAGGGTTTTCCCTAGAGGGCCGGCCCCCCTTGCCCTTTCCCCTATATATAGAGGGGTGAGGGGAGGGCTGCAATACACCAAAACTCAAGGCGCAGCCCCTCCCCTTCCCAACACATCTCCTCCTCCGTACGTGCTTGGCGAAGCCCTGTCAGAATACTGCCGCGTCAACTGCACCACGCCGTCGTGCTGCCGTTGGAGCTGCCTTCCTCAACCTCTCCTTCCTCCTTGCTGGATCAAGACGGAGGAGACGTCTCCCGTCCCGTACGTGTGTTGAACGCGGAGGTGCTGTCCGTTCAGCACTAGGACATCGGTGATCCGAATCACGTTCAAGTACGACTCCATCATCACCATCTCCTTGGCAAGCTTCCGCTCGTGATCTACAAGTGGTATGTAGATGCAAACTCTCTCCCTTGACTCGTTGCTTAGATGAACTCATAGATGGATCTTGGTGAAACCGTAGGAAAATTTTTAATTTTCTGCAACGTTCCCCAACAGCGCCTGGGCTCCCTAGTGCGCCCGGGTGGGTTGTGCCCACCTGGTGGGCCCCCTCTGGTAGTTATTTGCTCCAATATTTGTTAAATATTCCATAAAAAATTATCCGTGAAGTTTTAGCTTGTTTGGAGTTGTGCAGAATAGGTAGCCTGACGTAGCTTTTTCAGGTCCAGATTCCCAGCTGCCAGAATTCTCCCTCTTGGTGTGTACCTTAAAAATTATGAGAGAAAAGGCATTAGAATTACTCCAAAAGCATTATTATGGATAAAAACATTATAAATAGCAGTAAGAAAACATGATGCAAAATGGACGTATCAACTCCCCCAAGCTTAGACCTCGCTTGTCCTCAAGCGAAAACCGAAATCGAACTCCACATGCTTTGAGAGAGAGGTGTCGATAAAAACAAAATACGGACATAGAAGGATCATGTTGATTATTATAACAACAAAAAAATTGAACATAGGGCTTTTATCATTGAACTTGCATCATATACTTCCCATGAATAAGTAACAGTTCATCACATAATTGAAGTACAAAGCAAAAACTCTATTAAAAACCAACAAACTATGTTCTCAGTCAACTTTGCAACTACAATTCATCATCTTTTCAGGAAGAGTCACATGTCAGAGCCTTTTAGCAAGTCCACATACTCAACCATCATATAGCCTTCTATGATTGCTAACACTCACCTCATACCCATGAGCAAAACGTTTCAACCGGACACCTAGAAAGATAGGGGCTTATAGTTTCGCCTCCCAACATGCTCACCTCAAGGGTGATGTCAACAATAATAACTCATGCTATCTATATTCAACTGGACATATGTGCCTAGATCTTTCCTCACCACATGATGCTTGCCAAAAGAGAAAATAAAAAGGAATAGAAGGAAAACTTTGAAATAGGCCCTCCGCAGTGGGAATCATAGGTTGCCATGCGCTTCTTTGTTTGCATACTCAATCCCTTAGTGCAAGAGAACGTCACGTTGTATTGCCCCTTAAGATGACAACCTTTTTTATGCAGTCTGTCGCTTTTATTCTTTGTCATCCAAGTTCGTACAAAGCTCAATTTTCTCTTCCACTAAATGATCTCACATATTTAGAAGCAATTTATATTGCCTTTTTGCACCGATGACAACTTACTTGAGGGATCTTGCTCAATCCATAGGTAAGTATGGTGGACACTTGAAAAAGATTTGGGTTTAAGGGTTTTGGATGCACATGTAGTATCTCTACTTGGTCAGAATTTTTGGCTAGCAAAGATAGGGCAAGCATCACATGTTAAAGGATCCATGAAAATATGACTTCTATGTGAATATAAATATACATAAATCATTAAGTTGTCTTCCTTGTCCAACATCAACAATTTTGGCATATAATATTTTGATGAGGGCTCACAATCACAAAATATTTCTAGGATAGTATATTTATATATAAATTCTTTCAAGAGTTGCATCATTGACTACTGCTCTGTTTGTTAATCTCTAATTAAATTTCCTACTTATACTTTTCCTTATGTGGTGCTATCACCTACCATAGGATTAGTATATGATCTTATTGATTTATTTCCTTTCTTTTATTTATTTTTTCCTTTCTTATTTCTTTTCTTTATTTGCAACATGAAAGTAAAGAAAGCAAAACTTAGACTAACTTTATTATACTAGTAATAATGCACGTGCAATGCACGTTTATATTAGGTAGGATATTAGTTGCATGTTATATTAGGTAAGATATATGTGTTGCATGTTGGTATTTGGTAAGATTTCAATAACTTTTTCACGGGAATGGTAGGATATTAATTATATGGCAGATTTCAGGGATATCGTTGAGTCAAAACATGTTTAAAACCAATGGCAGTGGTGGGTAATTAGAGTGTTAAACATGTTTGATGCTCAACATTGGAGCGATTTGAACCGCTAGATAACATGATTTGACGGTCGAGATGGTTTGGATCTACCCATTTGGGTCATTTTATATTGGTATAGATAACTTGCACACGATTACGAGGATAGATCACTAATCAGACTCTCAAATAAGAAAGGATCGGACTAACTTTATTTCATCTAAAGCAAAAGATCAAACTAAGATAAGTAAAAAAGCAAAAAGATAGTGGGATGATACGATACGGGGGCACCTCCCCCAAGCTTGGCGGAAGCCAAGGGGAGTGCCCATACCTGATACCCAGTTCTCCTTTGGTGGTGAAGAAGCTTCTTCCTCCTCCTCGGCCAGCAGTGCTTGTGCTGTCACCGGGGATGGATTTACGGTAGCCTCCTTGGCCTTGTCTCCCTTGACAGCGCCCGTAAGCTCCTCCCTCTTCGTCTCAATCTTCATTAGCCAAGCATCTTCTTCCATGTTGTTGGAGGAGCAAGAAGACATGATGCCTGGCTTGATAAATCTGACCAGGAACAGCAAGAAAAGAGAACAGAGGATTTCTTCGCTATACGATGGTTAATAGGTTTGGGAAGTATATATAGAATTTTTATCTTGCAGGACAAGTATATAGAAGAAAAACATAGTCCGGAAGGTGCTCCAGGTAGGCACAACCCACCTGGGCACGCCAGGCATGCCTGGCACGCCCTGGTGTCTTATGCCCACCAGGGGACGTTTCCTGGGAGTTTCTTTATTTCCAAAATTCTAAAATATTCCAAAACTAACAAAAAATATTTTTGCGGATTTTTCGGATACCTTTTACTTACCGTATCACTTTACCTCCTTATTTTGACGATTCTAGGGTGTTCCGGGAGGACTCTTTTATGTGTTCTTCCGGTGTCAAAGTTTGGATAATATTACTTTCAACATTGATAGGCGTACCTGAGATATAATGCTTTATTCGTTGCCCGTTGACAACCTTCGGGTTAGTGCCTTCGAAATTATTTATTTTGATGGCTTCAGACCGGTAAACCTCCTCGATGACATATGGGCCTTCCCATTTCGAGAGGAGCTTTCCTGCAAAAAATCTAAAACGAGAGTTGTACAAAAGAACATATTCTCCGACTTTGAACTCATGCTTTTGGATTCTTTTGTCATGCCATCTTTTAACTTTATCTTTGAATAATTTTGCATTTTCATAAGCCTGGATTCTCCATTCATCTACAGAGCTAATATCAAATAACCTCTTTTCACCGGCAAGTTTGAAATCATAGTTGAGTTCTTTAACTGCACAGTATGCTTTATGTTCTAACTCAAGAGGCAAATGGCAAGCTTTTCCATAAACCATTTTATAAGGAGACATACCCATAGGATTTTTATATGTTGTTCTATAAGCCCAAAGTGCATCATCTAATTTCTTAGACATATTCTTCTTGGACCTATTGACAGTCTTTTGCAAAATTAATTTTATTTCTCTATTGCTAAGTTCAACTTGACCACTAGACTAAGGATGATAAGGTGATGCAATTCTGTGGTTAACATCATACTTGGGAAGCATTTTATGAAAAACACCATGAATAAAGTGTGAACTACCATTAGTCATTAAATATATAGGGACTCCAAACCTTGGGAAAACAACTTCCTTAAGCATTTTAATAGAGGTGTTGTGATCAGCACTACTGTTTGGAATAGCTTCTACCCATTTAGTAACATAATCAACAACAACCAAAATATGTGTATACCCATTAGAGGAAGGAAAAGGTCCCATGCAATCAAATCCCCAAACATCAAATGGTTCAACAGCAAGTGAATAATTCATAGGCATTTCTTGGCGCTTACTGCTACCTCTTGAGCATGCATTGGTTTTCCGTTGAAGAGGAAAGGGTGATGCAACAAAGTAGCGTAAGTATTTCCCTTAGTTTTTGAGAACCAAGGTATCAATCCAGTAGGATGCTACACGCAGATCCCTCGTACCTGCACAAACAAATAAGAACCTTGCAACCAACGCGATAAAGGGGTTGTTAATCCCTTCACGGCCACTTGCAAAAGTGAGATCTGATAGAGATAATAAGATAAATATTTTTTGTATTTTTATGATATAGATTGGAATGTAAAGATTGCAAAATAAAATAGATTAGAAACTTATATGATGGAAAATAGACCCGGGGGCCATAGGTTTCACTAGTGGCTTCTCTCAAGATAGCATAAGTATTACGGTGGGTGAACAAATTACTGTCGAGCAATTGATAGAAAAGTGCATAGTTATGAGAATACCTAGGCATGATCATGTATATAGGCATCGCGTCCGCGGCAAGTAGATCGAAACGAATCTGCATCTACTACTATTACTCCACACATCGACCACTATCCAGCATGCATCTAGAGTATTAAGTTCATAAGAACAGAGTAACGCATTAGGCAAGATGACATGATGTAGAGGGATAAACTCAAGCAATATGATATAAACCCATCTTTTTATCCTCGATGGCAATAATACAATACGTGCCTTGATGCCCTTGCTGTCAATGGGAAAGGACACCGCAAGATTGAACCCAAAGCTAAGCACTTCTCCCATTGCAAGAAAGATCAATCTAGTAGGCCAAACCAAACTGATAATTCAAAGAGACTTGCAAAGATAACCAATCAAACATAAAAGAATTCAGAGGAGATTCAAATATTATTCATAGATAATCTTGATCATAAACCCACAATTCATCGGATCTCGACAAACACACCGCAAAAATAATTACATCAAATAGATCTCCAAGAAGATCGAGGAGAAGTTTGTACTGAGATCCAAAGAGAGAGAAGAAGCCATCTATCTAATAACTATGGACCCGAAGGTCTGTGGTAAACTACTCACACTTTATCGGAGAGGCTGTGGTGTTGATGTAGAAGCCCTTCGTGATCGATTCCCCCTCCGGCGGAGCACCGGAAAAGGCCCCAAGATGGGATCTCACGGGTATAGAAGGTTGTGGCGGTGGAAATAGGGTTTCGTGGTGCTCCTGGATGTTTTCAGGGTATATGAGTATATATAGGCGAAGGAAGTCGGTCAGGGGAGCCACGAGGAGCCCACGAGGGTGGGGGGCGCGCCTACCCCCTGGGAGCACCCTCCTACCTCGTGGCTGCCTCGTTTCTTTCTAGACGTCCACTCCAAGTCTCCTGGATTGCGTTTGTTCCAAAAATAACTCTCCCGAAGGTTTCATTCCATTTGGACTCCGTTTGATATTCCTTTTCTACAAAACACTGAAATAGGCAAAAGAAACCAACAATTTGGACTGGGCCTCCGGTTAATAGGTTAGTCCCAAAAATAATATAAAATTGTATAATAAAGCCCATTAAACATGCAAAACAGATAATATAATAGCAGGGAGCAATAAAAAATTATAGATACATTGGAGACGTATCAAGCATCCCCAAGCTTAATTCCTACTCGTCCTCGAGTAGGTAAATGATAAAAACAGAATTTTTGATGTGGAATGCTACCTAACATAATTCTCATTGTAATTTTATTTATTGTGGCATGAATGTTCGGATCCAAAAGATTCAAGATAAAAGTTTAATATTGATATAAAAATAGTAATACTTCAAGCATACTAACAAAGTAATCATGTCTTATCAAAATAACATAGCCAAAGAAAGCTTATCCCTACAAAATCATATAGTTTGGCCATGCTTCATTTTCGTCACACAAAATTCTCCCATCATGCACAACCCCGGTCTCAGCCAAGCAATTGGTTCATACTTTTTAACGCGCTTTAGCCTTTTCAACCCTCACACAATACATGAGCGTAAGCCATGGATATAGCACTATGGGTGGAGTAGAGTATGATGATAGGGATTATGTGAGAGAACAAAAAAGGAGAAAGTCTCATATTGACGCGGCTAATCAACGGGCTATGGAGATGCCCATCGATTGATGCCAATATGAGGAGTAGGGATTGCCATGCAACAGATGCACTAGAATTGTTAATGTATGAAAGCTCATCAAAAGAAACTAAGTGGGTGTGCATCCAACTTGCTTGCTCACAAAGACCTAGGGCAATTTGAGGAGGCCCATCAATGGAATATACAAGCCAACTTCTATAATGAAAAATTCCCACTAGTATATGAAAGTGACAACATAGCAGACTCTCTATCATGAAGATCATGGTGCTACTCTAAAGCTCAAGTGTGGAAAAAAGGATAGTAACATTGTCTCTTCTCTCTTTTTCTCTCATTTTTTTATTTTGGTGGGCTTCTTTGGCCTCTCTTTTTTATTTGGGCTTCTTTGGCCTCTTTTATTTTTCATAAAGTCCGGAGTCTCATCCCAACTTGTGGGGGAATCATAGTCTCCATCATCCTTTCCTCACATGGGACAATGCTCTAATAATGAAGATCATCACACTTCTATTTATTTACAACTCAAGAATTACAACTTAATACTTAGGACAAAATATGACTCTATGTGAATGCCTCCGGCGGTGTACCGGGATATGCAATGAATCAAGAGAGACATGTATGAAAGAATTATAAAGGTGGCTTTGCCACAAATACGATATCAACTACATGATCATGCAAAAGCAATATGATAATGCTGGAGCGTGTCATAATAAACGAACGGTGGAAAGTTGCATGGCAATATATACTGGAATAGCTATGGAAATGCCATAATAGGTAGGTATGGTGGCTGTTTTGAGGAAGATATAAGGAGGTTTATGTGTGATAGAGCGTATCGTATCACGGGGTTTGGATGCACCGGCAAAGTTTGCACCAACTCTCAAGGTGAGAAAGGGCAATGCACGGTACCGTAGAGGCTAGCAAATTGCGGAAGGGTAAGCGCGTGTATAATCCATGGACTCACATTAGTCATAAAGAACTCATATACTTATTGCAAAAGTTTATTAGCCCTCGAAGCAAAGTACTACTTGTCGGTGTCAAAACCGGTGGATCTCGGGTAGGGGGTCCCGAACTGTGCGTCTAAGGCTAATGGTAACAGGAGGCGGGGGACACAATGTTTACCCAGGTTCGGGCCCTCTCTATGGAGGTAATACCCTACTTCCTGCTTGATTGATCTTGATGAATATGAGTATTACAAGAGTTGATCTACCACGAGATCGTAATGGCTAAACCCTAGTAGTCTAGCCTATGAGGTTATGATTGTTGTGGCTAAACCCTAGAAGTCTAAACCCTCTGGTTTATATAGACACTGGGGGACTAGGGTTGTACAAAGTCAGTTATAGAGAAAGGAATATACATATCCGAATCGCCAAGCTTGCCTTCCACGCAAAGGAGTCCCATCCGGACATGGGACGAAGTCTTCTATCTTGTATCTTCATAGTCCAACAGTCCGACTAAAGTATATAGTCCGGCTGTCCGAGGGCCCCTTAGTCCAGGACTCCCTCAGTAGCCCCTGAACCAGGCTTCAATGACGATGAGTGCGGCAAGCAGATTGTCTTCGGCATTGCAAGGCGGGTTCCTTCTCCGAATACTCCAACATAGTCTTCCGAACATAGAAAACGTGTCCGGCTCTTCAAAACAAGTACCACACCCAACCGTGGAGAGTATAATATTTCACGAGTCCAATCCGCTGACAACTTTGGCAGCACGACATTACGTCACTACCCGGCCATTATTTTGAATTGTTTTCTAACCTGCCACCCCATGTTTCAGGGGGCAGTTTTTATTGGCACATCTTGTCAAAGGAAAGATCGTGTCCCTTATTACGGGATTTTCATCAACACAGGCATGGGTAACCCAACCGTTATGTTGGCATAATTCCTCAGGAATATGCATGTTTTAAGCCCACGGAGGGGACGCTTGATATTCGTCGCCTTTATAAAGGGGTTAAGGCATGTCCTTTTTTTCTTCCATGCTAGTTCTTTCCTTCACCCCCACCTCAAGTTCCAATACCCAAGTGTCAATCTAGTTGATTTGAGCTTCTAGCCATGTCCGGACCCGACCTTCAAGGCCGGTGGATGGCCTCTTCTGTCATAGAGGAAGATATCTTGAAGCTTAGGGAGGCAAGATACTTGACTGTGGAAATCTACCACAGGCTTCCTACTCAAGGGCAGGTTATCCCTACTCCCAGATCCAATGAGAGGGTAGTGTTTATCTCTCACTTCCTTCGAGGGCTTGGGTTTGCTCTCCATCCCTTTGTTTGAGGGGTCATGTTTTATTACGGGCTAGATTTCCACGATCTAACCCCGGACTCCTTCCTCTACATCTCGGCGTTCATCACCACATGCGAGGCCTTCCTCCGTATTTCCCCACACTCCGGCTTATGGTTTAAGACCTTTAACATGAAACCAAAGGTAATCGATGGGAAACAAGCGGAGTGTGGAGGCGCCTCAATAAGCAAGCTTATCAGCTCCACTTGGTCAAAGGGCTCCTTCGCGGAATCTTCTGACTTGTGGCAACGCGAGTGGTTTTACATCACAGAACCCCGCGGTAAAAATCGGGCAGCCACACCAGCGTTTCGGCCCAGCCCTCCGCCACAGCTTGCATCGTGGATTAACAAGGGGCTGGACTGGGGATCTACTGATGAATTGTGGATACTGAAAAGCCGCATTGAGAGCCTTATTGAGAAGGACACCGGTCTCATTGATGCAATCCAAGTAATGTTAGTCCGCCGGATCCTACCCTGCCAGCGACGCCCTCTCCGCATGTGGGAGTTTAATCCGGAAGGTCCACAGACCCTTCAACACCTTTCTGGCATGATGCTCAGAGAGATGTGGAAATTGTTCTTCAGCGCACGAAAATAGTGGCCGGATACTACAGAAGACATCGGTCTTGACTGCAACCATCCGGATACTCCGGTAAGTACTCGACCCCCGAACACGATTTAGTCAAATTATTCATGACAATGTACTGATAAAACTCTATCCGGCCAAGGCTGGCTAAAGAAGGCAGAGAGAATCAGGTGTTCGGCTCCACTTCCCAAAGATACTGCCAATCCGTTATTAACAAGGATGCTGGCTCCGACGCCGTATCAAGTGCCAACGGGGGAAGATAAAGAGGAGGACGAAGAGGCCCAAGGCAGCTTCCACTCTGGAGGCTCACCAGGAAATTTTTCCGGGGACATTAGAACTCCCGCTTCCAAAGGTAGAAGGGAAGGGCGAACTGTCATCCCTTCTCCCCATGGGAAGAAAAGGGCCGCCTTCGAAGACTCAGAAAGAGAAGCTTCTAAGCGGGGGAAGGTATCCCAGTCAGGGGGTGATGTTGACACACAGTCACCCCGCAAAGATAGGCCCTCAGCCGCATCGTAAGTGAATCCGGGTGTTTTAAACATGTCCCGTTCTTTCCTGGCTATAAGGGTAATATTTTAAACTCATGTTTGCAGTCCGGCATGCAGCCCTCCTCAACAGTCCTCCTCTTCGGGGGATCTACTTCCGGAGATGATGGAGAGCGAGACGTCTCCATAGATCTCCCTTCCTGATAAGGCAGGCGACGCCGAGGTGTCATCCCGGAGGATCCTTCCCGATCTGCAAGTGGAGCAAGGGACAGTGAGGGCCGGGGCCGAAGGTAATACTTCAGCCACCCAGGGTCTGGGGTGTAACGCCCGGATAATTAGGCTACAGTAAAACTCTCCTAATGATGCCATGTCATCTACGTTACTGTTGCTAATCAAGTGGTAGTTCCAAAAACATTGCAAATTCAAAAATGAATTAGTGACAAACACCCAAAGTTCTCAAAAGCCAAAACAAAAATGTTCGGTGGGTGCCAAATATTGCATTGGTAATTATTGTGGGGAAAACAAATTTTTAGAAAGTGCCTAAATATTTTAAAGTGAAATAAAATAGAAAAGAAAAAGAAAGAAAAGAAAAGGAAAAAGAACCCCCCCACTGGGCCAGGCGGCCCAGCTCGCAGGCCATACCGGCCCATCTAGCCCAGCCGGCCACACCCGGCCCAGCTCCCCCTGCCGCGTCCCCTTCCCATGTTCCCCCGACCCGGGTCGGAACAGGGGCGCATTGCCACCAGACCCCCTCGCCGGTGACGAGGGGAGGATAAGGTCGCCACGCACTCGCCTCCTCGTTCCCATCTCCCCCTCGCCCCCGCACGCCCTCTCGGTCCCTGCACCTCTCCCACTCCCCTCCAGATCCACCTCGCCCTCTCCTTCCCCTCTGCATCCGAGCGCCACCGCCGCCATGGCTCTGGCCTAGCCATGGCAACCGTGCCCACCTCTCCGCCCCACTGTGTCCCCGGGGTCCGCCGTCGTCCACTGCTTTGACTGGTGCACCCCGTTGGAGCTGGGAGCCACCGCAACGCCCGCGCCGCCGCCGTCTTCCTCCTCTGCTCCGACGGGACTTGTCGCCGCTCTTCACCAACCCCGGCGACGCCCCTGCAGCTACTAAACCCCCAAGGGCCACCGTGTGTGCCGCTCGGTGAGCGCCCGCTTCCTCCCCTCTCTCCCGCGCCCCCCTGGATAGTTGTCACCGTAGCTCCCGAACGCTCCGTTGTGGACCCCATCGCTGACGAGTCTCCGGTGACGAAATGGTCACAGGCTCGCGCCGGTTGCGCTCACCACGCCCCATAGATCCTCCCCAGCCTCTCCATTTGCCCGCTAGCTCACCGTAGCTCTGTTTCCATCGAGCTCCCGTACGCGTCGCCGCCCGCGCTCGTCGCCAGCAGCCGTCCAGTGACCCTTTGGTCCCGGGCTCGTGCCATTGTGCTCGCGCACGCGCGAAGGCTTCGCCCCGCCCTTCTGTTTGCCCCGTAGCGCGCCGCCTCACCGTTGCCGTTGCTCGCCCGAAAGACCTCACCGCCGATGAGCTTGATGCGCCCTTCTCCGGCCACCGCAGCTCGCCAGACCACCACCAACCGACACGTCGTCGTCTTGCCGTTCTAACGCGCCCGACCACGCTCGATTTGGTGCCCCGTAGGCGAATCCCGACGCACGCCGGCGTTCGGTCACTGCGTGCGAGCTCGCCGAAGCTACTCCGGCGGCTCCGCTGAGCTGGCACCCCGGGGGTCCACCCCTGGGTCACTGCCTGTGGGCCTGAGGGCCCCAGCTGGCCATGTTGACCAAGGTCAACTATGCTGATGTGGCAGCTACGGCCACTGACATGCGGGCCCGCGTCATTTAAAACATTTTGTAAATAAATAAAATTCTAATTATTTCATTAATTAATTTAATTAACTAAACAGTCACTGACTACTAGGTCCCACCCACTAATTAACCCATTTAGTTAGACTAAACCCCCCGTTAGTGACCCAGACAATGACATGTGGGACCCACTGGACCCATTTGTCTGGTTTGACTGGTCAACTGACCAGTTGACCTGCTGACATCACTGTGATGTCATGCCTGCGTCATCATGCACTATTCTGGATAATGTTAGAATTAAATAACTAATTAAAATTAGAAAATGATTTAAATCTTTAGAAAATCATATCTTTTAATCCGTAACTCGGATGAAAATACTTTTTACATGAAAGTTGCTCAAAACAACAAGACGAATCCGGATACGCAACCCGTTCGTCCGCCACACATCCCTAGCATAGCAAACACGCAACTTCCCCCCTCCGGTTCATCTGTCCGAAGATGTAAAACACCGAGAATACTTTCCCGGATGTTTCCTCCCTTCGTCGGTATCACCTACTACCGCGATTGGGCACACATAGCATCGTTACTTGTCATGTCATGCATCGATATGCATATGTTTGCATGTTATTCATTGTTTCTTCCCCCTCTTCTCTCCGGTAGACTACGAGACCGACGCTGCTGCTGCCCAGTTCGACTACGAAGTTGATGACCCCTCTTTCTTGCCAGAGCAACCAGGCAAGCCCCCCCCCTTGATCACTAGATATCGCCTATTCTTCTCTATACTGCTTGCATTAGAGTAGTGTAGCATGTTACTGTTCGGTTACTCCTATTCTGTTGCATAGCCTGTCATTGTTGCTATAGTCATTTGATACCTTACCCGCAATCCTAAATGCTTAGTATAGGATGCTAGTTTATCATCATTGGCCCTACATTCTTGTCGGTCTGCCTTGCTATACTATCGGGCCGTGATCACTTGGGAGGTGATCACGGGTATATACTATACATATGTACATACTACAGATGGTGACTAAAGTCGGGTTGGCTTGTTGAGTACCCGCGAGTGATTCACAGATTGGGGGCTGAAAGGACCTTTGTCCCGACGGCCCTCTGTGTGGACCTTTGTGGCGGAGCGACAGGGCAGGTTGAGACCGCCTAGGTGAGAGGTGGGCCTGGCCCTGGTCGGTGTCCACGATTACATCAATTAACATGCTTAACGAGATCTTGGTATTTGATCTGAGTCTGGCCATTTGGTCTATACGCACTAACCAACTACGTGGGAAAGATATGGGCACTCGACGTCGTGGTATCAGCCGAAGCCTTCTTGACATCAGCGACAGAGCGGCGCGCGCCGGATTGGACTGGAACGCCTGCTCTTGTATTAGGGGGCTAGGTCTGCTTCCGGCCACCCTCGCAACATGCAGGTGTGCAATGGGCGATGGGCCCAGACCCTTGCGCGCATAGGATTTAGACCAGCGTGCTGACCTCTCTGTTGTGCCTAGGTGGGGCTGCGACGTGTTGATCTTCCGAGGCCGGGCATGACCCAGGAAAGTGTGTCCGGCCAAATGGGATCGAGCGTGTTGGGTTATGTGGTGCACCCCTACAGGGAAGTTTATCTATTCGAACAGCCGTATCCCTCGGTAAAAGGACGACCCGGAGTTGTACCTTGACCTTATGACAACTAGAACCGAATACTTAATAAAACACACCCAGACAAGTTCCACAGACAACCCGGTGATCGCTTTTCCACAGGGCGACGAGGGGAGGATCGTCGGGTAGGATTATGCTATGCGATGCTACTTGGAGGACTTCAATCTACTCTCTTCTACATGTTGCAAGACGGAGGCTGCCAGAAGCATAGTCTTCGATAGGACTAGCTATCCCCCTCTTATTCTGGCATTCTGCAGTTCAGTCCATTGATATTGCTTCTTTACACATATACCCATGCATATGTAGTGTAGATCCTTGCTTGCGAGTACTTTGGATGAGTACTCACGGTTGCTTTTCTCCCCCTTTCCCCCCTTTCCTTCCTTCCTGGTTGTCGCAACCAGATGCTGGAGCCCAGGAGCCAGACGCCACCGTCGACGATGACTACTACACTGGAGGTGCCTACTACTACGTGCAGGCTACTGATGACGACCAGGAGTAGTTTAGGAGGATCCCAGGCAGGAGGCCTGCACCTCTTTCGACCTGTATCCCAGTTTGTGCTAGCCTTCTTAAGGAAAACTTGTTTAACTTATATCTGTACTCAGATATTGTTGCTTCCGCTGACTCGTCTATGATCGAGCACTTGTATTCGATCCCTCGAGGCCCCTGGCTTGTAATATGTTGCTTGTATGACTTATTTATGTTTTTAGAGTTGTGTTGTGATATCTTCCCGTGAGTCCCTGATCTTGATCGTACACGTTTGCGTGCATGATTAGTGTACGATTGAATCGGGGGCGTCACACGGGGTGTGCGGCCCCTACAGGGAACAACAAAAGTCCCGGACTATCGAATGTCCAAGGGATGCCGGATAAATTGATGGACATTTTGCAACATGCCTCCGTCTCAGAGGAACATCGTACCTTGATGGTTATGGTGTTGGAAAGAGTTCGGTCCGCGAAAAGCGGATTGAATGAAGCCTTTTCTAGCCTACTAAGAGGCTTCGAGATACGTAGTGTAATTTAAATTATATTGTAAGTGCAAATTCCACCTGTGTATAGATAGTAGCCCCTGAGACTCTGGTTAACATCCTAAAGGGAGGCGATCAGAGGATCAAAACTATATGCCCTGGAAATGATCTGACTAATTTGAAACACATGCTGTTACATCTGTGGCGACTGCCCAAGCTACAGAGGTAGAATATCTGAAGCAGCCAGTTGATGTAGCGGATGAAGACATCACGCTTATTAACAGGCGGCTCGACAAGGCGCAAGGTATGTCTCTGGGGCACTCAGTACATGCTAGTATTGTGAAATGAGCGTGATACTAAAAATTTGCATATGCATAACTGCAGATAGTGCCATCGTAGTTGAGACCCTTCGGGCATAACTTGCCTGGGCCAAGGAGCAGGCCAGGATGAGTAATGCGGCTACCAAAAAGGCAGCCGCCGAATTAAAAGTAGAGCAGACAGCTCGGCGTCAGTGCGAGGAGAGGATATCCACCATGGCACTTGAGTTGAAGAATGCCACTAGCCGATGCCAAGATCTTGAGAAAGATAACAAAGCCAAAGCGGCCGATCTGGACAAGGCCTTACAAGAGGCGAAGGAAGCCCGGTCTGAGTCTAGAGCAGCTCGGGAGGAGATCCAACAAGCTGGGGAGATCGCGGCTGGTAAGCCCTTTTTATTGTAAACTAAGTTTGGCGATCCGAAGTATGCGCCGCTGAATCAACGGTGGAGTTCTCCGGACCCCTTTATGGACCTGCTGAAGAATGCTGCCAATGCGAATCGGTTTTTCCACGCGCAAGAAGGACATGCAATGGAAAAGCTGTTTTGGTCGCAATTTGACACGCCGAAGCATCCACTGTTGAACGGACAGATGACCCAGTGGGCCGAGCTCCACAAGGTGTCCGGCACTGCCATGAAGGACGTCATAGCCCGGCTGTGGCCAACTAAACCTATTCTAAATATCTATTTCGGTTTTGTGCGGCAACTTGTTAATGTGGTGCCGCGTATCGACGCTGTGAAGCGGTCAACGTGCATAGAAGGTGCACGGATGGCCCTTGCCCGTGTCAAGATATACTGGGCGAAGATGAAGACCACCGATATTGCAGCGCAGAGTCCACCTGAAGGCAAGGATCTTAACATGCCAGAACATCACTTTGAAGATGTCCTAGAGGGTGCCCGCTTAATAGAGGGTCAGTGCTCGAAAAATATTATGTTCGAGTAAAGTGTATCAAAATTGTAATAACAATATTATGATATATTTAAGGCTGTGTTTTTATACTTTTTGCCCGAAAAGTTTTGGTGCCTCCTGTGCGGCCGTCTTTTTTATATATACAATCTGAAAGTTTGCAGTCGTCGGCTTCAGCCCCCTCGCGTATAACGTGGGGGTGTTCGGAAAAGCACGTGATCACACTTGACCCAACATCTTGGTCCGTTAAGGAGGTGTTAGTGCGGCGAACTAGGTAATGGGACTATAGAGCTTTAACACTTTCACTTAGCCATAGGAGTTTGACGGTGGAGCTACTATATAGCCCCTGGTATGTCCATGGTTATCCGAATACGGTGCGTGTACATACATGACCAGAAGGACGGTCCTTCGTTTAACACGGAGGGAATCGCGATGATTCCGATGAGTCATCGAGTGGTTGACCAGCTCTTGCCGCATCATCACAGTCAGTATTTGGCTTTCTCTACTGAGGTGCTCATCCTGACGAGCCATGACACAATCGCAGTAGTTCTCCCTTTACTACCCTAGCCGATATAGCGAAACGTAAGGTAGTAAGCACAGGAGCCGGGCAACCCAATTATTGACCAAAGACATGATTCGGAGCTGATGCATATAAGGCCAAACTCGCGACGCCGAACACTCCCTACGGGTGTCCGAACTTTTCAATGTACACCGGGCTGAATACAGCCCTTGGTGATAGACCTTAGTATCAAGGCACGTATGGCAATCCATCATGGGGAAAAAGCGCAGGTGGTGAGAGCATAAATCTCAAAACACGATACTAATCGGGCTGCTTCTATAACATCCACTTTAGTACGGCGAGCTGTATGTTTATAGATAATGCCGGTATCTTTCTTGGACATTTACATGCCAGGAAAGTATAAAACAACAAGAGATAAAAAAGGTTTACACATGGTCTTAATCTAAAAGAGAAACCTTAATACGGGGCCCTGCTGCACGTCTGCGCCTTTGTCTCTGTTGTGAAGTGTCCTTGAAGGGTATAGTATGATGGCCATTTGTAAAAAGGAAGAAACCAGGTAAAAGAATCTGGCGTGGCCGTAAGTAAGGCTGGTCCGTTTTAATGAAGCATGAAATATAGCTTCTGGAGTCCGAATAGGGTCGAGCCGAACTATGGACCTTTTGTGTGAAGTGTGCCCCCGTCGCCATCCAAGGAGTTTTGAGTGTATATTTATGTATACATGGCACGTGTGCTATCTCCTTATGGGGCGGTCGATGGGGGCGTAGCTGCTAATCGAGCTCAGGTTTATCTGAGCTGCTGTACTGAGGTGTGCACAGGACATGTTTAGCTGTGTCTGCGGTCTTAACGACCGACGAGCTGTTCGGCTTGAATATGCCGTTTTGTGCTTCGACTACTAGAGCCACCGTGTATTCCTCTGTGCGAAGAGAGCGCTCCATATTTCCATTGACCATAATGACGCCACGAGGTCCAGGCATTGTGAGTTTTAGATAAGCATAATGCGGGACTGCATTAAAACGGCGAAGGCCGTTCTTTCGAGTAGTGCATGATAGCCACTTCGGAACGGAGCAATGTCGAAGATTAGTTCTTCGCTTTGAAAGTTGTCCAGAGAGCCGAATATGACATCCAATGTTAGAGAGCCCGTGCAGTGGGCTTCCACGCCCGATATAACTCCTTTAAAGGTAGTGCTGCTTGGCTTGATTCTTGATGAGTTTATCCCCTTCTTGCGGACAATGTCCTGATATATCAGATTGAGACTGCTGCCGCCGTCCATGAAGACGCGAGTGAGGTGGTATCCATCGATTATTGGGTCGAGCACTAGGGCAGCCGAACCCCCATGACGGATACTAGTCGGATGATCCCTGCGATCAAAGGTGATCGGACAGGTCGACCATGGTTTGACCTTGGGGGCGATAGGCTCAACGGCGTAGACATCTCGGAGTGCACGCTTGTGCTCCCACTTTGGGATATGAGTGACATAGATCATGATCACTGTTTTGATCTCCGGTGGAAATTTCTTCTGTCCCCCCGTGTTCGGCTGGCGAGGTTAGTCCTCATCTTTGCTCTGAGGTCCCTTTCCTTTGTGTTTGGTGTTGAGTTTGCCGGCCTGCTTGAAGACCCAACATTCTTTATTGGTATGATTAGCTGGTTTATCGGGAGTGCCGTGGATCTGGCAGGGACTGTCTAGGATTTTGTCCAGGTTGGATGGTCTGTCCTTGTTTCTTTTAAATGGCTTCTTCCGTTGACCGGGTCTGGAGCCCCTGAATCCAACGTTTACCATTGTATTGTCTGGGCTTTCTTCATTGTTCTGACGTTTTTTTCGTCGTGGTTTTCCATTATCGTCCCTGACTTCGGATGTGCCGGGGTTGCTGGTGCTACGACGGGCTAACCAGCTGTCTTCGCCCACGCAAAAGCGGGTCATGAGTGTGGTTAAGGCGGCCATAGTCCTTGGCTTTTGCTGGCCGAGATGTCTGGCTAGCCATTCATCCCGGACACTGTGTTTGAAGGCCGCTAAGGCTTCAGCGTCTGGACAGTTGATGATTTGGTTCTTCTTAGTGAGAAACCGATTCCAAAGCTTATGGGTTGATTCTCCAGGTTGTTGGATTATGTGACTTAGATCGTCTGCGTCCGAGGGGCGGACATAGGTCCCTTGGAAATTGGCTCGAAAAGCATCCTCAAGTTCCTCCCAGCTTCCTATGGAGTTTTTAGGGAGGCTTTTTAGCCAGTGCCGAGCTGGTCCTTTTAGCTTGAGGGTAAATATTTGATGGCGTGGAGATCGTCTCTGCGAGCCATGTGGATGTGAAGAATAAAGTCTTCTATCCAAACCGCAGGGTCCGTCGTTCCATCATACGCCTCGATGTTTACGGGTTTAAACCTCTGTAAAATCATGTTCCAGCACCTCATCGGTGAAGCACAGGGAGTGTGCGGCACCCCTGTATCTAGCTGTGTCATGGATTGGGTCCGACGGTTGTAGTGTTCGGTATTGGTTCCAAGCTGGTAAATGGCCGACGTATTTTGTTTGATAATTGTGGTCCCATGTAGGAGCACGCTCCCTGGATCCGTAGATGGACCTGGTTTTGCCAGCCTTTTTGTCCAGGTCCTCACATAGATCATGTTTCTGGTCCAGGGCCGTGACCTTCCTTCCTTTGTGGAGAGGGGGTGCGGGCTTATGTACGACATTACTAGCCGCTCTATCTCGACAACGAGGTGGTCGGTCCGGCCTGTCATCCGTATTGTTTTTCAGCGGTATGGGCGTGATAGCCTCGTCGTCGAATTCAGGCAGCAACTTACGTTTAGGATAGCTCTTTGTCTGGAGATTACCGCCGTATTTTTCCTTGTCGTCTAGCACTTCGTTCCATTTGTCGTTGAGCGTATCCTGTGCGGCTTGAAGCTGTTGCTTCTGCTTCTTCAGGCTCCTTGCAATGGCGATAAGCCTTTGGTGGAGGCATTCTTGTTCTAATGGTTCTTCTGGGGTGACGAACTCGTCATGGCCCAGGCCGATCTCATCTCCAGAGATAGCTTGGTAATTGCTATCTTTGGCGTCGCTGTGGTCGGACAACATCTCCAGACTGTGTTCGCCGTCCTCTCGCACGCCCTGCTCCAACGCTGGGTCTGCGGGGTCCTCGGCTTGGTTCAGATTATCATCAGCGTCTGTGACAATGTTGCTATTTTTCTTTTTGCCGGATCGAGGTTGGCGCTTGGGACGCTGGCGCTTGGGAGGTTCATCGCCAGGTGTGCTGTTATCGCCATCATCCTCATTCTCCTTTGGTGTGTCCACCATGTATATATCGTATGATGATGTAGTAGTCCACTGCCCTAAAGGTGGTGGTTTTTGTGCCTGCTCCTCTCCAGCATCGTCGTCCATACCGTCGATGTCCTCGGAGCCGTAATCAAGCATGTCGGTTAAGTCCTCGACTGTGGCAATGAAGTGGGTGGTGGGTGGGAAACGAAGTTCTTTGTTGTCTGCTTCCCATTCGAGCCGGACATAGTTTGGCCGAGAATTCTCTAACAAGGAGAGGGACTTCAATGAGTTTAACATGTTGCCAAAAGGCGAGTGCTGAAAGATGTCCGCGGAGCTGAACTCCAAGACTGGCGCCCAATCGGGTTCGATGGACGCAGATGCACGCGGTCCGGAACCCATGGCTGGAGACGAGTCCGAGGTTCCGGTGACACAAGCCAGGCCTGATGTTGGGTCTGTGTGTGACTCGAGCGCCGCTGAGTCTGCGAGCTCTATGGCGGGGTTAAGCTTCCTGTCTTCGGGCGACGCAGTCCACTCCGGCTCTGCGGCCAGGACGGTCACATGTGCTATCTCCCGCGTGTGGCCCGATGACAGATCTAGGTCATGTTCATCATGGTGGGCGGGCACAGCCGTCATGGGCTCGAATCCGTCGAAGATCAAGTCTCCACAGGTATCGGCCACAAAATTCGGGCTTCCAAATCTGACCCGATGGCCAGGGGCGTAGCTATCGATCTGCTCTAGATGGCCAATCGAGTTGGTCCTCAATGCAAAGCCGTCAAATACGAAGATCTGTCCGGGGAGAAAGATCTCTCCCTGGATTGCGTTGTTGTAGATGATTGATGGAGCCATCAAGCCTTCTAATGACGACGCAGCGGAACTCTCAATGAAAGCACCAATGCCGGTGTCAAAACCGGCAGATCTCAGGTAGGGGGTCCCGAACTGTGCGTCTAAGGCTAATGGTAACAGGAGGCTGAGGACACAATGTTTACCCAGGTTTGGGCCCTCTCTATGGAGGTAATACCCTACTTCCTGCTTGATTGATCTTGATGAATATGAGTATTACAAGAGTTGATCTACCACGAGATCGTAATGGCTAAACCCTAGAAGTCTAGCCTATGAGGTTATGATTGTTGTGGCTAAACCCTAGAAGTCTAAACCCTCCGATTTATATAGACACCGGGGGGGGGGGGGGCTAGGGTTGTACAAAGTCGGTTATAGAGAAAGGAATCTACATATCCGAATTGGCAAGCTTGCCTTCCACGCAAAGGAGAGTCCCATCCGGACACGGGACGAAGTCTTCTATCTTGTATCTTCATAGTCCAATAGTCCGGATAAAGTATATAGTCCGGCTGTCCGAGGACCCCTTAGTCCAGGACTCCCTCACTACTACGCATGCTCCTAGGGGGAGGGTTGGTAGGAGTTAACCATCGCGTGATCCTGACCTCCACTCATAAGGAAGGCAATCAAAGAACACCCCATGCTTCAAATTTGTCACACAATGTTCACCATACGTGCATGCTACGGGACTTGCCAACTTTAACACAAGTATTTCTCAATTTCATAATTACCCAACTAGCATGACTCTAACATTACCACCTTTATATCTCAAAAGAATTACCAAGTATCAAATTTATCATAGTGTTTAATGCACTCTTTATGAAAGTTTTTATTATACCTATCTTGGATGCTCATCATATTAGGACTAATTTTATAACCAAAGCAAATACCATGTTGTTCTAAAAGACTCTCAAAATAATATAATTGAAGCATGAGAGATCAATAATTTCTATAAAATAAAACCACCGCCATGCTCTAAAAAGATATAAGTGAAGCACTAGAGCAAAATTATCTAGCTCAAAAGATATAAGTGAAGCACAGAGAGTATTCTAATAAATTCCGATTCATGTGTGTCCCTCCCAAAAGGTGTGCACAGCAAGGATGATTGTGGTAAACTAAAAAGCAAAGACTCATATCATACAAGACGCTCCAAGCAAAACACATATCATGTGGTGAACAAAAATATAGCCTCAAGTATAGTTACTGATAGACGAAGATGAAAGAGGGGATGCCTTCCGGGGCATCCCCAAGCTTAGGTTTTTGGTTGTCCTTGAATTTTACCTTGGGGTGCCTTGGGCATCCCAAATCTTAGGCTCTTGCCACTCCTTATTCCATAATCCATCAAATCTTTACCCAAAACTTGAAAACTTCACAACACAAAACTCAACAGAAAATCTCATGAGCTCCGTTAGTGCAAGAAAACAAACCATCTCATGAGCTCCTTCACGAGGCCAAAAATTATATATATAATTCAGATCACGATGAACTAGATGCATAGGATATTTTTTTTGATGGAACTCCAATTTCAAACAATTCCAATTCCATGATCCAATATCATCGCACAGCCTATACCATGCCAATGCTTTTTCCTTAAAAGATAAAGCAAAACCCTTTTTCATCACTTCATTCCTAGGTAAACCTGCAAGCTTAAACAATCCACAAATTTGTTCGACATGTATCAAGTGCATATCAGGATGTTCAATTCCATCTCCTGCATAAGGATTAGCTAGCAGTTGTTCTATCATACCCGAAGGGATTTCATATTCAATATTTTTAGTAGGTGCAGTAGGTTGAGGGGTAACATATTGTGGTTTCGGACAAGGTGAAGATACCCCGAACAAACCCCTCAAAGGATTGTTTTCCATAGTAACAAGTGACAATAGAATTCAGCACACTATATAAATGTTTCCTTACCGAATTCCACTTACCAAAGGCGCTTCACTACCCGGCAACGGCGCCAGAAAATAGCCTTGATGACCCACAAGTATAGGGGATCAATTGTAGCTCTTTTAGATAAGTAAGAGTGTCGAACCCAATGAGGAGCAGAAGGAAATGACAAGTAGTTTTCAGTAAGGTAATGTCTGCAAGTGCTGAAACTGTAAGTAGCGAGTAGTTTGATAGCAAGATAATTTGTAACGATCAAGTAACAATAGTAACAATAAGTATGCAGCAAGGTATCCCAATCCTTTTTAGACAAAGGACATGCCAAAATGGTCTCTTATAACAAGCAAAGAATTCTTGAGGGTAAACGGGAATTTCATCTAGTTACTTTCGTCATGTTGGTTTGATTTGTGTTTGCTACTTTGATAATTTGATATGTGGGTGGACCGGTGCTTAGGTGTTGTTCTTACTTGAACAAACCTCCTACTTATGATTAACCCTCCTGCAAGCATCCGCAACTACGAGAAAAGTATTAAGAATAAATTCTAAGCATAGCATTAAACTCTAGGATCCAATCGGTCCCTTACGGAATAGTGCATAAACTGGGGTTTAAGTTTCTGTCACTCTCGCAACCCACCATCTATTTACTACTCCACAATACATTCCCTTAGGCCCAAATATGGTGAAGTGTCATGTAGTCGACATTCACATGACACCACTAAGGGAATCACAACATACATACTATCAAAATATCAAACACATATCACATTCACATGATTACTTGCAACATGATTTTTCCCGTGACCTCAAGAACAAAAGTAACTACTCACAAATAATCAACATGCTCATGATCAGAGGGGTATTAAATAGCATAAGGGATCTGAACATATAATCTTCCACCAAATAAACCATATAGTAATCAACTACAAGATGTAATCAACACTACTAGTCACCCCTAGCACCAATCTATAGTTTCCGTAACAAGATTGAATACAAGAGATGAACTAGGGTTTAAGATCAGATGGTGCTGGTGAAGATGGTGATGGAGATTGCCCTCCCTAAGATGGGAGAGTTGTTGGTGATGATGATGACAATGATTTCCCCCTCCGGGAGGGAAGTTCCCGCGACAGAATCGCTTTACCGGAGGGCAAAAGTGCTCCTGCCCAAGTTCCGCCTCGAGACGGTGGCGCTCCATCCCGAAAGTTTCCCCTTATTTTTTTCTAGGTTAAAATGACTTATATACCAGAAGATGGGCACCGGAGGTGGTCCTAGGAGGGCACAACCCACCAGGGCGCGCCTGGGCTCCCTGGCGCACCCAGGTGGGTTGTGCCCACCTGGTGGGCGCCCTTTGGTAGTTATTTGCTCCAATATTTCTTCAATATTCCATAAAAAATTCTCCGTGAAGTTTCAGCTTGTTTGGAGTTGTGCAGAATAGGTAGCCTGACGTAGCTTTTTTAGGTCCAGATTTCCAGGTGCCAGAATTCTCCCTCTTGGGGTGTACCTTGCAAATTATGAGAGAAAAGGCATTAGAATTACTCCAAAAAGCATTATTATGGATAAAAACATTATAAATAATAGTAAGAAAACATGATGCAAAATGGACGTATCAAGGACCGACATTATCATCAAGAAATTTATGGACGAGAATGATATGCTCCACATCGAGCGTCAAAGACTAGTGGGTGAATCTGTGGATGCTCTCAAGGAGCGTCTTGAGGACACGAAAGAGCTCATCGCTGCTCGCCACGGGGACTAGTTCCCGCTGCCTGCAGCAATGCATCAAGAAAGTAGAGATCAGTGAGCCAGATCGTTGTCTTCCCTCTTTTCCCCTTGTGTATTTCTGGCGTTGCAGCATGTCACTTTTTTTAACTATCTTCCTAAACATGTAAGACAATTATTATCCACTGTCATCGTCCTTATATTCATCAGTTTTGCTATAAGTTGTAGTTGATGCTATATAGGTCCATCAGATCTTACATCAAGATCCGTGCAAAACTTTCTTTTCAATTTTTCTTTTCTCTCTCTTAAATCTCAGTCGAGTGAGACATAGCCACGCCATGAAAAAGGAGCTCGGGCGCCATTAATGGAGACGTTGGGAGGGAGATGGGCGGCGGATAGAGGTCAAAGGGCTCTCCTCCCGATGAGCACGCGCAGGGGTCTGATCGCACGCCTCCCGTACTCAAATAGCTACCCCGCACGACACCTCCTAGCCAATAAAAAAAGGGGACATCACTACAAAGAAAATACACTTCCGTGATGATACGTGTTTGTCACAGTAGGTTGCATTTTTGTCATGGATGTACATGCATGACAAATTTATGAAAGAATCAAGATTTTCATACCTGTGCCGTCATAGAAGTGTTCCATGACATTACCAAAATTATCATCACGGAAGTGTCCACTTCCATGACGATAAATCACGCGTCATAGAAGTGCTTTCATCAAGGGTGACCGACACGTGGCATCCACCGTAATGGAACGCCGTTAAGCTATCGGGTCGGGTTTTGGATCCAATAACCCATTAACAGACCCGACCAATGGGGATTTTCCATGTGTAAAATCATCATTGGCTGGCGGAAACACGTGTCGGCTCATCGTTGGGACAGATGTCATCCACTCATTGGACAGAAGGCGCCTATGATACTTTGACACGTGGCACGGCCCAACAGAGGCCCATTCATGTTAAAAGGCCGGCCCGTTTTACTTGGTCAAAAGGTGGCGGACCGGCCCATTGAAAGCATGTTAACGGCCTGTTCGCATATATATAGCCCATTTACAGCCCGCTAACCCAAGGCCCTTTACGCCCTATCCGAATTAGGCCCAATAGCGTCAACTGGGCCATCCAATATGATTCCAGCCCGTTTTCACTTCTGGCCCATGTATGGCCCATGACGTCTTTCAGCCTATATGAGGCCCTCTGTAACTCTTGGCCTATTAACAACCCGTGGTGAAACTGGCCCGTAATGAACAGTGTATCACTTTACACCCATTAACGGCCAGTTGTGAAACTGGCCCGTAATGAACAGTGTATCACCTTATACCCATTAACGACCCGTTATTCTGTTGGGCCGTTTCCAACCCATTTATCTTTCAGCCTTCTCGGAGCCCATTTATTCTTGGGCTCATTTCCGGCATTCATTTACTTACGGCCCGTTACTGCCGTTTTCTGCTTGTGGGCCAAATTCAGCCCGTGGTTACAATCAGCCCGTTTGTGGTCCGTTAATACGTTGGGCCGTTTTCATAGCGTCATCAAATTCGGCCTATTAACGATGGCCCGTTATGGTCGGCCCATGAACGGACAATTCCAACTCTAGCCCGTTTACGGCCATAATGCGGTCTGTTTGGCCCATGTTTGGCCAATCGATCATACGACCCGCATAAGGCCCATTGATGCTACGGCCCGCAGAAGGCCCATTGTTTCTACGACCCATAGAAGGCCCATTGTTTCTACGACCCGTATAAGGCCCACTGTTTCATGGCCCGTAGGAGGCCCAGTGTCACTACAGTAAATATTAGCCCATGGTTATTGTGGCCTAGTATTAAAAAATAGGTTATTGCAGCCACTAGCAAACCACGGAAAAAGAACTGCAATGACTACAAGCAAACAAATAAACAAGAAAAGGAAATATATAAGCAAGCAACTAACGCTAGGCTATCATGGCTATTACACATATTACATCCACTAGGCATCAAAGTTCGCCACCAGTGAAAATATAGGGAACAAAGCAGCATATCATATACACTGGTTGTCAAAGTTGGCGACCCGCGCAAATAAACACCGCAGCAAAACAAATCCAGAACTGAAACCACTTCAGAAGATCTCAAGAAACAATATCTTGGGTACCCAAAATGCTGGCAAGATGCTTAGCAAGCTTATTAACTTTCTCTTGTTTGGCGCTTAAATCCTCCAGCGCTTGCTGTTGCACCAGGAAATATGCATCTGAATTCTGCAAGGACTTCCCCAGTCCTTCGGTTTCCTGTCGCAGCACATCTGATCGATGTCTTTCAACTTGAAGTTGAGACTCAAGAAGGTGAACTGATTCAGGCAGCGAGTTCGAAGAGCTTGAGCTAGCAGTAGTGGCCAGTAACTTGAACACTACATCAAGACAATACTTTTGGGTTCCTTCACTGTCGTCAAGATAGTTTTTATCAGCTTTCTTGGAGACCAACAGGGATGTCTCACTATCTTGAACCTTATCTGCATTACTTCCTTTACCATTGCATAACAGGGTACTCTTCTCCAATATTTTATCCGCGTTCTAAAAGAGAAACAAACAAACACATCTCAGGTTTACAATGTAGTATATGAAACTCATTTTGGTAAACCAGTTCAGTAGTAAGGTGGACAGGATAACAGCATGAAACAAACATATATCTATGTAGTATGGTCACTGTATGGTCTATATCATTCTAGTTTATGTTGCCAAATCAAGATAGATACAGTTCGACTCATATCTATTTAAGACAAAGCAGCATAGACAGAATATAAGTGTGGGAAACTACACAACAATAACAACACTTGTAATGTGCATGGCATGAGAACATAACTGTTTATTCAATTGAAACTGAAATCAACATAGAGCAAGTTACAACAGCAAACAGCCAAACACGTTGAAGAAACAGGTTTAGAACATACCTGTTGCACCATTGGAGTTTCAATTGCATCCTTCAAATTTGAAATTAGTTGGTATCAGTAAATACAGTGATGCAAGAGCAAAGTAGTATGAACCATAGCTACGGAACCTGACCTGAGAACAATTCTTCTTCTGCTTTAAGCGTTGACTTCGGGTTTGGAGTGGTGGTCCTTGTGGTTTGGGCACTGCAGTTGCCTTACTAACTGCTTGTGTTTGGGTGCTCTGTGGTGGAGACGGTGCTGCGTCAACGGGAACTGGGTGTCTATCTGCTGGGGTTGGGGTTAGAAGGGGTGTAGCTGGTTCTCTGCCCAACTGGGTAGGGGTACAATATGCATGAGTGTGGGTTATGTGTGGTGGGGCTGGTTCTTGGACAAGTACAACCGTGGTTCTGTCTGCATCGACAGGTAGCACGATCTTTTTTGAAGACCATGTTTTTACTCCCACACATACTGCCATCACTCCCTGAGGGAGTCCTGGATAAGGGGGTATATGGACTGCCAGACTATATACTTTGGCCGGACTGTTGGACTATGAAGGTACAAGATAGAAGACTTCGTCCCGTGTCCGGATGGGACTCTCCTTGGTGTGGAAGGCAAGCTTGGCGATTCGGATGTAGATATCCTTCTCTGTAAACCGACAGTGTGTAACCCTAGCCCCCTCCGGTGTCTATATAAACCCGAGGGTTTAGTCCGTAGGACGGATCATCATCAACAACAATCATACCATAGGCTAGCTTCTGGGGTTTAGCCTCTCCGATCTCGTGGTAGATCAACTCTTGTAATACTCATATCATCAATATCAATCAAGCAGGAAGTAGGGTATTACCTCCATCGAGAGGGCCTGAACCTGGGTAAAACATCGTGTCCCCAGTCTCCTGTTACCATTAGCCTTAGACGCACAGTTCGGGACCCCCTACCCGAGATCCGCCGGTTTTGACACCGACATTGGTGCTTTCATTGAGAGTTCCTCTATGTCATCGCTGCAAGGCTAGATGGCTTCTCCAACCTTCAACCACGCTGTCCTAGGCGAAACTTTTCTTCCCGGACAGATCTTCATGTTCGGTGGCTTTGCACTGCGGGCCAATTTGCTTGGCCATCTGGAGCAGATCGGTAGCTACGCCCCTGGCCATCAGGTCAGGTTTGGAAAGCTAAACTACACTACTGACATCCGCGGAGACTTGATCTTCGACGGATTCGGGCCCGTGTCAGGAGCGTCGAACAATCACGACGAGCATGACCTAGATCTACAGTCGGACAGTATTCGGAACATCACACCTACCACCTCTCCGGACTTTGTTCTAGAGCAGGTCGTGCCTTCCGAGGGCGGGCGGATGGACCCCGCCCCGAAGGCCGCATCCTCATCAGCGTTGGAGCCAAACCCAGACTCCTCTCCTCAGGAAAACTGTACCTCCGGACCCCCGGACTCATCTCCGGTAATGTGTTCCGGACCGCACGCACCCATGCCCATCTTGGGCTCCAGTCATGGAGTTCGCCGCCGCGGATATCTTTCAGCACTCACCCTTCGGAGACGTGCTGAATTCATTAAGGTCTCTCTCTTTGTCAGGAGACTCCTGGCCGAACTATGTCCGGCTCGAGTGGGAAGCTGGCGACAAAGAAATTCGTCACCCACCCACCACCCACTTAACAGCCACGGTCGATGACTTAACCGACGTGCACACCTTTGACTCCAAAGACATCGACGGTATAGACGACGACGCGGGAGAAGAACAGGAACCACCGCCCACACGGCGTTGGACTGCCACCTCTTCATATGATATATATACGGTGGATACTCCCAAAGAAACGAACGGCGATGAGGCAATGGGAGATAACCCCTCAGGGAAGAAAGCAAAACATGGGCATCATCGGTGCCGCTCCAAGCCTTGCCACAACAATACCGGCACTAGAGGAGAAAATCCAGATGGTGCCAAAGAGGAGTATGATCCTGATCAACCTACCTTCGAGCAAGCCGACCAAGATCTGCTCACAGACAGACAGACTAAGGGTCGGGCAGCCAAAGAATATGGATTCGAGCGCCGAACAAAATACTACCCAAAGCACAGGCTACTACCTCAATTCGAAGAGGTGGCACCAAAAATCAAACGCAGGCCTACACCCCGCCGACAGCATATTGCGAAAAGGGGCTGCGCACAAGGCCTACACCCCAGACGCATCAGCGGACAAAAACAGTCTACAAACCTTGGTGCAATAAATATAAGCGTCCCAAGGAAAAAAATGGCACCCAGGGAACGACGGTCAACACAGGAGCCCGACATCCTCAACCCGTTGAGCGGGAGAAGAGACTTCAATATCTTAATTCGGGCCCCTCCATCTTGAACCGCATACTTGACCGTCCATGTCAAATTCATGGCACCCCAGGAGCGGCCGCCAATCATACCAATAGAGAATGCTGGGTCTTTAAACAAATCGGCAGGCTGGCACCGGAAGGAGCGTGAAAAAGCCCGGATTATCAAGTCTAGGGACCAATAACTCGAGGATCAGACTCACCAAATAACTCATTATAGAGTATCATAAATAGGCGTGACGGCCATCCGGGCTCCACCACCCCGGAGTTGGTCTCCGGATAGCCAAAAGTGTCATACCAACTTTCGGTCTAACACCCCTAGGCAGGAGCTACTCAGCACCGCCAGGATACACTGTGACTCGATGCATTACCACCCAATACCCACGTGATGAAGTCACAAATGCGGTCAAGACCAAGCTTCGCCTCGGTGCCGAAGAATATTCGGCTACTTTCATCACTGAAGCAGCGAGTCACGATTTTTTCAATCGAACTTAGATTCGACAGCCGAACTCCCGGACACCAACGAAGGA
This sequence comes from Triticum aestivum, assembly GCF_018294505.1. Taxonomy (NCBI): domain Eukaryota; kingdom Viridiplantae; phylum Streptophyta; class Magnoliopsida; order Poales; family Poaceae; genus Triticum; species Triticum aestivum. Next base: position 564,804,328 of record NC_057810.1, on the reverse strand, counting down.
GTTCGAACTACTTCATGATGCCCCAACCTAACCATATCTCATACAAATCTTTCAACGTCAGGCGGACGGATCACATCCGCGGCTCAGCCACCGCTCACACACACCCCTTAAGCATTATTTGCAGGTTCACCCTCGCGCACAACTAGACCGACGACTTGGAAGCAGCTCAAACGCACACAGGGGGATCTCACCCCACCTGAATACAATCCGAATACTCCTCCGGACTCGCGCACAGCCAACCGCCGCCCGGCCCTAATAGGTTCTGCCGTCATGCCTCTCTTTTATAACATGCATCGTACTCATATGCATAGGCGTGTTACTTAAACACAACATGTAGAGTCATTTGACGCTTATCTGCTATTTTCTCAAACGACAGTTTGTCATAACGGCATCCGAACATCATGTTATGCCTTTGAATGTCAGGGGCTTCCTTGCACCCGTACTACGGCGTCTAAAGTCCGAACACCTTCTCGGTCGTTCGGCACCCCGAACTTATAGCATTATATGCATCAGCTCCGAATCATGTCTTGGGTCATTCGTTGGGTTTGCCCAGCTCCCAAGTTTTGGTACCTTACGTTCCGCAATATCGGCTAAGGTAGCACTGGGAGAACTACTGCGATTGTGTCCCGGTTCTGCTGGACGAACACCTCAGTAGAGAAATCCGAAAACCGACTGTCATGATAAGGCGAGAGCTGCTTAGCTGTTCGAGAGGTTGTCAAATCTTTAAGGATTTATTCCGCATAATGCCATAATAAAATGCAGCGTGCGAAGGACCGGTCCACCGATCAGGCTCTATTAGAGCCCCCCGTGCGGTCTTCCGAACACCAGGGGCTGCACCGCCCATACTCGAAATCCTATGGCTAAGTGAGAGTAATAAAGCCTTATAGTCCAATTGCCTGGTTCGCTGTGATGAACACCTCCTTCATGGACCCAAGAATGGGATAAAGAGTGTTCAGGTGTATCCCGAACACCCCCGTAGTTCCTACGTGGGGGCAGAAGCCGATGACTGGCCAACTCTCAAGACTAATATATTAAACGGCCGCACAGGAATAAAATTTACACATAACAGGCACCTACATATAAGTGACTCTGTTTTGCCTTACAAAGCATAGCACACTTGCTTTCAGGGAAAAATAATGTATTTCGTACATTCCTCAGCCACGAGGCGGGCGCCTTTCAGGACGCCATCATAATATAGTTCGGGCTTGTAGTGCTCCTTCCCCTCCGGCGGCCCCTCGGTCATCAGCTTCTCGGCATCAAGCTTCCCCCAGTGCACTTTTGCACGGGCAAATGCCATTCGTGCCCCTTCTATGCAAACTAACCGCTTAATGATGTCCAGCCGAGGGCATGCCCTCCCAATCCGCTTCACGAGCGCAAAGAAACTGCTCGGTATGGGCTCAGCGGGCCACAACCAGATAACCAAATCCTTCATGGCTAGTCCGGCCGCCTGATGTAGCTCGATCAACTGTTTTAGCTGGTCGACAAACGGCACCGGGTAGTTCGGCGCCAAATACTGCGACCAGAAGAGCTTCTCCGCAGTTTCCTTCTTCTCAGCTCGGCAGAATTGGGCAGCATCAGATATGCTGCGCGGCAAATCCGTGAATGCTCCTGAAAAAAATTAGGATTCAATGGGTCACCATGAATCTTCCCTGCGAAAGTGTAAGGCACCTTGAGAAAACAAAACCCCCCTTACCAGCCGCAATCTTCCGCGCCTCCTGAATATCCTTCAGCGCGGCCTGGGCTTCCTCTCGAGCCTCACTCGTGGTCCGGAGAGCTTGGGCAAGTTCGGATTCTTTCAACGATAGACTCTGCTCCAAACTCTCATTTCTCCCTACGGCCTCCTGAAGCTCTCGTTCAGCTTCCACGACCCTCGCCTCGTGTTTCTCATGGAGAGTCCGCTCCGCGGCAGCATTCTTTTCGGCCAACGCAATAGCCTTCTTGAGCGCCTCAATTTCGGCATCCGCCCCTGGAGCGTGCAATATATATTCTTTAAGATAGTCACAACTACTTACTTGTGGCAAAACTTACTAAAAGTTTTCCAAACATACCTTGTTTCTCCTCCAGCCGCTTCTTCACTCGGCCGAGTTCTTCTTCGGCCTGCACCAGACTCTTCTTGAGTCTGGACACTTCCGCAGTATGAGAGGAGGTAGTTGCTGCAGACATCTGATTCATAAAAATACATATATGTCATTAGCTAAGTCTCCTGCGAACGGGAAGCTGATCCCTTGTCCGGTTCCTGTCCTCTCCGAACAGTGTATCAGGGGCTACTATCTATACCATGACAGTCTTCTACACATACCTCCAAGCCTTTTATAAGGCTGGCACATGATTCATTCAGTCTGCTCTCGGCGGCCTGAATCTTTTCTATCACCACGCCCATAAGGGCGCGGTGTTCATCAATAATGGACGCACTCTCCAGTGCTATGAATAGGCCACCTGACGCCTTTGGTTGGACGGAGGTCGCAGGCGGAGTAGGATTGCCCCCTCCAGTCAAAGGGGGCTGCTTGCCTGATCTCGGAGCCGTCAGGGTCTCCGGAACCGTGTCCGGCTGTGGGCCGGATCCATGATCGCCCCCGCCGTCGATATTCAGGGGAACCGCCGCTCCCGCGCGTCCGGCCTCGAAGGTGCGCCCCCCCTGGCTCACGTTATTTTTCGATGACACCTCGGTGGCACAGCCAGGCTTTGGGGAAGGGGCCCTAGGAGGGGTCTCACTCTGCAAGGCATCAGAACTCAACGAGTCCTCTGACGAGTCCTGTTGGGCCGGAGACCTCGCCGGACTGTAAAAAGTACGGTGCGAATCAAAATACTGCATTCTAGTAAATTCTAGATGCATGGATGTGTCCAGACTTTGTGCACTTATGATTTTACCAGGGGCTGGGCCCTGGGATCCCACTCCGGGCTGCTATCGGTAGCCGTGGTGGACGCCTTGGGGACGGATGTTCTTCCCCTCTTAGGCGAATCTGCCTCTAAGGATGAGGAGGCTGCCCTTTTCTTCCTCCCCCTCGTAAGGGACTCGGGCTCTTCTTCTTCCTCCTCCTCCTCCTCATACTCTTCCTCCTCCTCATTCTCTCTGGAGGAGGGAGGGTCGCTGGAGTCTTCGGACTTCGTGTCCGAAGCGCCCCGACGACGGAGACTGCTCCTGGTCTCCTTGGCCTTTTTGTTGGCCTCTTTCTTCGGTGCCTTGTAAGGCGCTGGGACCAGCATCTTCGTCAAAAGAGGTCCCGCTGGTTCTTCCGGCAGCGGGGCCGGGCAATGAATCCGCCCCGCCACCTTCGTCCATTCCTGGGGCAACCGTGGAAAGACACGTTAGAAAACATCTCCTTCAAGACATAGCAATGGCGCATGCGAATAACCAAGCTATGATGATGACTTACCGGACTGGCAGGGTGGGACAACTGGTACCCGCGGTCTGCGGCAGAGTCCGTCCATGGTTTGCTGGACTTAAAGAGCACCTTCCAGATGTCCTTGTGCATGGAGCCGAAAATCTCCCGCAGGGTTTGGTGCTCGACCGGGTCGTACTCCCACAAATCACAGCCTCTGTGCTAGCAAGGAAGGATCAGGCAGACCAGCATCACCTGGACCATGTTAACGAGCCTAATGGCCATGTCCTCCATACCTTTGACGCGCGCCTGGATCACTGAAAGTTCGTCGGACGACGACCAGTTTATGCCCTTCTTGGGCCAGGATGTGAGCCGCAATGGGGCTCCAGATCAAAACTCAGGAGCAGCGGCCCACTTTTTGCCGCGCGGCTCAGTGATATAGAACCACTATTGCTGCCACTCCTTGACGGAGTCGTTGAAAGTACCTGTCGTTTGTGTGACCTTGGGCATCCTGCTCACCATGGCACCTCCGCACTCGGCGTGTTCGCCACTCACCACTTTGGGCTTCACGTTGAAGATCTTGAGCCATAGCCCAAAGTGCGGCGAGATACAGAGAAAGGCCTCGCACACGACAATAAATGTCGAGATGTTGAGGAAAGAATTGGGGGATAGATCGTGGAAATCAATCCCGTAGTAATACATGATGCTGCGAACAAAAGGGTGGAGGGGAAACCCGAGCCCGCTGACGAAATGGGGGAGGAAAACAACTCTCTCGTGGGGCTCCGGAGTAGGGACAATCTATCCCGCCGTTGGAAGATGGTGGCCGATTTCCTTGGCCAGATATCTGGCCGCCCGCAGCTTTTTAATATCCTTCTCCTGGATGGAGGAGGCCATCCACTTGCCTCCTACTCCGAATCCGGACATTTTCGGAGGACCTTTTTTCGATGGGGAGGATGAATCCTTGGGCGCTAGGGCTCAAACGAAAGGAAAGGGACAAGCGAAAGCAGAAGAAGGAGTGGGTAGAAAGGAGGAGGCTTTTCCCCTTTATAAAGGCGATAAAACTTTACGCCTCCCCGCTTGCCTAATGGAGCCTGCTCGTTCCCCACTTGCCGTAATTGATGGTACGGTTAGGCTACCCACGTCCATATTGAAGAGGATCCCGCGATAAGGGGACACGATCTCTGCTTTGATAAGATGTGCCAAAGAAACCGCCTCGCGATGTGTGCAGAAGCAGGTTGTAGAAAACGGTTCGAATAAAAACCGGACCATGGCGTGATGTCACTTTTCGAAGAATTGTCAGCAGATTGAATTCATGGATTATTATTGTTCTCTCTACGGTGATATATGGAATGATTATCTTGTAGAGCCGGACACGGTCCTTATGTTCGGAATTTATCTTGGAGTATTCGGAGATGGAACCCGCCTCACAATGCCGAAGACAATCTACGCGCCGGACTCATCGTCATTGAAGCCTGGTTCAGGGGCTACTGAGGGAGTCCTGGATAAGGGGGTATCCGGACTGTCGGACTATATACTTTGGCCAGACTGTTGGACTATGAAGGTACAAGATAGAAGACTTCGTCCCGTGTCCGGATGGGACTCTCCTTAGCGTGGAAGGCAAGCTTGGCGATTCGGAGGTTGATCTCCTTCTCTGTAAACCGACTCTGTGTAACCCTAGCCCCCTCCGGTGTCTATATAAACCGGAGGGTTTAGTTTGTAGGACAGATCATCATCAATAACAATCATACCATAGGCTAGCTTCTAGGGTTTAGCCTATCTGATCTCGTGGTAGATCAACTCTTGTAATACTCATATCATCAACATCAATCAAGCAGGAAGTAGGGTATTACCTCCATCGAGAGGGCCCGAACCTGGGTAAAACATCGTGTCCCCAGTCTCCTATTACCATTAGCCTTAGACGCACAGTTCGGGACCCCCTACCCGAGATCCGACGGTTTTGACACCGACACTCCCTCCAATTGAAATGGCTGATAAACAAGAAAAGTAATTGAATGTACAAACATTGTAAGATAGACAGGTGCAATGGATAGTAGAGAAGAAAACAGGGCATGAAATAATTCACATTTATGTTGTCTAAGCAAACAAAATAGCAGGACATAATTTCACATATATGATGGCTAATTAAACAGGATAGCATGACACAATTTCACATGTATGATGGCTAACTAAACAAGATAGAATGACATACTTCAAAATATGATAACTATGTAATCAGGATGCCATGATATAACTATATGATGTGTCTATTAAAGTGGTTGGCATTCCATTAATCACAAACATGCCGTCGACGGAAACATGATGGCATGATATAATTCACAGATAGAATGACATAATTTAAAATATGATGACTATGTAAACAGGATGAGATGATATAACTATATTATGTCTTTAGAAAATGGGTTGGCATGCCATAATTCAGATACATGTTGTCTATGTAAACATCATGGCATGACATAATTCAAATATGTGATTTATATACTAAGGAAGTGAGCAGAGGGCAATCGCATATATGATGTGTCAACTAAGGAGATGGCATTCAATATTGTGTATATGATGTAAAAACTAAGCATTGCAATACAACATATGCATTATATGAGTAATATAACCCTGCCAAGTTTGAGCATACACCTTAGGGGGATAATAGGACTGGTCATCTGCCTCTGAATCCTCCTCTAAAGAGCTATCTGTAACCAGCAAGATATCTGCTTCAGCAGGTAGCATTGTCTGCTCTGAAGACCTTGTTTTCACTCCAGATTTCTCCATCACCAATTCAAATGGCTGATGCACAGGAAGAGCAGTTGAATATACAAACATTGTCGACAAAAGCAATGAGAAATACAAAAAAAAGGACGGCATGATATAATTCACATATATGACGCTTGCCTAAACAACATGGCATTGCATAATTCACATACATAATGCCTTGCAACAAGATAACATTGCATAATTCACATATATAATGTCTTGCAACAAGATGGCATTGCATAATTCACATATAAGGTAATTAGACACTAAACAGGTGGCATTCACACAAAGCATGTCTAAACTAAGCAAATGACATAGCAATGCAAGATACCATACGCACGATATGAGCAACATAACCCTGCCAAGTTAGGGCATGCACCCTGGGGGGGAAATAAGACTGGTCATCTGTCTCTGAATCCTCCTCTGAGGAGCTATCAGTAACCAACAAGACATGCGCTTCGTCAGATAGCATTGTTTGCTCTGAAGACCTTGTTTCCACTCCAGATTTTCCATGACCGTGCCGAATGGCTGATGCACAGGTAGAGTAATTGAATGTACTAAAATTGTTGACAAATTTAACACGTAATAAAAAAATGATGGCATGATATAATTCACATATAAGATGAGTGGATAACCAGGGTGGCATTGCAAAATTCACATATATGATGCCTGGCTAGACAAGATGGCATTGCATGATTCACATATACGATAAAGAAACTAAATAGATGGCATTGACACAAAGCATGTCTAAACTAAGCAGATGACATCTTTAATGTATACAGTAAGCAATGCAAGGCACCATATGCATGATATTACCAACATCAGCATGCCACGTTAGAGCGAAGACCTCATGGGGTAAATAGGAGTGGTCTTCTCCTTCTGAATCCCCCTTAGAACAGTTATCTTCCTCTTGATTACGATCCGAAATGGGTGGAGGGGGGCTGCCTTTGCGCCCACCATGGAACGACATCTGCATGAAATTTTATTGCCACGCAAGGCTCATCTCTTTTGCTCTACATGATCAGTTCCATTGTGTACAATAACTAGCATGCATAGGAATAAAACATAGTGAGATTATGTAAGGAGTGCATGCACAAATCTAGAGTGATGGTAGCAAACTGTGGATAGACTCAAAATCAATGATAGCAGGCAGATAGTAGCTTTAGTTAAAAAATACAGATAATGGCTCCTTTAATGTTTGTTTGCACCCAACATGAAACTCATAGTAGACACCGGAGATTAACCAGATAGTAGACAAATAGTACTGATTGCTGCCCAAATATATACCCCACAACCATTTAAAAACTCAAGTTTCAGCATTAGTTTGGACCTGACTTGGAGTCTAATAGGTGAACACGACGATAATGTAGCATGTCATCATATTAAGCGACGCATAACGTAAGCAGACACGGAAGAGTGCGACCTCTCTTGCAGACCCGTGTAGTCCTCAAGGTCATCTGCTCAGTTGATGATGGTAATGCAGTTGTCGTGGCTGCCGGCGGCGGGGAAGAAGATCTGATGCGGCGAAAGACAGTCTGGAGAGCGGATACCTGCTGTGGTGAACCCTTCCGTCATTGGAGCAGCTGAGCTGGGGTGGAACACAGCGCAGCAGGAGCAGGACAAACCACACAAGGTTTTCTTTGACACATATCTGTAACAGAAGTAATTGAGTAAGGGCTTGTTTGAATTTGAGGATTCTAACAATGCAAGGATAGGAAATAGACAGGAATAGGATAGGAATGCACGTGCAAAACAGAGAATTTAAAAGCACAAGATTTCTGCCAATCTAGGTGTTTGATTCACAACAATTGGAAGATCACAGGATGCAAAAAAGCATTGTGAGATTAAGTCAAACCACAAGAAAATGTACGGTTATAATGCTATTATGCTACTATCTCTTAGTCTTGTGCTTGATGAATCGGAATATGAAAAGAAGGAGAAGTGGAAATTAGAATTCCTACGATTTTTCTTTCAAGGAGACACTAAAGGAACAAATACCATAGTTTTTCTTTGCTCCATTCCTTTGCACCAAATTCATGAAAAGTAGTACCATAGGAAACTTTCCAATTCCTATGCTTTTCATTCACTTTTCCTTTCAAGCACTGGCGATTCTAGTAGGTAGGCTTGAGGAAGGAAAATCCTACACTAAAAAATGTTTTTGTGCTACTTCTATTACTTTGGACCCAGGCCACTGCCATACTAGCTCAACTCCCAGGCCCATCGACAAATGCACAGCTCAAACACGCAGAGATAAATAATGATGGGGTTCAAGAGAGTCCATCACGGATAGCTAAGTTGCCTGGTACCTCACTGCTTGTCATATAGTAGGATAAAATAATCGTATTTCCCATTACTACGAGTGCTTAGTGGACAATATAAAGAGATGCAACAAGTGTACAACCTCTTTGGCGAAGCCATGTCGATCTCAGCGTGATTGGGTTGGCCGGTGAGGATGCTCCGGCTGACTTGGCTGTCGAAGGAAGGGAAGATGATCTTAGGCGTCTGGAGATGGAGCCCGAGGTACTGCTCCACTGTGATGGAGGGTTTTATCGTTGGAGCAGCTCCGGTGAGTTGTACGACACCGAGGCTGAAGCAGGACAAGAGAGACAACGAACAATGTTAACCTGAGTGGAATTCTAATAGCATCTCCAATACATGACGTAATATACATAACCACAAAGTGCTAGATGTAAAATACATCAGCCGCTCATCTCTGAACTTAACTGTCAAAACTGAACTTAACTGTCGAAACTGAACTTAACTGTCGAAACTGAACTTAACTGTTGAAACTGAACTTAACTGTCGAAACTGAATTTTGCTATCGAAACTAAATTTTGCTGTCGAAACTGAACGCACTAGCAAGGTGAGGCTACACGTCGGTCGACTGACTTTTTCATCTCTGGTCAGTCGATTTTGCAGCTGTTGGATACGAAATCAAGGGCCTGTGGTTCATCTTCAACCTCCACCCCCCTGAGCTGCAAGCCACCACCAGCCAAACAGCAGCCCCCCGTCGCCCGCGGCCGGTGGTGCGCCGCCCCGCCCGCCCCGAAAACACTCCCCACCGCCGGTCCACCGCCGCCCCGGCCATCCCTCTAGCAGCCCCCCCCCCCCCGTGCCGAGCTTTTTCTCCGGCGATCCCCACGCCACCACCCCGCCAATGCCCCGCCACCGCCAGTGACCACCGCCCCCATCCTGAACCCTAAGATAGATAGTGGGGTACCTCTCCGGCGAGCAGCAGCGCGAGCAAGAGCAATAGCAAGAGCGGACCAGGCAGGGGACCGAGAGAAAGAGCAGAGCAGCAACGCGAGCGAGAGCTAAAGCTGCAGCAGCTCCTACTGATGTGGATGTTGCTGCTGAGGGAGCGACACCGTAGAGGAAGTGGCTGGCGACGCCGCCATGGATGGAGCCGCGCCGTGTTAGCTCGGGACCGTGCGCCAGCAACACCATGAGATCGAATCAAGAAGAAAATGCGTCGATTAGTGTACAACCTCTTTGGTGGCGCCGATTAGGCCGCAGCTTCATCTGAGGAAAAAGTGATGATGATGCTCTTCCGGTGGTGCAGGTGAAGATGGTGGTGTGGGAATGGAGGTGGCGCGAAAGATGAGGGGAACATCGAGGCAGCTCCTTGGAGGTGGAGGACGGGGTGGCTGAACCGCCGGGACCATGAGATCGACGACGGAACCTCATCCGGTACGGTGGATGAGGGACGTCGAGGTGTTGCTGTGGACGACATCGTCGGGGAAGAGGCTCCGGCTGGGTGGCGGACGGAGCAGGGTGTGGGGTTTCGTCGCGGGTTTTCACGGCCTCGGTGTATGAATGGGTGGGCGGATGGGATGGCAGTGGGGAACCATGGCTTAGAGACGCGCTTGTCTGAAATGTGGGGTAAGTTACGAAAGCACCCCCACCGATTTGAGGCGGTTCTTTCGGTTCAGGGGTACCATGGGCATTTCGCGTGTCGGGATTTCACAGGAGGTGGGAGTTTTCGTGCGCGTTGTAATTTTGGAATAGCAAGGTGCGGCTTGAGATGGAGGGAGTTGTCGGAGCACAACGAGACAAAGATATATCTTAAATATTTCGGGCTAACAAGGCACGGGTTGAAGAGGCGGGAGTTTCGCAGCATGATAGACAGAGACGGTAGCTTGAATTTTCGGCATAACAAGGCACTGCTTGAAATTTTGAAAGAACAAGCTTAACGTGTACCCCCAAAAAAGACAGTTTGCACCTCAACATGCACAACACACACACAAACACCATTTAGACTAGAGTAAGGTACACGTGCATTGCACGCATGAGATTTGGCAACCAAATTATGAATAAATACCACATTATAGCATGCAAGCTTTGAGTCATATATGCATGATGTAGATGTTCGTTTAATTCTTATAGTTCATTTCATACAAAATCATCTAGTTTTTATAAGAAAGCTAATCTATTTTAAGATTCATGGAATTGTGCGTTGTAAGACATAAAGTAAAAACAAATACTGGCAAATCATGTAGAAAAACATTTGGGCAATTCTGATACAGAAGATTCTAGAACAAATAAGAAGTTCTTGTGTTTTGATGTTTGTGCATTATGCTTAAGTTCAACCATGGAGTCTTTTAGATTATACATGTGGCGAAATCTGGTGGAATCTAGATGATATCCAACGGCCAGTAGTGCTCAAATTTGCCATATTTGGACCATCAGATTCGCCTCATCCAACGACCATCTTTCAAAGTTAAAGTTACCCGCACACAATATAAAAAATATAAAATATTATATATATATATAGGGGTATAGATATAGATATGTGATGCGAAAGCCACCCATCATCTCCAATTAGAATAGTGTGTCCATGCACGGATGCGACGTGGCCAAATGATGTCTGCCATCGGTATCTCAAATTCAAATCAGTCTGACCTTGTTCAATGTGTATACATTACAACATGCTCGTTTCCAAACCACATCATGCAGATCTCCGTTATATTCATGCATGCATGGGTTTCAAACATCAGGATCTCTTATTCAAATATCTGAATTCAACTTTACATTGATAATGACCTCATCTATTCTTTTACACCCACACAGTAGTCTTCTCTTTATAATTGTACCACTAACTTTCTCTCGTGCATGCATGCACACACACTACCAGTCGACATTATCCATCGCATGCATGCAATCTTTTTCTTCAGGCCGGTCTCCCATGAAGGCACACACCCACACACATCCCCCTCTCAATCATATCAGGCATTCTTTATCTCTCACGCGTGCATGCGCAACGATCGATGTTCCTCTATGTATGTGTGTATATAGCTAGGTCTTTCATAGTTTTCCACACAAACCGATCAATCGATATATCTAGTGAGGTCTCACCCTCTTTCCCACGTCCACATCGATCAATCTATACCTCTCTATATAGGATTAACATATATAGCTAATACACCCACATTAATTATATATCCAACGTCCCCCTCTCATCATCCATGCCTTCCGCTTCATCTCTCAGACGCGTGCACAATGGCGAAGACAGGGGGCAGTAAGGGCCCTGCCCCCCCCCCCGCCCTAACATCACTATATATCGAGGCTAATATGAATGTGATCATTAGACAATTGCTGCTAAAAATTGTTTAAGTTCATGAATTGATCCTCCTCGTAAAGGATTAGCAATGCTTGGCCCCCTAGCTCATTTATTTTTCATGGCTCCGCCACTGCGTGCAATTCCTTCATAGTCTCCCTCCACTCGGCCCCTCGCACCATCTTCTAGCCCCCCACCGGACTTTGCCACATGTACAATCTAGCAGACTCCATGGTTGAACTTAAGCATAATGCACAAACCTCAAAACACAAGTGGTTCTATTTTGTTCTAGAATCTTCCGTATCATATCTGCCCAAACTTTTTTTCTAGTTGAATTGCCATTATTTGTTTTTACTTTATGCTTTACAACGCACAATTCCATGAATCATAAAATAGATTAAGGGCTTCTTTGATTCAAAGGATTCTCAAAGGAATTTTGGAGGATTCTAATCTTTAGGAATTTTTCCTATCTTGGTTGTTTGATTCGTAGGATTGTAAACCATAGGAATTTTTCCATATGATTCATTTGCACTAGATTTCATAGGAAACATCCCATCCACTCAAACCTCTTTGAAAGAATTTTGCGTTTTTTCTATGCACAATCAAACACTCGTACAATCCTGTAGGATTCAAGACGACATTCCACTATAATCCCATGTTTTTCCTATTCCCGTGTTCTTAGCTTTTTTATAATAACTAATTGATATTGAAGGATATGAACTATAAGAATTAAACGAAGGGCTACATCAGGCATATATGACTTAGAGCTTACATGCTATAGTGTGGTATTTATTCATAATTTGGTTGCAAAATCTGATGCGTGCAATGCACATGTACCTTACTAGTACTTTGAGTATGTGCAAAACACGTAAATTAGAATACCAATGGTAGCTACACAGTGTCTCTCTTAAAGTTCATGAAGCCACGTGGCACATGTGGAGGCGTTGTCGCGACCTCCTTGCGTGGATTGATCACAGTGACGTGCTGCTGGTTCCAGAAGAATGTACTCGTCCTCCCTGAGCCATACTGGCGGTACATGCACGAAGTGAAGATGTGCACCCACGCCACACACGCACTCATTCCCTCGCACACACACGCAGGTACACGAGCGGATGAAATTTTGTACCAAGATCCACCCCATGTGATAATTTGATGTGTGTAAAGTCATTCACTTCATTGATGGTCAATTAATACAGCGCATGCAAATTGAGTGGACGCGAGGGCGGAAGAAAGACATTATTACTCCACTGCGCGCATGTGAGTAGTTAAATCGTGGGTTGCTAGTAGTACTTCCATTGGTCTCCTTCGTAGTTTGTGCCAATTTTTGACAGTAACATAATATTTACGCATTTGAGCAGTGTAGTACTTGAAATTTATGTTCCGCTAAACTCATCGGGAGCCGTTTCGGGCCTCAAAACCAAAACCATCAATTAGTCTTTACCTTGTTCCCATCACATTCGAAAGCCTGCTCACACCTACTAGTACGTACCAAACCTGAACGTGTTCCCACTATGCAGGTATTAGTACTAGTGCTAGTACTTAGGTTATAAAAAGGGGAACTACCTAACCGAAAATTACTCTACCTTTCCTCCTCATAAGTGCTTCTTCTTCGTCCGTCGTTGCCATGGCCGGTGAGCAGAGCTCTAGGTCGAGAACTACTCGTAACAAGGGAGCGGCAACCAAGGTTGTGAAAAAAGAGGGCTCGCTGCCATGCAGAGACCTCGAAAGATCTCTCACGGACAGGCGATGGCTCCCAGGAGCGCCCTAGCCGCGGAGGCGAACATGCCGAGCCGGCGGAGCTGGAGTCATTATCCCTCGACGGCATGCCCGATCAGCTCAAGAAGCACCTCAATAAGTAGAAGGAGTGCATCCATGGCTTGATGGAGTTGCTGAAGGAGAGCCTCGACGACATGCCCGCTGAGCTCAATCAACAGGGGGAGTTGACCGCTGGCTTGGTGATGCTGCTGAAGAAGAGCATTGCTTCAGAAAAGAAGGCGACCGACGAAATCCTGCGACTTCAGGAGGACAAGGCGAAGCTCTGCCACGAGATTGACCTGTTGAAGGAGAAGAACGCCGGCTGGAAGAAGCTACATGAGAATAGTAGTTCCTCGATGAAGATGCTGCAGGCCCTCATCATGGAATAGAAGGAGGAGTTGGTGAAGCTCCACATCAAGCACCCGACTGCTGTCAAGGTACATAATGCGGCCGTGGAACAGATGATGAAGGCTCACGTCGAGAAATCCCGCGTCATGGACATAATGAAGAAGATGGCGGAGGAGACGCGCAAGGAAATGGAGGTCGTGGAGGCGATGAAGAAGCAGTTACGACTCCACGGCAAATTAGATCATTTGGGGTGATAATCTTCTTTCTTCTTTTGCTCCCGTGTTTCATCTTTTGCTTTGGGTTTTTCGCCGCACGTGTCACGTTCTCTGCGAGGCATGAATAGAACAATGGTTTTTTTGAGGGAATGAATAGAACAATGCTAATGAGATGACTAGCAAATTAGATCATTTTTTATCGCCATATGGCACTGGGCTGCCGTGTTTCGTTCTCCTCTGTCGCAGTACTACTCCAGTGGAAAACTTGAGTATACCGCACAGTTCTTTGCTCCTCCTCGACCAGGTCGTCGATGCATTTATTCGAGCAGTCAAATCACAAGGCCCCGCCTTCCAGCAGTAATGAGCCGTCAAATCACAAAGGCTCTCGCCTCTCGTGAAACCGACCAAGCTAGACTGGCCCGCCCTCTAGCCTTTTAAAAAATGTATACTTTTGTACATCAATAGTATCGATGGATTGTGCCATGGAGCAAAAATTGAAATTAAAAAAAGTGGTACATATAGAGAGCGCTCGTCGCCAAATTATGCATATAGTACTATTAAAAAGGCTAGTCACAATAATGGTGTCCAGCACAACCCACCCCTCAAATAAAACTAAGCACCCTGGAATTCTTTGACAAAACTAAGCACCCTGAAATTCTTTGACAACTAAACTTCTGGCTATATGATGTTGGCCATATATTGTACGTATATAATGTGAAGAAATGAGTGGTAGTACTATACCAACTAAAAGATGAAATGTAAGAAATACTAGTATGTACGTACTGAAGAGTTAAAGTAACAAGAAGAAACATAACATAGTTCTGCTGGGGGCTCAGCACAACACACCCCTCAAATTAAATTAAGCACACCTGAAATTGAACTTTGCAACTATTCTGGTAGACACTACATTAGAACCACCATGAGCAACGACACTGCCATCTTATTTGGAGTCCTCGTCCACGTCCTCGACTTCGTCCTTGTCCCTCTTCCTCTTGGCTGATACTTCTTTGCTTGAATCGCACACTTGGCTCTTGCTCTTCATCCAACCCTTGTAGATATTGAAGCAAAGGTAGCCATCCATTGCAGCGTAGTGGATTTGGTCTATATCTAGTACATTCCGCTACCATGCATGACGATTAAACGTGTATGGAGGTTTCTCCAGTTTACCGTATGAAGGATGAACCATGGATCCTGCCAGGGTCAGCATTGAAGGCTGACGAGAGGACACCAGCCGATTCTTCTGGAGGTTGAAGGTGTTGCATACAACGAGGCCTATCCGACGCAGGACTTCATTGTCGTTACCAAAGTCTACAGTAACGAATTTGACTAGGTTGCTTGATGTCTACTACACAACCTTCTTCTTGTAGACGTTGTTGGGCCTGCAAGTGCGCATGTTTGTAGGACAGTAGCAAATTTCCCTCAAGTGGATGACCTAAGGCTTATCAATCCGTAGGAGGCGTAGGATGAAGATGGTCTCTCTCAAACAACCCTGCAACCAAATAACAAAGAGTCGCTTGTGCCCCCAACACACCCAATACAATGGTAAATTGTATAGGTGCACTAGTTCGGCGAAGAGATGGTGATACAAGTGCAATATGGATAGTAGATAAAGGTATTTGTAATCTGAAATTATAAAAACAGCAAGGTAACTAATGGCAAAAGTGAGCGTAAATGGTATTGCAATGGTAGGAAACAAGGCATAGGGTTCATACTTTCACTAGTGCAAGTTCTCTCAACAATAATAACATAGATAGATCATATAACAATCCCTCAACATGCAACAAAGAGTCACTCCAAAGACACTAATAGCGGAGAACAAACGAAGAGATTATGGTAGGGTACGAAACCACCTCAAAGTTATTCTTTCGGATCAATCTATTCAAGAGTTCATACTAGAATAACACCTTAAGACGCAAATCAACCAAAACACTAATGTCACCTAGATACTCCATTGTCACCTCACGTATCCGTGGGCATGATTATACGATATGCATCACACAATCTCAGATTCATCTATTCAACCAACACAAAGTACTTCAAAGAGTGCCCCAAAGTTTCTACCGGGGAGTCAAGACGAAAACGTGTGCCAACCCCTATGCATAGGTTCATGGGCAGAACCCGCAAGTTGGTCACCAAAACATACATCAAGTGGCACATGATATCCCATTGTCACCACAGATAAGCATGGCAAGACATACATCAAGTGTTCTCAAATCATTAAAGACTCAATCTGATAAGATAA
Organism: Triticum aestivum; assembly: GCF_018294505.1. NCBI lineage: Eukaryota > Viridiplantae > Streptophyta > Magnoliopsida > Poales > Poaceae > Triticum > Triticum aestivum. Next base: position 564,788,125 of record NC_057810.1, on the reverse strand, counting down.
CTTCAAAGGGAAAACTCAATCCATTACAAGAGAGTAGAGGGGGAGAAACATCATAAGATCCAACTATAATAGCAAAGACATCAAGATCGTGCCATAGAGAGAACACGAGAGAGAGAGATCAAACACATAGCTACTGGTACATACCCTCAGCCCCGAGGGTGAACTACTCCCTCCTCATCATGGAGAGCGCCGGGATGATGAAGATGGCCACCGGTGATGGGTTCCCCCTCCGGCAGGGTGCTGGAACGGGCTCTCGAGAGGTTTTTCGTGGCTACAGAGGATTGCGGCGGTGGAACTCCCGATCTATCTTGATATCTGATGTTTTTAGGGTACGTAGGCTTATATAGGCGAAAGAAGTCAGTCGGGAGGTGCTCGAGGGGCCCATGAGACAGGGGGGCGCGCCCAGTAGTGGGGGGGGGGCATGCCCTCCTATCTCCTGGCCTCCTCGAGGGTCTTCTGACGTGAACTCCAAGTCTCCTGGGTGATATTCTTCCAAAAAATCACGTTGCCGAAGGTTTCATTCCGTTTGGACTCTGTTTGATATTCCTTTTCTTTGAAATACTGAAACAGGCAATAAAACATCAATATGGGCTGGGCCTCCGGTTAATAGGTTAGTCCCAAAAGTAATATAAAAGTGTATAATAAAGCCCATAATCATTCAAAACACATAGTAATATAGCATGAATGCTTCATAAATTATAGATACGTTGGAGACATATCAGCATCCCCAAGCTTAATTCCTACTCGTCCTCGAGTAGGTAAATGGTAAAGAAAGAATTTATGAAGTGTGAATGCTAGAAAGTGCACAAGTTTGATCAATGATAATTTCAATCACCTTTTCTAGCATGATAATATGTCATGGCAGTAGTTCATCTCATAAAACTTCTCACGATAAAGTAACAAGCAATTCACATGTCAAAGCATAGACCATAAACTTTCTTGAAAACTAGCAAACTTCATTCTTAGTCATCAAACAATTGCAATTCATCCTATTTTCAGGAAGGGTCTATGTCAGAGCTTTGATTTAGCAAACTTCACATACTCAACCATCATATAGTCTTCTATAATTGCTAACACTCACGCAATACTTGTGGTTATGAAGTTTTGATTAGACACAGAGAAAGATAGGGGCTTATAATGTTGCCTCCAAACGTATTCACCTTTGGGTGATGTCAACAATAATAGTTCATGCCAACGTACATCCAATTGGATATATATATATCAGGATCACCCCACTACAAAGTGCTTGCCAAAGGATAAAATGAAAAAGGGAAAGGTGAAGATCACCTTGACTCTTGCATAAAGTAAAAGGCATAAAGTAAAAGATAAGCCCTTCGCAGAGGGAAGCAGAGGTTGTCATGCGCTTTTAGGGTTGGATACACAAAATCTTAATGCGAAAGAACATCACTTTATATTGCCCCTTGTATATGAACCTTTATTATGCACTCCGTCGCTTTTATTGCTTCCATAACAAGATTGTACAAAGCTTATTTTCTCCGCACTAATAAGTCATGCATATTTAGAGAGCAATTTTTATTGCTTGCACCGATGACAACTTACTTGAAGGATCTTACTCAATCCATAGGTAGGTATGGTGGACTCTCATGGCAAAAACTGGGTTTAAGGATATTTGGAAGCACAAGTAGTATCTCTACTTGGTGCAAGGAATTTTGGCTAGCATGAGGGGGAAAGGCAAGCTCAACATGTTTGAATGATCCATGACAATATACTTTAACTGAGATGTGAGAAAACATAACCCATTAGGTTGTCTTCCCTGTCCAACATCAACTCTTTAGCATGTCATACTTAATGAGTGCTCACAATTATAAAAGATGTCCATGATAATATATTTATATGTGAAATCTCTCTTCCTTCAATATTCTTTCATGAATTGTTCAAATGACCAACACAATGCTTGCTAACCTTCAATAAATTTACAACCTATACTTCTTAGATGTGAAGTCATTACTCCCCATGGGATAAGCAAATGATACATATATAATTTCAGAGTTATGACATTCAACTCATTCAACCATTTACTCATAGGATATAAGTGAAGCACACGAGTAAATCACAAACTACTCCAACAAGATATAAGTGAAGAACAATGAGTAGCTAAATAATTATGTAACTATGTGAAGATTCTCTCCCATTTAAGAATTTCAGATCTTGGTATTGTATTAAAACAGCAAGCAAAACAAAATAAAATGACATTGCAAGGATAGCACAACTCATGTGAAGAAGCAAAAACTTAGGCTCAACCGATACTAACCGATAGTTGTTGAAGAAGAAAGGTGGGATGCCTACCGGGGCATCCCCAAGTTTAGATGCTTGAGACTTATTGAAATATTATCTTGGGGTGCCTTGGGCATCCCCAAGCTTGATCTTTTGTGTCTTCTTAATTCCTTTCATGTCACGGTTTCCTAAATCTCGAAAGCTTCATCCACACAAAACTCAACAAGAACTCGTGAGATAAGTTAGTATAAAACAATTCAAAGACCTCATCATCTTCTACTATAACAAATAACTAAAATTATTATTCAACATTGAATACTAAATGTATCTGCATATTTAATACTCCTATCATCAAAAAGAATCATTAAACAATCAAACATATGCAAACAATGCAAACATAACAGCAATCTGCCAAAACAGTACAGTCTGTAAAGAATGCATGATTCATCATACTTCCCTAACTCCAAAAATTATAAGAAAAATACTACACTGTAGAAGATTTATCACAGCTCATTATGCAAAAAGATTCAACAATATATCGCTCTCTGACTTTTCTAGGGAATTTTTGCAACAGCGGTAAACTTTCTGTTTTCAAACAGCAACATGTATACTAGCAAATAAGCATGGCAAAGGCTATCCTTGACATTTTTATTGAAAATAAAGATGCAAAACATTATTATAAATAACAGCAAGAAAATACTAACAAAATAAAATGACGCTCCAAGCAAAACACATATCATGTGGTAAATGAAAATATAGCTCCAAGTAAAGTTACCAATGAACAAAGACGAAAGAGGGGATGCCTTCCGGGGCATCCCCAAGCTTAGGCTCTTGGTTGTCCTTGAATATTACCTTGGGGTGACTTGGGCATCCCCAAGCTTAGGCTCTTGCCACTCCTTATTCTATAGTCCATCGAATCTTTACCCAAAACTTGAAAACTTCACAACACGAAACTCAAGGCAAAACTCGTAAGCTTCGTTAGTACAAGAAAACAAAGCACCACTTTAAGGTACTGTAATGAAATCATTCTTTATTTATATTTGTGTTAAACCTACTGTATTACAACTTATCTATGGTTCATACCCTCCGATACTACTCATAGATTCATCAAAATAAGCAAGCAACACAATGAAAACAGAATCTGCCAAAAACAGAACAGTCTGTAGTAATCTGTACCAAACGTATACTTCTGGAACTCCAAAAATTCTGAAATAAATTGGTGGACCTGAGGAATTTGTATATTAATCATGTGCAAAAAGAATCAACCTAAAAGCACTCTCCAGTAAAGAAATCAGCTAATATCGTGAGCGCTAAAGTTTCTGTTTTTTACAGCTAGATCATATAGATTTCACCCAAGTCTTCCCAAAGGTTCTACTTGGCACTTTATTGAAACAAAAGCTATAAAACATGATTACTACAGTAGCATAATCATGTGGACACACAAAAACAGTAAGGGTAAATATTGGGTTGTCTCCCAACAAGCGCTTTTCTTTAATGCCTTTCTAGCTAGGCATGATGATGGCAATGATGCTCACATAAAAGATAAGAATTGAAACATAACGGGAGCATCATGAAGCATATGACTAGCACATTTAAGTCTAACGCACTTCCTATGCATAGGAATTTTGTGAGCAAACAACTTATGGGAACAATAATCAACTAGCATAGGAAGGCAAAACAAGCATAGCTTCAAAACATTAAGCACATAGAGAGGAAACTTGATATTATTGCAATTCCTACAAGCATATGTTCCTCCCTCATAATAATTTTCAGTAGCATCATGAATGAATTCAACAATATAACCAGCACCTAAAGCATTCTTTTCACGATCTACTAGCATAGAAAATTTACTACTCTCCACATAAGCAAAATTCTTCTCATTCGGAATAGTGAGAGTATCATAAAAGACTTGAACACTAAAAATTGTTTCCACATTAAAAGAGTAATGTTCAGAAAAAGGGTAATAATAATCATGACAAGTTTTATAAATATAATCATCACTACTTTTTATAGCATAAGTTTCATCACAATAATCATCATAAGTAGCAACTTCGTTCTCATCATAATCGATTGAAACCTCTCCCAAGATAGTGGAATCATCACTAAATAAAGTTCACACTCTTCCAAATCCACTTTCATAAATATTATAAGATTCAACATCCTCCAAAATAGTGGGATCACTACTTTATAAAGTTGACACTCTTCCAAACCAACTTTCATCAATATAATCATAATAGGTACAAGACATGCTATCATCATAACAACTTTGCATATCAAAACTTGGGAGGCTAAAAATATCATCTTCAGTAAACGTAGCATCCCCAAGCTTGGGACAAACATTAATTTCAGCAAATATATTCTCAAATATTTCATCCTTATCAAACATAGCTTCCCCAAGCTTGGGCCTTTTAATATCATAAGCATAATCACTCTCATCATTAATAGTATGGATAGCACCAATAGTATAGCAATTATCATCATCACAATGAGTAGTAGGAGTAACATCATTTGGGAGGGATACCTTTCTACCTTTGTTGCTCCTTCTTTCCTTTTTCTTCTTCACATTATGTGTGGGTTCAACCTTCCTCTTTGAGCTCCTTATTGATGAGATTGGTTGAATAGAAAACTCCTCCTCGTTACCTGATTCATCATAAGAAATAATAGGAGGACATTGGGAAGTCTCTTCCCTTTCATTAGTATTCTCATCATCTTCTATTTGCTTTCTTTTCTTTAGGTAATTGGCAATATAAGGATTTTCAATGCAATTCACCGCACAAAACATATAAATCGTCTCTAGATCAATATCAAGGAAATGCTCAAGATTAAATTTTGGAATAAGCTTAGTTGCACGTTTCAATTCTTCATAACCCAAAAGCAATCTAAGTTCATTGTAATGATAAAGGGAGATCAAATCATCACACTTTTTGGACACGATTCAATGATGAAACAATTTGCATTGGAGATGTAAATGATCTTGTTCATTGCAAAATTCACAACGGTAAATATATCTTAAATTCTCTGCACTCTTATCTAGCCTTTCTTGCAACCTTTCAGTTTCTAAATACTTATGCCTCTTGCAATATCTATTTTCCCTATTTGGTGTGTCCATGCAAACCCAATCTACTCCACCAAAATCAACATGCTTATAGGAGACATTTTCAACATAACTAGTGCAATCATCATTAGTACTATGGATATTCAAAGAGTTTATACTAACAACATTGCAATCATGCTCATCATTCAAAGATTTAGTACCAAGCATTTTAATGCATTCTTCTTCTAGCACTTGAGCACAATTTTCCTTTCCATCATACTCACGAAAGATATTAAAAAGACGAAGCGTATGAGGCAAACTCAATTCCATTTTTTGTAGTTTTCTTTTATAAACTAAACTAGTGATAAAACAAGAAACAAAAAGATTTGATTGCAAGATCTAAAGATATACCTTCAAGCGCTCACCTCCCCGGCAACGGCGCCAGAAAAGAGCTTAGTTGACGGGGTGTGGGTGCCGTTTACCTAGCCTCCACGGCAAAGGCGCCAGAAAAGAGCTTGATATCTACTACACAACCTTCTTCTTGTAGACGTTGTTGGGCCTGCAAGTGCCCAGGTTTATAGGACAGTAGCAAATTTCCCTCAAGTGGATGACCTAAAGTTTATCAATCCGTATGAGGCGTAGGATGAAGATGGTCTCTCTCAAACAACCCTGCAACCAAATAACAAAGAGTCTCTTGTGTCCCCAACACACCCAATACAATGGTAAGTTGTATAGGTGCACTAGTTCGGCGAAGAGATGGTGATACAAGTGCAATATGGATAGTAGATAAAGGTATTTGTAATCTGAAATTATAAAAACAGCAAGGTAACAAATGGCAAAAGTGAGCATAAACGGTATTGCAATGGTAGGAAACAAGTCATAGGGTTCATACTTTCACTAGTGCAAGTTCTCTCAACAATAATAACATAGATATATCATATAACAATCCCTCAACATGCAACAAAGAGTCACTCCAAAGACACTAATAGCGGAGAACAAACGAAGAGATTATGGTAGGGTACGAAACCACCTCAAAGTTATTCTTTCAGATCAATCTATTCAAGAGTTTGTACTAGAATAACACCTTAAGACACAAATCAACCAAAACCCTAATGTCACCTAGATACTCCATTGTCACCTCAAGTATCCGTGGGCATGATTATATGATATGCATCACACAATCTCAGATTCATCTATTCAACCAACACAAAGTACTTCAAAGAGTGCCCCAAAGTTTCTATCGAAGAGTCAAGACGAAAACGTGTGCCAACCCCTATGCATAGGTTCATGGGCGGAACCCGCAAGTTGGTCGCCAAAACATACATCAAGTGGCACATGATATCCCATTGTCACCACAGATAAGCACGGCAAGACATACATCAAGTGTTCTCAAATCATTAAAGACTCAATCCGATAAGATAACTTCAAAGGGAAAACTCAATCCATTACAAGAGAGTAGAGGGGGAGAAACATCATAAGATCCAACTATAATAGCAAAGCTTGGGATGCATCAAGATCGTGCCATAGAGAGAACACGAGAGAGAGAGAGAGAGATCAAACACATAGCTACTGGTACATACCCTCAGCCCCGAGGGTGAACTACTCCCTCCTCGTCATGGAGAGCGCCGGGATGATGAAGATGGCCACCGGTGATGGGTTCCCCCTCCGGCAGGGTGCCGGAACGGGCTCCCGAGAGGTTTTGGTGGCTACAGAGGCTTGCGGCGGTGGAACTCCCGATCTATCTTGATATATGATGTTTTTAGGGTACGTAGGCTTATATAGGCAAAAGAAGTTGGTCAGGAGGTGCTCGAGGGGCCCACGAGACAGGGGCGCGTCTAGTAGGGGGGCACCCTCCTATCTCCTAGCCTCCTCGAGGGTCTTCTGACGTGAACTCCAAGTCTCCTGGGTGATATTCTTCCAAAAAATCATGTTGCCGAAGGTTTCATTCCAATTGGACTCCGTTTGATATTCCTTTTCTTCGAAATACTAAAACAAGCAATAAAACAACAATATGGGCTGGGCCTCCGGTTAATAGGTTAGTCCCAAAAGTAATATAAAAGTGTATAATAAAGCCCATAATCATTCAAAACATATAATAAAATAGCATGAATGCTTCATAAATTATAGATACATTGGAGACGTATCACTGCTCTCGAGGAAGTCCTTAAAATCCTGGCACTCAACGTCGGCATGGCATATGTGGTAGACCAAGCATAAGTCATGCACGCAAACCTGGATCACAACGGGCTTCTTCCTCTCTTCGTCCTTTAGATCCTTCTCTCATCCCAGGACTGTGGTGTACTCAACATCTAGCCCAACGACCCACTCATCATCTGAGTCTTTGAACATGCGTCTGAAGCAAGAAAGGCATCCTTTCACCATCATGGAAGAATGGGTGTAGATGATGTCGAACTCATCGTCGATGATGGTTCTAACCTTGTACGCACCGCCGATCGTGGAGATTTGGGAAGCCATGGATTTGGGAGGAGGGTTAGGATTAGTGGAACTGCCATAATGTGAATCGACGGGACGACTAGGAGTGAACTGCCGTAGTATTAAAGGACGTGCGGGGACGAGTAGGAGCGAACTGCCAGCGTGCAAACGGTAGGGTAGTGGCTTTCCATTCTCCATGATACGGGATTCCGAGAGCCCTTGGATCTGAGATCGAACGGTTGCATGGCGTGATTCTAGACCTATGGGTGAATATCCTATCCTGGAGGGTTATTCTGCAAATTTTCAGCAACTTAGCATGCGACCGTTTGATCTCAGATCCAAGGGCTGCTAGCAGCCCGTATCATGGTCGCGCCTACCACGACCGTCGCGTCGCTCGCGCGGTCGCACTCTTGGAGATTTAACATGGTGCATTAGGCTATCTGATGTTGGCCTGTCATACATAGTCATCACTTAGTCACTCATACTACAACAAGGTTGGCTATAAGTGTATTTATTTTTTTACTTCTCTCTATCTCTTTCTTCGTACTCCCTCCGTCCCATAATATAAGAACGTTTTTGACACTAGTGTAGTGCCAAAAACGTTCTTATATTATGGGACACATGGAGTACTAGTATTTATTACATTTGCCAAGGAGTGACCTCTTCCAATGAAATGGTGTTGCTAAGTTTGCTTCATTTTATTAGCTATAGACTCAAAATTGTCTTTTCACCTAGGTACACGCGCTTAGCACCGTTTATTCCTTGGGTCACCAAACTAGTCTCTCTCTTCTTGATTAACTTGCCACATCAGACTTTATGCCTATGTGGCAAGCTTACACCTGTAGGAGCAAGTAAAAGTAAGCACAATAGTGCGCTTTACATGGCATTTTTGCATATGTGGAGGAAAGAGAGGCAAGGAAAAAGTGGAGAAGTGGGCTCTCATGCAAGAGCCAACCTCTACTACATGGTGGAGCATTGGGAGAGCCACCTGTATGGAGGTGGTCAGGAATAGGGAGACTCACACCGGTCGTAACGCCGCAATTAAAATGATAATGGCAAGTCAAATCACGGGGCCCACCTGTCCAGCAGTAACTCATTGTCAAATCACATAGCCCTACGTTTGCAGCAGCCTACTCCCTCGTCTTCTCGCGTCTCTGTCGAACCGACTAGGCGGAACTGCCCCGCCACCTACCGCGCAGGAAAAGCCCCGCCCTCGACTTTTAAATAGTATACAATATACTAATTTTGTATCCATGGATTGCACCCGCCCCATGGAGCAAAGCATCTAGAAAACGGCGGCACACATGTACGGAGTATACAGCACGCGCGTCGCGTTCGTGTCGCATCCCACACGGTCGGTCAGTCTGGCATGTTGTGTTGTACTACGTTGGTGCCTGGACGATCCCTGCAAGACATGGAAGATCAGTTCGTCCATGCATGTGACCAGACTCCAGCAGACACGCCTGGATTGGCTATCGTCTACATATCGTGCAGGCTGTGTTGTACATGGCTGTAGTTTTTTTTGCGGAAAGTACATGGCTGTAGTTGTGATGAGAAATCTAAAAAAGGTTTCTTGTCATCTCACAAAATTAGGTGTCATGTGCTTCGGATCACTGCGAGGGTTAAACAGCGACAACTGAGTTGGGCTAGTCATTGGGGGCACATGCACGAACAGTGACTACTCGGCTGCCATCTAGGTCAAGCTGGCTATGTTAATTAGGACATCTATCGACGGACCCCTTTTCTACGAGTTTATCTTTAATTTGAGCTTTGTTCCTCATCTAGTTTGTCCGTCGGGATTCATGTTGTCTCCTTTGGGTAGTGAGGTTATGATTTCTTGTCATGTGGCATTTTTTCGTGTTATATGTTATAATCTGGCGCTTCAGATCAAAATGACGACAACTGTGCCTCCAGGCCATGTGCATGAAGACTTCTCGACAGTCATTGATGAGGTCAAGCCGGCTCCGGTAGACAAAAGAAAACTAGTACTACTCCACTATATAGGCAAGAGCCTCCGCGCTTGCTTGCTAGTGTTGCTCTCTTCACACTGTCTCGTCCTCTCCAGATCTAAACACGACAGCAATGGCCACACACACTCTCTCTCTCTCTCTGCTCATCGGTGGTCACAGATCCAGCCAGATCCTCTCCGCCGGGGAAGGTGAGAAGGTGCAACATTCACACGGTCATCCTCGGCGACGTCTCTTAGCCACTGCTAGCGCATCCCGATTAGCCTGCCTTGCCGTTCTCTCCCAAGCACCACTGGCAAGGGAGGGCCTCCGACCCCTTCTTCCTTGCTGCCATAGTGTGGGCAGCTCCGGCCTCCCGCCGCCCACCTAGCGACATCCCGGCGACCATCAGGTATAATTTCCTTCGAAACCGGCCTTGCTCTACTTCCCGAGCTCCTGACGTCGCTGCATTTGTATCTTTTACTATTTCTCAGGCCCACTCGTAGATAGGATCGATCGGCTGTTCGAAAACCACCTAAATTTTTTACGTTTAAGAGGTAAAACTAGTTCATGCACTCGAATCTAGTACTACTTGGTTCAAACAAGGAAGAAAGGGTGTGGGGGGTGGGGGAGGATTTGTTACATGAATCTAGGACTTGGTCGAAAGAGGAAATAATGGGGGCGAAAAGTAGCAGAGACTGGCTATCCAACTGGTCTCTAGGTCTAATAGGGAAATAAAGGGAAACACAGTACAAACTCAATATAAACCCGATCTATTGGTTGAAAAAGGAAAGAAAGTGGGGACTGGGGGACAAGTCAATAGAGTAAGTCCAGCACTAGATTTGCAAGCCTCACACAGTATAAGGTGGCTATACCGAACAAAAATGGGACCAACCCAGATATCCTATTCTGATGTTTGTTGCCCCGAGCCACTCTTATGTAATGCCACTGGTAAAATGTAGCAGTCGCATTGTTAAAAGTAAGGACACGTTAAACCAATGTTGTTTTCAATGTAATGCCTCCAGTAATATGAATCAATGGCACTTCTTTACATGTCCTGCTAAAATTTCTCATTAAGATAAGTTGGTTCTTTTCGTTAGAAATGCAACTGTCCTGGTCCACCTACTCTCCCGTGCCCAAAGTAATGTCGTATTTAACGGTTGTCATAGTTAATCCTAATGCCCACACTAATATCTAGCAATGCCACTGCTTTAGAAATTGCTACTGTCCTTGTAGGATTGCCATTCAGATAAGGAACATGCTTCTTTTCATTTGATGCATGTTTCATCACTTGTTAGTCACCCTCCTTTCCACCTTTTTTGTGCAAATAGAGATATACATTTCACGCTCGATCTTAGTTGAACTGCACAAATGATATCCAAATTATAGTTGAGCATTCCAGGAGCTTCACAACCAACCTTGATGTTGCTCAATTTTATTGCAACTAATGAAGAAGAAGCTCTGTGGGTTTCATTTTCTGACGGAAATGGAACCGGGGCTGGAGCCCTTTTCTTAAAAAAAATGAAGAAGAAGCTGCTAGCTCATGGGACATTGCTTCATTTTAGGTGAAATGCACCAAAAGGTCCCATGAATTGAATCATCCATGTTGGTGACTGAAAGAGCCAGCTTCAGCATCCCAGTCTAAGCACCCCCGGCCTCCATCCTTGCGACGCACGGTACACCTCGTTTGCCACCTGCTCGACCCTAGTGTCACTGATAAAATGAAGTAATAATACAATTAAAATAGAGCGAGTGTCATCTCTATCATTTCATTTCCAATGTAGATAAAGAAAGTGCTTCTCTTTGTTAATGTATGTTTCATCAACTAGTCCCATTGTTAATGTTTAAGCGTTTCTGCAAACTGGGGTGCTTAATTTTAGTTGATATGTACAAAAATAGAGATTTGAATGTCTCAAGGCGCCTCCTTGTACTACCATTGTACACTGATGTTCATCACTGGCAGAGGTGTTTCTGGGAGACTTGGGACGATGTCCAGTATGAGGCGTACCGTATGAGGTGTCGCAGGGCCCATCTCGCCCTCGTAGCATGGCATACTATGATACTATCACAATATTTTTCTTCTATTTATTTTTTGTGTTTCATCAACTAGTGCCACTATAATGTAATCACGCTTTTTCATTATCTGTGCAAACAGGGTTATTCAGCTACATTTTGGTGGAACTGCACAAATGTACGTATGGAACCGGCATATATGCAGAGTGCGAGGTGTGCTAAGTAAAAGTTACCGACACCAACCATGCTGCATGCATGCATTGGCATCCACCACCACCAGTGGGACGTGTGGCGCTCTCTGTGGACGGATCTTTCTCGGCAGCAAATCCTGTAACCAAATACTAGTAGCTTATATTGGCAGTTTTCTAGGGAGTACTCTTTTCTGAAAGAAGCACCAATCTATTTTTCTTTATTTGTACAATGTGTCACAACTTTGACCCAAAGGTCCAGAGCTATTTTAGGGTGATTGGCGTAGTACTCGGAGACTGATTGTAAGCATGATTTTCATTAGCTGTCACACTGATTGTAAGCATGAGCAGGTGGAAGATTAGGTTAGTGCGAAGCTTACCTTAAACCCTACCGCCGCCGTTGAAACGAGGCGAGCATCGATGGAACCGTGTAGAACGGCGGGGAAGCGACGTCGCGCCATCCGACCTCCTCTTGTGGTGGGAGAACGAATACTCCTGTGGCTCCGGCTGGCTCTGCACCCTCACGAACGGCACACCATACTCGATCAATTCGTTATCCTCTGGGTGCTCGACCTTCAACCTGTACGCCCACCACCTCCGCCTGACTGTCGCCTCGGGCGAATCTGTCTGCTCCATCGCCCAGAGGACATACTCGATGAACTCGGAGGACTGCGGCGTGACTGCCGCCGAGGAGTACATGTACATCGCCGCCCTCATCGCCACTGTCTCACTCTTTCGCATACATTACCACATGGCCCGCATCGTCCTCTAAATCTCCCACTCATTGTCAAACCAACTAAGGATCTCCTTCAACCTGGCTAACTTTGCCTGGTCGCCGCCGGTGATCTGCCTGATTCGCTGCTGCATCCTCTCCATAGATGTCCTTCTGAGTGGTCCGGTGCTAGCTTTGGAAGATGGGAGGAGAGACGATGGTCTTGCAATAGAGAAGATGGAGAGGCGAGATGGTGGTTTTGGAATGGAGATGATGGAGATGAGAGGAGGTGGTTCTGCAATGGAGAAGATCAGAAAAGGGAGAGGCGAGACGGTGGTTTTGGAATGGAGATGATGGATAGGAGAGGAGTTGGTTTTGCAATGGAGAAGATCAAAAGAGGGAGAGGCGAGACGGTGGTTTTGGAATGGATATGATGGAGAGGAGAGGAGGTGGTTTTGCAATGGAGAAGATCAGAAGAGGGAGAGCCGAGACGGTGGTTTTGGAATGGAGATGATGGAGAGGAGAGGAGGTGGTTTTGGAATGGAGATGATGGAGAGGAGAGGAGGTGGTTTTGCAATGGAGAAGATCAGAAGAGGGAGAGGCGAGACGGTGGTTTTGGAATGGAGATGATGGAGAGGAGAGGAGGTGGTTTTGCAATGGAGAAGAGGGAGAGGAGCGTGCAGCAGCGATTTAGGATTGGACAAGAAGGCCGGCGTCAGGACCCTGATTCTATGCCACACCGATCTAGCATTTAACACCTCATATCACTTTGTGGCCTCACGCACGGTATTCCCACGAGTGTCGCCTTACCATGCCCGGGACCGTTTGCGCCTTTTGGCACACATATATGATAGTGTCGATAGCATCCATATGACAAGAACCCGGGCTGACATGGCTAGTCGTGAACCCGAAGTGGCACTAACTTACAGGGACAGACATACATGACCCAACATCGAACGTTCGGTCATCAGTGAGTGAATTCGGGCTGTAGCAACTGGGCTAGCAGGACTCTGGTAAACCGGGCTGTAGCAGGCTAACAGGACTCCGGTAGACACCGCGTGACATTTCCCTGAAGGGACAGACACAGGAACGAAGAAGGACACATGCCGGCCAGCCTAAGTGTTCCGGAGCGGTAGCAAGCTACCAGGGCTCAATGGAAGCACTAGGAGACATTTATCGGTAAGAGAGGCTACTAAGGATAAACAACTAGATAGTCAGATCCCACACATAGCAATACACATTACACGTACGCATAACATGAAAGTATGTGCTGTACAACATGGCATCGCAGCATAACTCAACAACTCATATAGATAAAGGCTCATAAGAGCCATCATAACATTTATTGCAAACAGGGGTCACAGGACCCATCATTCAGAGCATACAAGCAACAACCGGAAGCATTACATGTCTGAGTACAGACATCTACAAATGAAAAAGGCTAAAGAGCCTGACTATCTACAACATCCGATCAAGATCATAGCTGAGGTACAAGCTACTCATCGAAGTCCACGAGAACACTAGTAAGACCAAGTCTCCGCTGCAAAAACATAAATAAAGCAACATGAGTACAAAGGTACTCAGCAAGACTTACATCAGATCCTATCATACATGCATTTGTATCAAGAGGGTAATGTGGGGTTTAGTTGCAGCAAGCCAGCTTTGACTCAGTGGCTATCCTGTTCTACGACTACCAGAAACTCTTGAGGTGAGGCAACGTACACGAGTCCACTAATCACCACACAATACACTACTATGGATTCATCCTCGTCTCCCTATGAGAAGGCCATCCATAGCACTCACCCTTTGTCTTGAGCATTTTAGAGTATCCACTTCAAGTTGTCTATGTACCATGTAAGCATCTAAGAAGTCCATAACCGCGGACCCGGCTATTCGAATAGATCATGTTAACCCTGCATGGGTGTACTTATTCACACACGCTCTCGCCACTTACCGCCATGTACACGTCATGTAACTCGGCAACCTTCAAGCGGAAGCCTGGCGAGGGTGTCGGCCACGACCTGACTAACCACACAAGACTCTAGTCCAGGTTTATCACCTATTCGGGTTCCATCCGCAAGGAGATCCGACCGGGGTTTCGCTCACGGCCCCAAATGATGTGTGCAGGGTTCCCGAGCCCACCATCCGGGTGCCACTCGGTACACCAGGCCACGTGTGCCTAGTCTGTCCCAAGCCCACCCTACCGGGTGCCACTTGGTAGAAAAATAGCACTACCTACAAACACCAGAAACTAGTTGCGACTCCTGGACAGAGATCAAGTTGGTTAATAAGTCGAGAGGGGTCGAGTTACCGGAACCCAATGTGTGGTAGTATCGAGTCATTGGACAACATACATAGAACTCAGTGCTTAAGGACGGTTCCAGTGAGACAACCCACCATGTACTCCTACATGGCCTCTCACCGCTACCTTTACCAAATCGTGTTCACACACTTCACTCTCAGCATCGGAACATAGCACTGTACTCCAATTCATTCCCAATGAATCAGACCTGACACACTCTAAGCAATAGCACGCATGGCATGGTAGGAACACAGCAATGGCTTCAATCAACTCCTACACATGCTAGTGGGTTTCAACTATTTACTGTGGCAATGACAGGTCATGCAGAGGAATGGGTTCAACTACCGCAGCACAAAGTAGCAGTTGAATCGTTGTTGTCCTAATGAAATAAAAGAGAGTAGGAGCGAGAGAGTAGGATTGTATCGGAATGAACAAGGGGGTTTGCTTGCCTGGTAGATCAACAGGGTGGCACTGCTCCTCAGACAGGTACTCTGGAACGGTCTCCGGAGCAGGACCTATCGAGAAGGTACGGTGTCGGCAATCAATACACAAGCATATGCAACAATATGATGCATGAACTTGGCATGTAGATGTGATGCTGATTAAGCTAATGCAACTA
Organism: Triticum aestivum; assembly: GCF_018294505.1. Taxonomy (NCBI): domain Eukaryota; kingdom Viridiplantae; phylum Streptophyta; class Magnoliopsida; order Poales; family Poaceae; genus Triticum; species Triticum aestivum. The sequence continues at coordinate 564,772,643 of NC_057810.1, read as the reverse complement.
GCTTTTTTTTGGGTGAAATCCATTTGAACCAAAGATTCAAATGCATCTCCAAAATAAGCTCTTTATATAAGCCATTTAGTGTTTCACTTATACAGTAGGTATAAGTTGGTTTGTCATGCATGAAACTAGTACAGATGGATAGATTGCATTTTTCTGATAATTTTTCATATATAAATTATTTCAATCTGAGTTAAGGTTGAATTTCTATGATTTTTTGAAGTTTATAACAATTCCTCGAATTTCCTGATTTAATTTAAATCCAGAAACTAAATAATTGCGTCAGCACTGCGTCATGATTGCGTCAGCAATTCAACAACGCTGACTGGTCAAACCTGACGTGTAGGGGCCACACGTCAGTGACACGGGTTAAACATGGGGGTTAGTTTAGCTTAATTAAAGATTAAGGGGCACTGGGGCCCACATGTCAGCGTCAGGAGTTAGGTTAGTTGGTGATTAGCTTAAGCTAATCACCTGACGGTGGGGTCCACCTGTCAGGCCGGCGAGGTCATCGCCGGCGACCACGGGACACGGCGGTGTCTGCTTTACAGGCCACAGGGGCGTCGGCTAAGGGCACCGGGGCGTACCCCGGGCTCTCGCGCATCTGGTGGGGCAGGAAGGAGGAGGAGGGGTGGCCGGAGCTTGCCGGAGCGGAGCTCGGGGCGGCGGCCGGAGCACAGCTCGAGCGGGCGCGCGGCTAGGGCACACGGGGAGGCCACCCGAGGGGCTCTGCGGCACCCTCGTGGCACCAGGAGCATGGTGACGAGCTCGGTTGCGGGCTGCGGTGACCAGGGCGACGGCGTCGACATGGACGGAGGCGAGGAGCTACGGCCGTGAAGGGGAATGGAGCTACGGAGCGCAAAAACGAGGGGGAGAAGAGGGGTTCGGTAGAGGAGCTCACGGCGAGTCCTTCGATGATCTCAGCGCGCTCGGGGACGGCTTGGAGACGACGGCATGTTGGTGGCGATCTCTGGCGGCCGATGATGAAGACGACGGCAGTGACGGCTCCACGGGGCGCCGGCGACACGTGGCTTGACGGAGAGGACGAGGACGACGGCGCGGAGCTCGGGGACGGCTCAGATGCTCTTGAGGGGCGCGGTGGCTACGGCTACGGCGAGCGGTGGCGACGGCGCGTTCGGACGGTCGGGAGAGAGAGAACCATGGGAGGAGGGAGAGCGAGAGAGAGTGAGAGAGGTGCGGGGCATGCGTGGCGTCGCACGGGTGATCCAGGCAATGGGGGGGGAGAAGCAGGAGGTGGCGGGGAGACGTGGCCACGGCCGGCTGTGGCGCGGCCACGCAGCAGCTCCTACTAGCAGGAGCTTGAAGAAGCTCCTGGCAGTTGGGCTGGGCTGCCTGCTAGCTGGGCCGGCCTGTTGGGCCATTGGGCCAGGCCAGGCTGCACAGGGAGGTAAGCGCCAGGTAAGTCTCTTCTCCCTTTTATTTTTCTTTTCTATTTTCTGACATTTGTTTGGTTTAATAAAAATACTAAACCGTTTTATTTTCTTATGCCAATTTTTATAGAAGCTAGTTATATTATTCGAGAGCTCCTTAATAAATGGCATAGTTTTTGGACAATATTATATATATAACAATATATATCCAAAGCAAATAATTACTGCATTAATTCCAAATGCCCAAAATAAATACTTATGAGCTCCTAAAAATATTGGTTTGATTTTTATCTCTGTCCAATATTTTCAGAGAGCAACATGAGCATTTTCTTGGACCTTTTTGGAGCACTTTTTATTTGGGTCATTTCCAGAGATGAATCTGAGGGTTTCACAAATCCTCATTTCAAATTTAAATGGAATTTAAACATGATGCACAAATGACTAGCTAGCCTTGAGCATACCAGAACTAGGGATGTGACAACTCGCCCCCACTTGAAAGAATCTCGTCCCGAGATTCAGGGGTCGACGGAAAGAAAGTGGGGTACTCCAGTCGAAGACGATCTTCTCGCTCCCAAGTAGCTTCTCTCTCGGAATGATGAGACCACTGAACCTTGAGAAACTTGATGTTATGACGTCGAGTGACACGCTCTGCTTGATCAAGAATGCGAACCGGATACTCTCGATACATGAGGTTATCTTGGAGATCAAGCGTTTCGTGGTCCACTCCGCGGATAGGATCCGAGAAGCAACGCCTGAGTTGAGAGACGTGGAAGACATTGTGCACTCTGGAAAGATGTGGGGGTAGTTCCAACTGGTAGGCAACCTCTCCTCGTTTAGAGAGAATGCGAAAAGGACCAATGTAACGAGGAGCCAACTTGCCCTTGATACCGAAGCGATGGGTACCCTTCAAAGGAGTGACCCGAAGGTAAGCTTTGTCGCCAATTTCATAAGTCATATCCTTATGATGGCGGTCATACTGACTCTTTTGACGAGACTGGGCTGTTTTCAAATTCTCACAAATGATGCGAACTTGCTCTTCTGCCTCCTGGATCATGTCCGGTCCAAAGAATTGTCTTTCACCGGTTTCTGACCAATTCAAAGGTGTTCGACATCTTCGTCCATAGAGAATCTCAAAAGGAGCTTTCTTGAGACTGGATTGATAGCTATTGTTATAAGTAAACTCGGCAAAAGGAAGACATTTCTCCCAATCCATACCGAATGAGATAACGCAAGCTCTAAGCATGTCTTCGAGGATTTGATTGAACCTTTCCACCTGACCACTCGACTGAGGGTGGAAAGCGGTAGTGAAGGAAAGATGGGTTCCCATGGCAGTTTGGAAACTCTCCCAGAAATGAGAAGTGAAAAGACTACCACGGTCTGAATTGATCTCTAGTGGAACACCATGAAGTGACACTATTCGAGAAATGTATAAGTCAGCGAGCTGACTAGCGGTGATAGTCTCTCGAACAGGTAGGAAGTGAGCCACTTTGGAAAGGCGATCAACGACTACAAAGATAGCATTATTCCCTCTCTTGGTGCTGGGAAAACCGGTGATGAAGTCCATACCAACTTTATCCCATTTCCACTCAGGAATAGCTAAAGGCTGAAGGGTGCCAGCAGGTCTCTGATGCTCTGCCTTAATGCAACGACAAATGTCACAGTTGGCAATGAACTGAGCAATTTCTCTCTTCATCCTAGTCCACCAGAACCTCTGGCGTAGGTCCTGATACATCTTAGTACTACCGGGATGAATCGTGAGAGGAGATTCATGCGCCTCCTTAAGAATCAATTGTCGAAGATGTTGCTTCTTGGGGACCACCAGGCGGTTCCCAAAGAAAACAACACCTCGATTATCTATAGAGAAACTTCCAGCAACACCTTTGGCAATGTTTCTCTTGATCTGGGTAATCCCCGTATCATGCTTCTGGGCTTCTATGATATGATCCACAAGAGTAGGTTTCGCCACCAAGGTAGAAAGGAATCCGTGAGGAGCAATGTGAAGGTTAAGCTTACAGAAATCCTCATGGAGAAGTGGTTGGCCTTGCTGCAACATGAGATTGTTGCAATAGGATTTACGACTTAGCGCATCAGCCATGACATTGGCTTTGCCTGGAGTGTAAGTAATCCCTAGATCATAATCTGAGATCACTTCCAACTAACGTCTTTGCCTAAGGTTCAAATCTGGTTGGGTGAAGATATACTTGAGACTCTGGTGATCGGTGTAGATCTCACAACGTTTACCAAGAAGGTAATGTCGCCAGGTCTTGAGTGCATAGACTACGGCTGCAAGCTCTAGATCATGTGTAGGATAATTCTCCTCATGTGGATGCAACTGTCGAGATGCATAGGCAATCACATGACGATCCTGCATAAGAATGCAACCTAGTCCTTGTCGTGAGGCATCGCAGTAGATAACAAAGTCTTTAGTGAAATCCGGTGGCACAAGTATGGGAGTAGAAGTCAGGCGTCTTTTCAGTTCCTGAAAACTGTACTCACACTGTGGGGACCACTCAAACTTTTTATCCTTCTTGAGAAGTTCAGTGAGGGGTTTGGCTACTTTGGAGAAGTTTTCAACAAAGCGGCGGCAATAGCTGGCTAGACCAAGGAAACTCCTAACTTGTTTAATGGTTTCAGGTGGAGTCCAATCAAGAACGGCCTTAACTCTCTCGGGATTGACAGCAATGCCCTTACTAGAGATTACGTGGCCTAGGTAGGTCACTTCTGGCAACAAAAATTCACACTTGGAGAACTTGGCATAAAGGCGGTGCTCTCTGAGTTTTTCTAACACAAGTCTAAGATGTTCGGCATGCTCCTCCTCATTCTTCGAGTAAATAAGAATATCATCAAGGTAAACCACAACGAACTTATCTAAGTACTCCATGAAGATCGAGTTCATCAAGCGGGAGAAAGTGGCTGGGGCGTTGGTTAGACCAAAGGACATGACGGTGTACTCGTACTGGCCATAACGAGTGACAAAAGTTGTCTTAGGGATGTTTCCGTTTCTGATCTTGATTTGGTGGTAGCCTAACCTCAAATCCATCTTGGAGAAGACTGTGGATCCAACGAGCTGATCATACAGGTCGTTGATCCTGGGAAGCGGATATTTGTTCTTTATCGTGACCAAATTAATGGGACAATAATCTACAACCATCCGGTCTGTACCATCCTTCTTCTTGACGAAGAGGACGGGGCAAGCCCAAGGAGAAGAACTAGGACGGTTGAAACCCTTTTCCAAGGACTCATTAAGTTGTTTCTTAAGCTCGACTAGTTCTAAAGGTGCCATCTTGTAAGGTCTCCTAGAGATTGGAGCGGTTCCTGGGATAAGATCTATGACGAACTCTACATCTCTGTCAGGTGGAACACCTGGCGGTTCCTCTAGAAAGACATCCGGAAAGTCACGGACTACCGGTATATCTTCAAGGTCTGGAAGAGGGCTGGCATTAAGAGAATAGAGCTGACGCTTTGCAACTCTAGTGGAGACAGTGACTATCTTGCTAGATGGGTGTGTAAGCTGAACAGACCTGGTATAACAATCAATCTTGGCATGATGAGCTGTCATCCAGTCCATACCCAAGATGATGTTAATGTCTGAGGACTTGAGGGCTACAAGTGATGCAAGGAATACAAGTCTATCAACAAGGATTTCATTACCATAGATGATTCTGGTGGTTTTCCACCTAGACCCTGGGGTTTGAATTTCAAGCGGAGTTGGCATATCACAATATGACATGTCGTGCAAACGAGCATAGCCTTCAGAAATGAAGGAGTGAGATGCTCCAGTATCGAATAGAACCGATGCTGGGTGACAATTGACAAGGAGTGTACCAAGAACGACATCCGGATCATCATGAACATCTTTAGCTGAGACGTGATGCACACGTCCATGTTTAGTGCAAGCTGGCTTGGCACTGATCGTCTTGCTTGATGGCTTAACCCAGCCAACAGTCTTCTCGGGCTGGGGTGGAACATAACTAGTCTGAGAGCAGTCACGTGCATAGTGTCCTGGCTTCCCGCATGTGAAGCAAGTCCCTGAAGTTGGACGTGGACCCGCACTGACAAGCGGTCTACCAGTAGGCCTGGGTGGAACACACGACTGAGCTGGGGGAGGCACCACATAGGATGGCCTCGGTGCATATCCGGAAGGAAGAGCGGAGTTTGGAATACAAATCCGACGCTTCTGAGAACCAGAACCGGAGGAAGATCCCAAATCACGGGCATGCTTACGAGACTCCTCGTAAGTGAGTTGAGCTGTCTCTGCATTGATGGCCTTGTTCACAAGAGCTTGGAATGTATCACAATGATGCAGGTGGAGATCACGACGCAACTTGGGGTTGAGACCCTTCCGGAACCTAGCCTGCTTCTTGGCGTCCGTGGACACCTCTTCTGTGGCATAGCGGGCGAGGTTCTTGAACTCTCTACTGTAAGCATCAACAGCCATCTTACTCTGGGTGAGACTACAGAACTCTTCTCTCTTGCGATCGATGAGGGCCTCAGGAATGTGATGCTCGCGAAAAGCCTCAGTGAAATCCCTCCAGGTAGGAATCTGGCCAGCTGGAAGCGTAGCCTCATAGTTCTGCCACCAAAGACTAGCAGGACCTTCCAGGTGGTATTTGGCATAGGTGACCTTGTCATCTTCAGCTACGTTCGTAGAACGCAGCTTATGAGTGATGCTATGGAGCCAGTCATCTGCATCGAGTGGCTCAATGGAATGATGAAAGGTAGGTGGGTGCAAGCGAATGAAGTCATGAATGGTTGCAAACCCTTTGAACTGATGGCCGGTGTTCTCCTCGATATGTGCCAACAAGCGGTTAGACTCACGCTTGTTCCTCTCCATCTCTAACATGAACTCTGTCAACGAAGGCTGGTCGGGAGGATCCTCATCCCTACCATCTCCGTGGTTCTGGATACGGGCAACAGAACTTCGCTTAGCTGATGACATCCTGAGAAATGAAACCAAGGACGAAATCAGCATCAGCTATAGGCTATAGAATGTAGGACAAGGAAATTAGTAACTCTCGAACTCCTAGGGAAATTCCGGCAGCACAACGGCAGTAAAATGCTCAGAATGAGACATCCTGCCAAAAATGGGGTAGTACAACAACTCAACAACACCACTCAACGTTCTGAGATCATACTGAACAGGCTACACCGGAAGTACTCAAAACTGGGGTATGACTCTGATCAACCAATCCTATGGGACTACAGAGTAGTAACACGTGATCCTGATAGACGGAAGAGAAGCCTAGTTCCTTAACCCCGTTAGGAAAGATAGGATGACTCAGATCAGAAGGCCATGAGGTATAAGGAGTAAAAAGAGCCTTACGTTCCTTCCCACAATCAATTCCCTTACATAACTAAAGAATTTCTAGACTCAACTTCGACCAGTTTGGCTTCGTAATCCTACAGGCAGTCAGGCTCTGATACCAAAGCTGTCAGGACCTCGATTCTATGCCACACCGATCTAGCATGTAACACCTCATATCACTTTGTGGCCGCACGCATGGTATTCCCACGGGTGTCGCCTTACCATGCCCGGGACCGTTTGCGCCTTTTGGCACACGTATATGATAGTGTCGCTAGCATCCATATGACAAGAATCCGGGCTGACATGGCTAGTCATGAACCCGAAGTGGCACTAACTTACAGGGACAGGCATACATGACCCAACATCGAACGTGTCGGTCATCAGCGAGTGAATCCGGGCTGTAGCAACTGGGCTAGCAGGACTCCGGTAAACCGGGCTGTAGCAGGCTAACTGGACTCCGATAGACACCGTGTGACATTTCCCTGAAGGGACAGACATAGGAACGAAAAAGGACACATGCTGGCCAGCCTAAGTGTTCCGGAGTAGTAGCAAGCTACCAGGGCTCAATGGAAGCACTAGGAGACATTTCCCGGTAAGAGAGGCTACTAAGGATAAACAACTAGATAGTCAGATCCCACACATAGCAATACACATTACACGTACGCATAACATGCAAGTATGTGCTGTACAACATGGCATGACAGCATAACTCAACAACTCATATAGATAAAGGCTCAGAAGAGCCATCATAACATTTATTGCAAACAGGGGGCACAGGACCCATCATTCAGAGCATAAAGGCTAAAGAGCCTGACTATCTACAACATCCGATCAAGATCGTAGCTGAGGTACAAGCTACTCGTCGAAGTCCACGAGAACACTAGTAAGACCGAAGTCTCCGCTGCAAAAACATAAATAAAGCAACATGATTACAAAGGTACTTAGCAAGACTTACATCAGATCCTATCATACATGCATTTGTATCAAGAGGGTAATGTGGGGTTTAGTTGCAGCAAGCCAGCTTTGACTCAGTGGCTATCCTGTACTACGACTACCAGAAACTCTTGAGGTGAGACAACGTACACGAGTCCACTAATCACCACACAATACACTACTATGGATTTATCCCCGTCTCCCTACGAGAAGGCCATCCATAGCACTCACACTTTATCTTGAGCATTGTAGAGTATCCACTTCAAGTTGTCTATGTACCATGTAAGCATCCAAGAAGTCCATAACCGCGGACCCGGCTATTCGAATAGATCATGTTAACCCTGTAGGGGTGTACTTCTTCACACACGCTCTCTCCACTTACCGCCATGTACACGTCATGTAACTCGGCAACCTTCAAGCGGAAGCCTGGCGAGGGTGTCGGCCACAACCTGACTAACCACACAATACTCTAGTCCAGGTTTATCGCCTATTCTGGTTCCATCCGCAAGGAGATCCGGCCGGGGTTTCGCTCACGACCCCAAACGATGTGTGCAGGGTTCCCGAGCCCACCATCCGGGTGCCACTCGGTACACCAGGCCACGTGTGCCTAGTCTGTCCCAAGCCCACCCTGCCGGGTGCCACTTGGTAGAAAAATAGCACTACCTACAAACACCAGAAACTAGTTGCGACTCCTGGACAGAGATCAAGTTGGTTAATAAGTCGAGAGGGGTCGAGTTACCGGAACCCAATGTGTGGTAGTATCGAGTCATTGGACAACATACATAGAACTCAGTGCTTAAGGACGGTTCCAGTGAGACAACCCACCATGTACTCCTACATGGCCTCTCACCGCTACCTTTACCAAATCGTGTTCACACACTTCACTCTCAGCATCGGAACATAGCACTGTACTCCAATTCATTCCCAATGAATCAAACCTGACACACTCTAAGCAATAGCAGGCACGGCATGGTAGGAACACAACAATGGCTTCAATCAACTCCTACACATGCTAGTGGGTTTCAACTATTTACTGTGGCAATGACAGGTCATGCAGAGGAATGGGTTCAACTACCGCAGCACAAAGTAGCAGTTGAATCGTTGTTGTCCTAATGCAATAAAAGAGAGCAGGAGCGAGAGAGTAGGATTGTATCGGAATGAACAAGGGGGTTTGCTTGCCTGGTAGATCAACACGGTGGCACTGCTCCTCAGACAGGTACTCTGGAATGGTCTCCGGAGCAGGACCTATCGAGAAGGAATGGTGTCGGCAATCAATACACAAGCATATGCAACAATATGATGCACGAACATGGCATGTAGATGTGATGCTGATTAAGCTAATGCAACTAGCTTTTATTTGGGTGAATTCCATTTGAACCAAAGATTGAAATGCATCTCCAAAATAAGCTCTGTATATAAGCCATTTAGTGTTTCACTTATACAGTAGGTATAAGTTGGTTTGTCATGCATGAAACTAGCACTGACTGGTCAAACCTGACGTGTAGGGGCCACACGTCAGTGACACGGGTTAAACAGGGTGTTAGTTTAGCTTAATTAAAGATTAAGGGGCACTGGGGCCCACATGTCAGCGTCAGGGGTTAGGTTAGTTGGTGATTAGCTTAAGCTAATCACCTGATGGTGGGGTCCACCTGTCAGGCCGGCGAGGTCATCACCGGCGACCACGGGACACGGCGGTGTCCGCTTTACAGGCCACGGGGGCGGCGGCTAAGGGCACTGGGGCGTACCCCGGGCTCTCGCGCATCTGGTGGGGCAGGAAGGAGGAGGAGGGGTGGCCGGAGCTCGCCGGAGCGGAGCTCGGGGCGGCGGCCGGAGCACGGCTCGAGCGGGCGTGTTGCTAGGGCGCACGGGGAGGCCACCCGAGGGGCTTTGCGGCACCCTCGTGGCACCAGGAGCATGGTGACACGCTCAGTTGCGGGTTGCGGTGACCAGGGCGACGGCGGCGACATGGACGGCGGGGAGGAGCTACGGCCGTGAAGGGGAATGGAGCTACAGAGCGCAAAAAGGAGGGGGAGAAGAGGGGTTTGGTAGAGGAGCTTACGGCGAGTCCTTCGGTGATCTCAGCGTGCTCGGGGACGGCTTGGACACGACGGCATGTCGGTGGCGATCTCCGGCGGCCGATGATGAAGACGACGGCGGTGACGGCTCCACGGGGCGTCCGGCGATGCGTGGCTTGACGGAGAGGACGAGGACGACGATGCAGAGCTCGGGGACGGCTTAGATGCTCTTGAGGGGCGTGGTGGCTACGGCTACGGCGAGCGGTGGCGACGGCGCGTTCGGACGGTCGGGAGAGAGAGAACCAGGGGAGGAGAGAGAGCGAGAGAGAGTGAGAGAGGTGCGGGGCGTGCGTGGCGTCGCGCGGGTGATCCAGGCGACGGGGGGGGGGAGAAGCAGGAGGTGGCGGGGAGACGTGGCCACAGCCGGCTGTGGCGCGGCCACGCAGCAGCTCCTACTGGCAGGAGCTTGTAGAAGCTCCTGGCAGTTGGGCTGGGCTGCCTGCTGGCTGGGCCAGCCTGTTGGGCCATTGGGCCAGGCCAGGCTGCACACGGAGGTAAGCGCCAGGTAAGTCTCTTCTCCCTTTTATTTTTCTTTTCTATTTTCTGACATTTGTTTGGTTTAATAAAAATACTAAACCATTTTATTTTCTTATGCCAATTTTTATAGAAGCTAGTTATATTATTCCAGAGCTCCTTAATAAATGGCATAGTTTTTGGACAATATTATATATATAACAATATATATCCAAAGCAAATAATTACTGCATTAATTCCAAATGCCCAAAATAAATACTTATGAGCTCCTAAAAATATTGGTTTGATTTTTATCTCTGTCCAATATTTTCAGAGAGCAACATGAGCATTTTCTTGGACCTTTTTGGAGATAAGAAACTGCAACTTTCAGTTTTAGAGAAGAAACTGCAAATTTCAGAGGCAGAGCATTTATATTAACACGGCCTTTTCAAACAGGGTTAACATCATGTTGGAAGTTTTATTCATGGTCAAAAATGGAACTACCAGCCGGTTAACATCATGCTGATCAACATTCATGCATAGCACATCTTCATATGATGCACAGTCAAAATGCCCACACAATGTCGAGTGTGCGAAACACAGAGAAAACGAGGGACGAAGTTTTGGCAAGTGTTGGACGTGGTTTTGGGCTGCCCCGTCTAGGCTTTCATTTTTAACATGCGCAGCCCACGACCTCGGATTGGAGGTCCATAGGCCTATTTGTATTTTCTTAGGGCCGTCATGTATCAACCGGCCTATGGACCTCCCATCCGAGGTTTTATTTTTTGGCAGCCCAATTTATGTATTTTTTGAAGAAAATGCAGAGGTCTGTTCTATTTTTCTATATAAGAATAGGAATGCCAGGTCCAACTTATGTTTCACTTCTAACTTATATATATTTAAATTATTTTATATGTTATTATATATTATTTTTATTGTCATCATATATTTAACAGATTCTTACATATGTAAGAAAACAATATCCCACATCTTATTAACTTATAAAAATAATTTCTTAACAAATAAAATCCTGGATTGTTTTGGCACGAAAATCCTAGTGATTGTGTACAAAAGCTTGGTAAGATTTAAGGACGAATGTAATAATATCACTTATTATTTAAATATATTTATAAAAAATGCTCAGCCCCTTTTTATTTTTTGATAACATTGCTGGCCGAACCCAACATTATAATTAGAATCAGCCCAGCAAAATCGTGTATTTCGAGAAAGTGCAAATGGCCTATAATTTTTTAGGAAATAAAATAAATGGGATGCATGGACGCTACATTATTTGTTCTCCCAGCCCAACTAATGACTGTAATTCAAAAAAAAATCAAATTGACTGTAAATTCTACCGCGCAAAAAAAAGACTATAAATTCTGAAAAAAATGGGTTGAATACGTGCCACATTTTTGGAAGCTGAAATGTGGGCCAATAGGTCGAAGCCAACGCAAGTCATTGTCAATTTAGTCAACAAATGATTCTGACATGTTAGCCGTTGGATTTACATCCAACGACCGGCATCCATCTTCAATCTCTCGTCTTCTTCCTCCAGCGCCGCCGGGACCACCTCCCGCCTCCTGCTGCTAGCAGCTCTGCTTAGCATGCTTCGCTATGAAGCGCTACTCCATCGTTGGCCAGGCCATCCCTCCACCCCTCCACACCTCCTGTCTTCTCCACCGACTGCCAAACCAGACCGCACTAGAACCATTTAACCCTCGTACACCTCTCCGTCTGCGACTCTACTCCCGCGTCTTCCCATCTCCGGCTCGTTGCTGTCCGGGGCCTCGCCGTCGTCCACCACCTTGGATGTGCTCGGTGCGGTATGGTCAACGTGGTCAACGAACGACACCATCGGAAGTAAACTGTGCGTGGAGAGGCTGACAGCTGGGTCCATGGCCGCACACAAGGAAATGCCTCCTTATTACGTGAAAAATAATGATTCCTCCACCTGACATCTGGGACCCACCGGAACGGCCTCTGTATTTCACGAAAAAAACGTGCCCCCCGCTGACATGTCGGACCCACCAGCTATCTTCGCACGCAAGAAAGTGCCTCCTTATTATGGACAAAAAAATGAATACTCCCCCTGCCAGCTGGAACCCAGCATAGTGGGAGGCTGACTTGTGGGCCTACCAAGTTGACGGGGACGGAGGGCTTTGTCAACTTAGTCAATATGAACGATTCTAGCTCCTGTTACCATACGATGTTCATCCAATGGCCGTAGTGCTTCTTCAACCTCTGGTCTTCTTACTCCAGCCACCCAAACCAGCGCCGGTCGTGCCGCGTGCTCCTGCCTCCCGTGGCCGGCTGTGATGCCGCGGAGGCCTTACCGCCCCCTACTACTCCCACCACTGGCCATGCCATCCCTCTACTCACCCACACCCCCTGTTATTCTGTGACAACAGCAGCCTCACACCGCAGCTGAACCAGTGAACCCTCGTACTCCTCTTCGCGTGGGCGTCCACTGCTGTGTCTTCCCTAGCTCCGAGTTGTCCCCTTCCTAGGCCTCGCTGTCGTCCACCGCCGTGGTGCTCTCGGCGTGGTGTGGTCAACGTGGTCAAGGAATGACTTCCATCGAACGTGGACTGTATGTGGAGAGGCTGATAGCTGGGTCCACGGCCACAGCAAGGAAGTGCCTCCTTATTACGCACAAAATAATGATTCCTCCACCTGACAGCGGGGACCCACCGGACAGGCCACCGTATTTCGCGAAAAAACATTTCCCCCTGACTGCTAGGACCCACCAGCTACATCTTCGCACGCAAGGAAGTGCATCCGAAAAAAAAACGATTCGCCCCCTAACTGCTGGGACCCACCAACTACATCTTAGCATGCAAGGAAGTGCCTGACAGTCGGGACCCACCTGGTCGAAGCGTACGTAGCATTGTCATTCTGGTCGTGAACGTGTACGTACATATATACTGGTTGATGTAGAGGCCGTAGTAGAGGCGCGTACGTGTCGTACTAGAGATGCGTTTGTGTCGTAGTAAAGGCGCGCACGTAGCACGTACACGTACGTACAACGGCCAATGTGCAAGAAAGAAAATACAGGCGCGTATGTGTACATACGGGCGGGGTCTCGAACGCCTACTCGCGCATACGTACGGCCAGGGCTCGTGTACATGGCTGGGTCGGAACGGAGAAACATCGTCGTCGTCGTGTTCATGGGGAGGCAACGGAATGCGTCGTGTTCATGGGGAGGCAACGGAATGCTACGTGTTCATCGGGAGGCAACGGAACGCGTGGGAGCCAACCGGCTGGGTCGGAACAGAATGCGTGGTCGTGTTCATCGGGAGGGCTTGGACGAAACAGGTGATGGAAACGAGGCCCGGCTGTAGGACCTTGAAGTATGTCTAGAGGGGGGGTGATTAGACTACTTGACCAATAAAAACTTAACCTTTTCCCAATTTTAGAGTTTGGCAGATTTTAGCTATTTTAGGACAAGTCAAGCAATCATCACACAATTCAGGCAATCATGCAAAGAGTGTATAGGCAGTGGAAATTAAAGCATGCAACTTGCAAGAAAGTAAAGGGAAGGGTTTGGAGGATTCAAACGCAATTGAGGACACGGATGTTTTTGGCGTGGTTCCGATAGGTGCTATCGTACATCCACGTTGATGGAGACTTCAACCCATGAAGGGTAACGGCTGCGCGAGTCCATGGAGGGCTCCACCCACGAAGGGTCCACGAAGAAGCAACCTTGTCTATCCCACCATGGCCGTCGCCCACGAAGGACTTGCCTCACTAGCGGTAGATCTTCACGAAGTAGGCGATCTCCTTGCCCTTACAAACTCCTTGGTTCAACTCCACAATCTTGTCGGAGGCTCCCAAGTTACACCTAGCCAATCTAGGATACACCACTCTCCAAGAAGTAACAAATGGTGCATTGATTATGAACTCCTTGCTCTTGTGCTTCAAATGATAGTCTCCCCAACACTCAACTCTCTCTCATAGGATTTGGATCTGGTGGAAAGAGGGTTTGAGTGGAAAGCAACTTGGGGAAGGCTAGAGATCAAGATTCATATGGTAGGAATGGAATATCTTGGCCTCAACACATGAGTAGGTGGTTCTCTCTCAGAAATGGTAAGTTGGAAGTGTAGGTTTAGTCTGATGGCTCTCTCCACGAATGAAGAGGAGGTGGAGGGGTATATATAGCCTCCACACAAAATCTAACCGTTACACACAATTTACCAAACTCGGTGGGACCGAATCGTTAAACTCGGTCGGACCGATTTAGTAAACCTAGTGACCGTTAGTGATTTTCGGTGGGACTGACATGCATCTCGGTGAGACCGATTCGGTTAGGGTTAGGGCATAACGTAATCTCGGTGAGACCGATTACACAAACTCGGTGAGACCGATTTGGTAATAAGCTTTCCAGAGAGTTGGTCAGGTAAACTCGGTGGGACCGATTTGCTCTTTTCGGTGAGACCGAAATGTTACAAAAAGGAAACAGAGAGTTTACATTGCAATCTCGGTGGGACCGATCGCTCACTTCGGTTAGACCGAAACGTTACGAAGGGAAACAGAGAGATTGCAATCCCATCTCGGTGAGACCGAGATCCCTATCGGTAAGACCGATTTGCTTAGGGTTTGTGGCAGTGGCTATGACTTTTGGAATCGGTGGCGCCGGATAGAAAGAATCGGTGTGACCGATTTTGGCTTTAGGTTTAGGTCATTTGTGGATGTGGGAAAGTAGTTGAGGGTTTTGGAGCATATCACTAAGCACATGAAGCAAGAGGCTCATTAAGCAACACCTCATCCCTTCTTGATAGTATTGGCTTTTCCTATAGACTCAATGTGATCTTGGATCACTAAAATGTAAAATGAAGAGTCTTGAGCTTTTGAGCTTGAGCCAATCCTTTGTCCTTAGTATTTTGAGGGATCCACTTTCATCATCCATGCCATGCCATTCATTGAGCTTTCCTGAAATAATAGTCTTGGAATAGCATTAGCTCAATGAGCTATATGTTGTTATGAATTACCAAAACCACCTAGGGATAGTTGCACTTTCAATCTCCCCCTTTTTGGTAATTGATGACAACATATAGATCAAAGCTTCGACAAATGATAATAAAATTTAAATAACATCGTCGCTTTGAGAAGTATGTGATAAGCAAGAGCTCCCCCTAAATTTGTGCATAGTTTTAGATTTGCTTTGGACTGCAAATGCACAATGAATTAGGCTCATGGGTTACTCTTCCATGTCACATACATCTTGGTGGAGCGCTCAAAATAATAAACAATGAATACATGCACTCATCACCAAGCATAGTGAGTGATCACATAAGATAGATAGGATAATATCAAGCATGCATAAGTGTAGCTTATGATCAAACACATGATCATCAATGTCTCACAAGCATAGTATCTCAACCAAAAGCAAACAAAGATTGAAAAACCACCAAATAAAGCAAGAGAGAACAAAAGCAACACTCTCTCTCTCGAAGCCTATGATCTATACATTTTTCTCCCCCTTTGGCAACAAGTTACCAAAAAGTTCATAGAAAATGCATAGTGCTAGATCGACTCTCAGGCTTGATCTTCTGGTGGTGGTGTCCTGATAACTCCAAGGACGAAGGCTTCAGTTGATGTAGAGGGTGCTGGAGTTGATGCTGAAGCTGGTTGCACTGGAGCTGAAGGGGCAGTAGCTGGTGCTGAAGTTGTTGCTCTAGTGTCTGTCACTGGCACTGCAACTGACCTCTGGGCTCTGGGCACTCTGGCAAACACATTGGTGGTAGTCTTGCCCTTCCTCTCCTGCATGTCATCCTGCAGCTGCTCCACAACTGACTGAATCTCAGTTACCTTGACATCTAGATCATAGAATTTTTGTTCCATGATTCTTTCCAGGCTCTCCTGGTTTTGAGTTAGGGTGGCCAACCCCTTCTCAATCCTCAGAGATGATGCTGTGAAGTAACCAAGCTGCTCCTGTTTGGTTTTCAAGAAATATTCAGATGCCTCCTCTTGAGTTGGCATCTTGGCAGCCTTCTCCCTCTTTGCCTTCTCCTTCTTCTCCTGAGCTTGAACTGATTGTGGATCATCTTCATTCATGACAACCTCATTGTCCTCAAAGTCTGGATAAAGTGGAAAGTGTTCCTTATCCAACTGATATTTTCCTGTGCCCATCTTTGAGTTTATCAATTCTTGAATCTGAGGGGCATATCCGCAGCTCCTCTTCTGATCTGCTGCAGTCCTCTTGATTGTTTCAACTATAAGGCTCATGACTTTGAATTTCTGTGGCACATCAAATAAATGCAACATATTGATGGCATGCCCTCTGATCATGGGCAACAAAGTGTGCCTCAGAATCCAATTTATGGTAGGCAGCCCTGACAGCAGAAAATGGACTGATCCAAAAGTGAAAGTCTCTAGGGCTTTGTCTGGGATCTCCTTGTACATGTGTGCCATGGTATTGTGTCCCATTTTCTTCTTGGCATATACATCCAGATCATCATCATTTTCCTTTGGGGCATTTATCAGTCTTGCCCATTCTTCTATAGTGGATTGGTACCTTGTACCTTCAGACATCCAAACAATTCTTCCATCTGGGTAAAAAGGTGTTGTGGAGTAGAATTGCATGATAAGCTCATCATTCCAATTTGTGAGCTTTTGCCCAACAAAATCTGCAACTCCACAAGGAATAAAGCTGTCTTGCACTCCAAGATAGTGCTGTTCATTCTCCTTGATGAATTTCCAGTCAACCCACCTCATGTCACAGACTATGGGCTTCTTGTCCAACAGAATTGTTTCATAGAAGTCCTGTTGTTCCTTTGTATGGAACCTGTAATCAACAGCAGTTCTTCTCCTTGTGGCATATGGATCTGCCATCCTCCATAGTCTCAGCCCTGAATCCTTCCTGATTCTCATGTCCTCAGCCACAGGATGGGCATCATTGTGATCTGGTATCTTTGGCTTGAGCTTCCTTAGAACCTGTCCTTCTTCATCTTCCTCCTCAGCAACCTCAGGCACTGGGGCCTTGTTCTTCTCAGCAGCTGGAATACTCCTGGTATTCCTCTTTGGTGCAGACTTGGCCTTGAGGGCAGCTTTGGGTGCTTCCTTGGGCTTAGATGTTGCAGCCCCAGATTTAATAGCATCACCCATAAGCTTTGGTGCCTTTGGTGCTGGTGCAGAAAGCTCTTCCTCTTCCATCATGGAAGGTTGCCCAACAACTCTGGCCATGGTCTTCTTGACCCTTTCCTTCCTCTTCTTGCTTTCATCAGCTGGCTCTTTGGGATCAGGATTTTCAGGCAGTTGAGTTGATGCTCTGGCCTTGGGCATAGGTTGCCTTCTTGCAGGCCTTTTAATCTTCATGCCTGGCTTTATATCCTTTGCTGAGCCATATTCCTTCTTGAGCACCACTTTCTTGGAAGTAGCCTCATCTTCCTCAGCTTTGTAATCTTCATCCTCTGAATCTGAAGTTCTTTTCCTCCTTTGCCTAGTTGCAGCCTTAGGCAAATTGCTAGGAGTACTTCTGCTCCCTTCATCTGAAGTTGAGGGACTAGTGCCCTCACTCAAGTCCATCTGCTCTTCTGACCTGTTCTGGCTGTCACTTTGATCAGACATACTGCAAAAGCTGACTGCTGACCCTGTGAAGAGTTATAGATGAGATAGAAAAGATGAGCATCACAAAATGCAGAGGTTTTTGCAAAAGAATGACTCAAAAGTTCAGTCTTAGTTTTCCACAGAAAGCATTTCGGATCCACCGATTTTCAAACTCGGTGATACCGAAGCAGTTTTGGAACCTAAACTGATGATCTCGGTTGGACCGAGTTTCAGTTCGGTGGTACCGAGACTGCTAGGGTTTCACAGAATCCTCAAATCGGTTGCACCGATTAGTAATTCTCGGTCAGACCGAGAGTCACTAGTGCAATGGCATAAGCCAAATCGGTGAGACCGAGTTTTTCAACTCGGTGGGTCCGAGATGGTTTCGGCGGAAACCTAAACCTAAAAATTTGAATCACATCTAATCTATGAACTACTTTGGCTGGATAGAAGAGTTTCAATCGTGGCAAGAATCAATATGAAAACAATGTGCCAGGAATCAGACGTGGATAGCACAAAGATTAAGTCCATACCCTAACTTGGCGGTGGACTTGCTACGGCGGCAACGGCGGGGACGAAATCCGTTGACGGCGGCGGAGACCAGCGACAGGAGGCTGCTGGCGACGAGGAGACGATCCGGAGACCACGATGGCAGAGCGAGCTGTTGCGCGGGCGAAGGGTTTCGGAGAAATTTCCAAAATTTTGCCCGTGGCTATATATAGCCCGACCCTGTCGGTGTGACCGAGTGGAACAACTCGGTGGCACCGAGATGCATAACTGTGTTCAGTTACAGCAAATCGGTGAGACCGAAAAGTTCAAATCGGTTGCACCGAGATTGAAAACTCAGATCAACTTGATGATCTCGGTAGGACCGAAATGGAAGGATCGGTCAGACCGAGAATCACTAAGAGGTTTTGGAAGTTTAAGTCTATGACGAATCGGGGACTCCGAGTGCTCCTCACACAGAGTGGTTCGAATCTGACTTGATCAAATTTTATGATGTAGCATGAATAGAGTTTGAGACGAGAAAAGCATAGATAGCTAAAGAAGGTTCTTAGGCATTATTGTCCATCCACTTGGCACAACGAAAAGAATCCAAACAAACAAAACAACAAGTGGATGTCCTTGAATGAGTAAAATATGCACCAACATGCTCACACAATAAGATGGCAATTGAAATATGTGGCAAAGCATGCACAACCAATTTTAGCATCTATCAAGCAATTGGCGATGACTAGGTCATCTATATATGAGTATATTGACTTAGGAGTCAAATGAGAACATTTGATCATAGGTCATACTCATCGTTTAAGCTCAAGTGGGGTTACCACTTTTACATAATGCATTAATGTGTTCACACCATTAGAGTTGCTTTGACTCAATTCTTAGAGTTAAGCTCCCCCTAGATGTGAGATCCCCCCTTAGAGGGATGAACTAACCTTGGGTTTTGTCGATGATGACTTCATGTAGGTGTTGAAGATGTAGATGCTCAATGTTGATGTAGATCATTTGGAGCAATCCTTTGGAGTGAGTTGCACTTTCAACTTGCCTACATGGGTTAGTCCCACAAGGAACAAACAAGAATATCCATAGACATAGAGTGATGCACACACAAGATGATGTCCATGAAAACATTAGGTTACCTTGTCCCTTGCCTTACCAACATGAGGGTTTGTGACTCCTTGAACTAGTGCAAGATGTGAAAGTTGATTGCACTTGTTCTTGCCAAAATGATATGAGTGAAGAATGTTGGCGGAGTCACCCTCAAGAACTCTCTAGTTCTTCTTCTTCGGGATCCACATCATCTTGATGGGAATCCTTGGAGTTGTAGTTGTACTTGATGAAGTAGAACTTGACGTAGTCTTGGGACCCACTTGAACGAGGCTTTAGGTGCTTCTTCAAATGCATCAATCTCTTCTTGAAGCTTGTCCTTGCCTTTGTTCTTGTGGTCTTGTGGTGGAAGATCATCTTGAGCTTGTGTCCCCTTGAAGGAAGTAGGATCATACTTCTCTTGTTGAGGAACAAACTTTGTCTTG
This sequence comes from Triticum aestivum, assembly GCF_018294505.1. Classification (NCBI taxonomy): domain Eukaryota; kingdom Viridiplantae; phylum Streptophyta; class Magnoliopsida; order Poales; family Poaceae; genus Triticum; species Triticum aestivum. The sequence goes on along the minus strand of NC_057810.1, from coordinate 564,752,908 downwards.
GGGTATTGATCTTCTTCCCACTCAACTCCATTGGCGTTGAACTTTCGTTCAAAACCAACACCTTGATTCTTCCGGTGCCTTCCTTGCTTGCGTACAATTTCCTCGAATTGCTTACTCCCGGCAAGGCTCTTGTAAACACCTTTCTCTATAATTCCCTTCAATAAACTATTTTCTTGCTCAAGTGTAACTTGGCTAAGAGAATCATTAGTGGAATCAAGAGAACTACTAGAAGCAACAACATTGGATTTGACATTATTATTGTTACTACTAGAGGAAGTATCTTTCTTGTACTTGTTACTAGACTTGACTTGAGGCATGTAAGTAGATAAGAGTAAACGCTTGGCAATGTAAGAAGAACTTTTCTTGCGGAGATCATCATTGATTGCCTTTAAGAACTCATGCTCTTGCTCAAGATTGAGCTTTTCAAAGCGTAACTTCTCATGATCCCTTAAAAGTTCTCGATGATCTTCGAAGATAGTTTCATGAGCCAACTTAAGAGTGTTTAGTTCTTTAGTTAGAAGCTCAATTTTCTCCTTATCATTGTCATTCGTTTGATTAGCATGATTAATTGACGTTTCATCATAGTATTCATCACTAGAGTTGTCAACAAGTAAATCATCATCCACAAGCAAGTCATCTTCATCACTATTGAAATCAACATACTCTGGATGTGTTACCTTTGGACCTTTGTCCATGAAGCATCTTCCAATTCCTTCATTTGGTGAATCAAATATGTCGTAGGAGTTGGTTGCACAAGTGCTAGACCGGCAACACCTTCATCTTGAGTATATTCGGAGTCGGAGTGATAGCTTCTCTCAGAGTGTTTTGTCGGAGTTGGAGCTGGAAACCCATTCACCAACATGAGCTTGATGTCTTCGTTTTGTGTAGCTCCTTGATGACTTGTCCTTTCTTTCCGAATCCTTGCTTCTCCGTGAGGGTCTTCGTTCATAACGATCATCTCTACTCCTCTCTCTTGGTGGTGATTCTTCTCTTTTGCTTCTTCTTTTTGGAGAATCTTCTCTTCTTTTGTAGGGTGCCATACACTCATTGGAGCAGTGTCCAGGCCTCCCACAATTGTAGCAATTGCGCTCTCGACTAGAAGATCTCTTGTCATGATAAGACCTTGACTTGGAGCTTCTCTCTTTGCTTCTACTTTTGTAGAATATGTTGAAGTTCTTCACCATTAAGCTCAATTCTTCATTGAAGGTTTGTTTCTCACTTGATGATGTGGGGGCTCAATTGAGGCTTTGTAAGCAGCACTTGACTTGTTGTGAAGTTCCTCCTTATCCTTGAGTGACATCTCATGAGCAACAATCCTTCCAATGACTTCCGTTGGCTTGAGATCTTTGTAGTTTGGCATCATTTGGATCAATGTGCACACGGTATCATAATTTCCATCCAATGCTCTTAGGATCTTCTTGATGATGAATTTGTCGGTCATCTCTTCACTCCCTAAGCCGGCAATCTCATTTGTGATAAGTGCAAGCCTAGAGTACATTTCAGCGACACCTTCACCATCCTTCATTTTGAACTTGTCAAGCTGACTTTGGAGCACATCCAACTTGGATTCCTTGACGGATTCGGTACCTTCGTGCATATCAATCAAAGTATCCCAAATTTCCTTTGCACTCTCAAGACGGCTGATTTTATTGAATTCTTCGGGGCACAACCCGTTGAAGATGATATCACAAGCTTGAGCGTTGTATTGCAGCATCTTCAATTCTTCCGCATTAGCTTCACGGTTCAGTTCTCTCCCATCGAAGAATTCACCTTGCAAGCCAATACAAATAATTGCCCAAATGGCGGGGTTATGTCCAAGAATATGCATTTTCATCTTATGCTTCCAACTAGCAAAATTAGTACCATCAAAGTAAGGACCTCTATGGTGATAATTTCCCTCGCTAGATGCCATACTCTCCTAGGTTGTGAAACCAAGGCTATGACCACCAAAAGCTATGGAAATCAAAGCAAATGGAGACCAAAGCTCTAATACCACTTGTAGGACCTTGAAGTATGTCTAGAGGGGGTGATTAGACTATTTGACCAATGAAAACTTAACCTTTTCCCAATTTTAGAGTTTGGCTGATTTTAGCTATTTTAGGACAAGTCAAGCAATCATCACACAATTCAAGCAAGCATGCAAAGAGTGTATAGGCAGCAGAAATTAAAGCATGCAACTTGCAAGAAAGTAAAGGGAAGTGTTTGGAGGATTCAAACACAATTGGAAACACGGATGTTTTTGGCGTGGTTCCGATAGGTGGTGCTATCATACATCCACGTTGATGGAGACTTCAACCCACGAAGGGTAATGGCTGCGCGAGTCTACGGAGGGCTCCACCCACGAAGGGTCCACGAAGAAGCAACCTTGTCTATCCCACCATGGCTGTCGCCCACGAAGGACTTGTCTCACTAGCGGTAGATCTTCACGAAGTAGGCGATTTCCTTGCCCTTACAAACTCCTTGGTTCAACTCCACAATCTTGTCGGAGGCTCCCAAGTGACACCTAGCCAATCTAGGAGACACCACTCTCCAAGAAGTAACAAATGGTGCGTTGATGATGAACTCCTTGCTCTTGTGCTTCAAATGATAGTCTCCCCAACACTCAACTCTCTCTCATAGGATTTGGATTTGGTGGAAAGAGGGTTTGAGTGGAAAGCAACTTGGGGAAGGCTAGAGATCAAGATTCATATGGTAGGAATGGAATATCTTGGCCTCAACACATGAGTAGGTGGTTCTCTCTCAGAAATGGTAAGTTGGAAGTGTAGGTTCGTTCTGATGGCTCTCTCCACGAATGAAGAGGAGGTGGAGGGGTATATATAGCCTACACAAAAAATCTAACCGTTACACACAATTTACCAAACTGGATGGGACCAAATCGTTAAAATCGGTCCGTCCGATTTAGTAAACCTAGTGACCGTTAGTGATTTTCGGTGGGACTCACATGCATCTCGGTGAGACCGATTCGGTTAGGGTTAGGGCATAACGTAATCTCGGTGAGACCGATTACACAAACTCGGTGAGACCGATTTGGTAATAAGCATTCCAGAGAGTTGGTCAGGTAAACTCGGTGGGACCGATTTGCTCTTTTCGGTGAGATCAAAATGTTACAAAAAGGAAACAGAGAGTTTACATTGCAATCTCGGTGGTACCAAGCGCTCACTTCGATTAGACTGAAACGTTACGAAGGGAAACCGAGAGATTACAATCCCATCTCGGTGAGACCGAGATCCCTATCGGTAAGACCGATTTTCTTAGGGTTTGTGGCAGTGGCTATGAATTTTGGAATTGGTGGCGCCGGATAGAAAGAATCGGTGTGACTGATTTTGGCTTTGGGTTTAGGTCATTTGTGGATGTGGGAAAGTAGTTGAGGGTTTTGGAGCATATCACTAAGCACATGAAGCAAGAGGCTCATTAAGCAACACCTCATCCCTTCTTGATAGTATTGGCTTTTCCTATAGACTCAATGTGATCTTGGATCACTAAAATGTAAAATGAAGAGTCTTGAGCTTTTGAGATTGAGCCAATCCTTTGTCCTTAGTATTTTGAGGGATCCACTTTCATCATCCATGCCATGCCATTCATTGAGCTTTCCTGAAATAATAGTCTTGGAAAGCATTAGCTCAATGAGCTATATGTTGTTATGAATTACCAAAACCACCTAGGGATAGTTGCACTTTCACCGACGTACCGCAGAACGGAGGAAACGACCTTGTGTTCGACCGGCCACGTTCAAAACGGGATCCTGTTCATCGGGAGGGGTCTGGTGTACCGCAAAACGGAGGAAACGGACCTCCTACGGTCGAAACGGGGGTCCTGTTGATCGGGAGGGGTGTGGCGTACCGCAAAACAGAGGAAATGGACCTCCTACGGTCGAAACGGGGGTCCTGTTGATCTGGAGGGGTGTGGCGTACCACAAAACGGATGAAACGGACTTGTGTTGGAGCGCTACGGTCGAAACAGGGGTCCTGTTCATCGGGAGGTGTGTGGCGTACCGCAAAACAGGACTCCACAGGATACTGTTCATCTCCAGCGTCGACCTCCTCTAGCCTCCACGGGCTGCTGTTCATCCAGCCTCCACGGCGCACTACTCCACCAGCTACTGTTCAACCACCCCTCCACAGGCACCCCTGCACCGTCTACTGTTCATCCAGCCCTCCACCACACCACGGGGTCCTGTTCAACCACCCCTCCACATGGGCACCCCTCCATCATCTACTGTTCATCCAGCCCTCCACACCATGGGGTCCTGTTCATCTAGAGGCAATGCCACCGCTCACTATTCATCCAAACCCCCCCGCAACACTCACTGTTCATCCAATCGATCAACTTCAGTTAGCAGCAGTAGCGAAGGAATCGCTTGATCGGGTTCAGTTAACAGCCATCGATCGATTGCTCGGGTTCAATAACGTGTAGCCTGCAGTGCAATCACCCAGGTTCAGTTAGAGCCCAATGCCTCGCTCAGGTTCAATTAGAGCCAACGCCTCGCACACACGCGCGTACGTGTACGAGAGAAACGCGCATCGCTCGGCCCCTGACCTCCCACCGTAACGGGGAACTCCCCGAAATTTTCCTCGCCCTCGCTTCTACCATGGTTTTTTCCGTCATGGACGGCCCAAAGAATGTCATGCAGCTGCGTCTCCGGCCCGCCCAGGACGAAAAGCCCATTTGCTGTCATGATTTTTTGTCATAGAAGTAGGAGCCCACCACATCTATGATGATACCAGGTTTTGTCACAATTATCGTCATAGAAGTGTCATATGTATGACATAATATTTTTTCGTTTGGCCCAAAATGTCATGGATGTGTCTTTTTTGTAGTGCATGTGGCGGCACGTAAATGGTAAGTAGAACGCCCACAGTTTCAATTAGACTTGTATTTCCGATTTGTAACATGACAGCACTTGTTCCAAAAATGACTTTGTTGATTGTTAATGTGTGTGCCTTCGCAAATCAGACAAAAAATTAACCACAACATGTTGGTGCCATGTGATGACACCATGCCAAGTTTCATGATTTTCAGGTGAGTTTTGGATTTATGGGAATTTTAAAACCAAGTTTCTCGACGTTTCCCGCCGAGCCAAGATGCCCAGATGTTTGAATTTCATTCCCACTTCTTGCATGGGACCTAGAAATTCGCCCAGGTACACATAAATGATTTTCCAACTAACTTTTGTGCACTGGAGCATGCGATTATAATTCAAATTTGAATTATGTGCATTAAATGCCTGGAAAATCAATTAATGTATAAAAAAAGGCCAAACATACCCATAATAATTCCAAATTTTAGCACGAAACTCCTATTTGGTCTAAGCTGCCTGTGTAAAAAAATTATGGCAGGAGGAGGCAGTGTATGTCGTTTCGCACACGAAGGTGACACGTTCCCTCTCGGAACCACGAGCCTTCTTGAGAGAAGCTCCGGTTTGCAAGAAGCTTATACCAAAGCTTTTCCCAATTCGGCCAAAAAAATTACCACAACATGTTGGTGCCATGTCATGACACCATGCCAAGTTTCATGATTTTCAGGCGTGTTTTGGATTTACAGGAATTAAAAAACCAAGTCTCTCAATATTTCTGGTTGAGCCATGATGCCTAGATGTTTGAATTCCATTCCCATTTCTTGCATGGGACCTAGAAATTCACACAAGGACACACATGTGATTTTTCAACCAACTTTGGTGCACTGGAGCATGTGCTTGTAGTTCAAATTTGAATTATGCACATTAAATGCCCAGAAATTCAACTAGTGCATAAAAAAGGCCAAATGAACCTGGAATAATTCCAAAATTTAGCACGAAACTCCTACTTGGTCTAAGCTGGCTGTGTAAAAAAATTAAAGTGGGAGAAGGCACTGTATGTCTTTTCGCACACAGAGGTGACACGTTCCCTCTCGAAACCACGAGCCTTCTTGAGAGAACCTCCGGTTTGCAAGAAGCTTATACCAAAGCTTTTCCCAACTCGGCCAAAAAAATTACCACAACATGTTGGTGCCATGTCATGACACCATGCCAAGTTTCATGATTTCCATGCGTGTTTTGGATTTATAGGAATTTAAAAACCAAGTCTCTCAATATTTCCGGCTGAGCCACGACGCCCAAATGTTTGAATTCCAATCCCATTTCTTGCATGGGACCTAGAAATTCACCCAAGGACACACATGTGCTTTTTCAACCAACTTTGGTGCGCTGGAGCATGTGCTTGTAGTTCAAATTTGAATTGTGCACATTAAATGCCCAAAAATTCAACTAATGTATAAAAAGGGCCAAACGGATCCAGAATAATTCCAAAATTTAGCACGACACTCCTATTTGGTCTAGCTACATGTGTAAAAAATTAAGGCAGGAGAAGGCAGTGTATGTCGTTTCGCACACGGAGGTGATACGTTCCCTCTCAGAACAATGAGCCTTCTTGAGAGAAGCTCCGGTTTGCAAGAAGCTTATACCAAAGCTTGTCCCAATTCGGCCAAAATATTACTACAACATGTTGGTGCCATGCCATGACACCATGCCAAGTTTCATGATTTTTAGGCGTGTTTTGGATTTACAGGAATAAAAAACCAAGTTTCTCAATATTTCCGGCCGAGCAACAACGCCCAGATGTTTGAATTTCATTCCCTTTTCTTGCATGAGACCTAGAAATTCACCCAAGGACACACATGTGATTTTTCAACCAACTTTGGTGCACTGGAGCATGTGCTTGTAGTTCAAATTTGAATTATGTACATTAAATGCCCAGAAATTCAATTAATGTATAAAAAAGGCCAAATGAACCTGGAATAATTCCAAATTTTAACACGACACTCATATAGTTCTATGTTGCTTCTATAAAAAAATCAAGAGGGGAGGCGGCGTATATCATTTCGCACACAAAGATGACACGCCCCCCTCGGGAACCACGAGTCTTCTCGAGAGAAGCTCAAGTTTGCAAGAAGCTTATACCAAAACTTGTCCACATGTGCCATGAAATGACACCATGCCAAGTTTCATGATTTTCAGGTGAGTTTTGAATTTACAGGAATTTAAAAACCAAGTTTCTCAATGTTCCCGACCGAGCCACGATGCCCAGATGTTTGAATTTCATTCCCATTCTTGCATGGGACCTATAAATTCACCCAAAGACAGACATGTGATTTTTCAACAAACTTTGGTGCACTGGAGCATGTGCTTGTAGTTCAAATTTGAATTGTGCACATTGAATGCCTGAAAACTCAACTAATGCATAAAAATGTCAAACGAACCCTGAATAATTCTAAATTTAAACACGACACTCATGTAGTTGCATGTTCATGTACATAAATGTTCTAGAAATTCAAACACCATCCTTTCCCTTCGTAACAACATTTTGTCTTTCAAAACATAATGAAAAAATCAGGTATACCTCAAAAAGTTTACTAGCAAGAATCATGTGGGATGCGATATAAAATATCTTGGCGAACCGTCTTGTCTGGATTACGCAGGAAACTTCGTCATCTACAGTCCACCGCCCGTGCTTGAAGCACACTTGCGCGCCAGTTTCTCGCGGCACCGAGTGAAATTTTCTGTCACCGCGGAAATATCTATCTCCCCGCCCCTCCCTCCCACCAAAAGCCACATTTCCACTGTTCCTCCTTGCTTTCCAAGTTCAAACCTTCACTGCTGCTGACTGGCAACTCAGCCTCCTCATCGACGACCCTTCTTCTTGCAGCGCTGCCTCCTCGCCGGCGACCCTTCTTCTTGCAGCGCCGCCTCCTCGCCGGCGACCCTTGTTCTCTTAGCGTCGCCTCCTCGCCGGCGACACTTCTCCTTGCAGTGCCGCCTCCGCACCGCCGACCCTTCTTCTTGTTGCGCGGCCTCCTCATCGCTGACCCTTCTTCTTGCTGCGTGGCCTCGTCGATATGGTTAGGTAATCCACGCCCCAACCACACCATCCTCCTCCTTTCCCGTCCCACATGCCCCAACCAACAGTGCGACACCTTCCGTCGAAATCACTAGCACCATCCTCTAATTAAGAACTGCCCGCAACCATTTTGCATGCAGTATAATGTGGAGCTTAGTAGCATATGGCAGCGGAGAAGCAAACCACGGCCGCACGCGCGCACATGGTCGCTATAGCTGCCATGCATGCCGACTGCCAGATCTTGGAGGAGCACCTCGTCTTTGAGGCCACCATCGACATGGCCATGCGGTTTTCTACTTTAAAATACAGTTCGTGTTGTTTTCTCGAGGCCATCATCAGTGCCTTCTAGTGATTTGTCCTCTGTAATGTTAATATGCAATCTGATGTTCAGTTAACAGTTTGGTCCTCTGAAATGTAATGTTCAGTTAACAGTTTGGTCCAACAGTTGCTACATTTCGTAGTACTGTTCTCAAGCATTCTTTGTTTTGTTAACTATCTTATCTTCTAGTACATGTTTCTATTCTGCAATGTCGTGCTCAGTTAACTGTTTTGGTTCATTTGGTCTGCTGTCCATTTAACTGTTTGGTTCAATTCTGCAATTTGATTTACATTTACTGTGGGTACAATTTTGTATTTTTATGCATGTGAGAAATAAATTGAATTTGGCTGTACTCAATACATATTCTACTGATAGTATGGAAACTCTCAGTTAACCTCATCAAGATCTTCCGTATATGTGTTGCAGGGAAACAATGGGAGACAATGCGGTTTACCATCGGGGTTTGCTCATGCACGGTCCTTTCGCTAATAGCACATTATTGTGCAGTTGCAGGAATCTTTCTAATATTTAGGTTTCTTACAATTTGGTCTTGCACACATAAGTCTTGTTGTTAGAGGCTTAGACCCACTGTTCGACCCATTTTGCATATGGGGAAATGAGATGTCCATGAATATCAGTCAAGTCAAGAAACTCAGAAAGATTGTTAGGATGAAGAAACTTGCGACGAATAATAGCAAGATCTTTGTTTACACAATGAATAGGATGGTATTAACTCTTCTACCTTGTTTCTACCCCTTGCGTCATTTCAAAATTTATAACAGTGATTTATGCATACCTTTGTTTTCACCACTTTTCAAAGCAGTTCACCGATGATTACCTCTCAAACCACCCGCATGGTCAAGAGTTGAGGAAGGTATTCATTCAAGACCCATAGTACAACATTGAAGTCTTCCTGAAGAGGACGAAGGTTGGGCGGGCAATTATCCATAGCCTCTAGCCTAAAGTTGTAAGGACATTCAACATCACTGAAGGCTCAATATTTGCCTTCCGCTTCTGCAGTTTCCAAGATGAGATTCATCTATCTATTTACGGTGTATGATGCTACTTTCCAAAGGTTTTCGATTTTGCATGTGAAACTTGGTGCTGTTGTGTAATGGTGTAACTGAGGGCTGAAGCTATCTGATGTAATTCGATTATGAAATCCTGGTTGTTGTTATACGGATATGAAATAGCTGGTGTGTTTTATAGGAAATGTCTATTTGATTACTACATGGATTATCAATAATAGTCTAATTACCCTGCTTATTGGGGTTTTCTATTGCAGATAGTTACTCAGACAACACCGTGGGCGATGAACTCAAACAACCCACACGGTTTCTAGAAAGTAGGCATGTTGGATCAACTAACAATCACACACGGCTTCCTACAGAGAACTATTTGTGTTAGGCTACGTTGCACAAACGTTTCCACACAAAAAACTGTGTGTGATATACATATGAACGGAAATGTTTTTCTGGGTTTCACCATGTGGGATGTACATACAAATAGAAATGATTGGGTTTCGATGCCTTTCCCGATCGCACACGAGCTCATTTTGCCCCCGCCTCTGTGGCCGGAGGGCCTATCCCGACGGTTTCTGGGTCGTGTGGGAATGCCCCCCTATCGCTCACTAGGCGATAGTTTAGAACTCCGTCGCAGAAAGGAGGTAAAAACCGTTTGTATAGCACGTCTCTACACCAGTGATAAATGTTAATTATTCATGCTAGAATTGTATTGACCGGAAACTTAAATACATGTGTGAATACATAGACAACACCATGTCCCTAGTAAGCCTCTACTAGACTAGCTCGTTGATCAAAGATGGTTAAGGTTTTTTAACCATGGACATGAGTTGTCATTTGATAACGGGATCACATCATTAGGAGAATGATGTGATGGACAGACCCAGCCGTAAGCTTAGCATCAGATCGTTTAGTTATTTGCTATAGCTTTCTTCATGTCAAGTATCTGTTCCTTCGACCATGAGATCATGCTACTCTCAGATATTGGAGGAATGCCTTGTGTGCTATCAAACATCACTTTGTAACTGGGTGATCATAAAGGTGCTCTACAGGTATCTCCGAAGGTGTCTGTTGGGTTGTGTGGATCGAGACTGGGATTTGTCACTCCGTGTGATGGAGAGATATCTCTCGGCCCTCTCGATAATACAACATCATAAGAAGCTTCATGTGCCTAATGAGTTTAGTCATGAGATCTTGTATTACGAAATGAGTAAAGAGACTTGTCGGTAACGACATTGAACTAGGTATGGAGATACCGATGATCGAATCACGGGCAAGTAACATATCGCTGGAGAAAGGGAATTGCATACGGGATTGCCTGAATCCTTGACATCCTGGTTCAACCGATAAAGATCTTCCTTGAATATGTAGGAATCAACATGGGCATCCAGGTCCCGCTATTGGTTATTGACCAGAGGGAAGTCTCGGTCATGTCTTCATGATTCTCGAATCCGTAGGGTCGCACGCTTAATGTTCGGTAGCGCCAGGGTAGTGTTGAGATATTAATAGTGGAAAGTTTGAGGGTTGTTCGGTGTCTCGGATGGGATTTGGGACATCACGAGGAGCTCTGGAATGGTCTGGAGGTAAAGATTCATATATGGAAAGTTGTTATCGGGGTTCTGAAAAAAGTTCAAGTTTTTTCGGTATCGTACCGGGAATGTTATAGAAGGTTCTGGAGTGGGGCCCACCTACTTTGGGGGACCAACTTGATTGTGGGTAGTGGGGAAAGTCCCCACAACCATGGTCTAGGCGCACCAAGATCCGAGGGATTTCCTCCCCCCCTTTGACCAATGACCCTAGGGACTTGGAGGGCAAGCTACCAGCCCCCTCCACACCTATATAAAGGCGGGGAGGCATTGGGGGCAGCCCCCTTCTACCCTTGCCCGTTACCTCTCCCAACTCCTTCCATGTTTCACCGGTACGCGCTTGGCGAAGCCCTGCCGGAGTTTCACTGCCACCACCACGCCATCATGTTGGTTAAGATCTCATCTACCTCATCTCCCTCACTTGCTGGATCAAGAAGGAGAGGATGCCACTAAGCCGTACATGTGCTAAACTTGGAGGTGCTACACGTGCGGTACTTGGATCGGATTGGATCTCGACATGAGTACGACTACGCCAACCATGATCTCTAGATTGTTAACACTTTCGGTCTACAAGGGTAAGTAGACACCACTCCCCTCTCATTGCTATACATATCCTAGATTAGATCTTGGGTGTTTATAGGATTTTTTTTTATTTTCACCCAGTGTTCCCCATCAATGGTATCAGAGCTAGCTCAGTCGGATGTGGGGTCCGGCCAAACCCTTAAGGTTCAAACTCTGGGGTGCGTGCGAAGATCTTCCCCCTTCCGATCCATGTCCAAACGCCTCGCTGAGAATCTAAGCTAAATGATGAACAACACAAGGGACACAAGATTTATACTGGTTTGGGCCACCGATGTGGTGTAATACCCTACTCCAGTGTGTGGTGTGGTGGATTGCCTCAGGGGCTGATGATGAACAACACAAGGGGAAGAACAGCCCCGCGAGAGGTGTTCTTGGGCTGGTGCGGTGAACTACTTGGGTGAGTTTGACCGCCTCTAGATCTGATGAGAACTCTATGCCCTCTCCCCTCAGATTGCTCTCTACGATTGTGGCTAGCCCTATTTATAGAGGCCCTGGTCCTCTTCCCAAATATTGAGCAGGAAGGGCACCAACAACGACCAATTTGAAGGTGAACATCTAGTACAAGTTATCCTAACTAAAGTTGGTCTTCGGCTGCCAAAGGCACTGGCGATGACGCCGTCTTGGGCTCCACGGTGACCTCCATCCTGCTGCTCTGCTAGTCTTGGTCTCGTTGCACCGAAATGGTAACCTTTGCTTGATGCCTTGGTAATCCAAGCATGTGCTTGCCCCCTTTGCATCAAAGAGGAAACAAGGACACTGTGCAGGCCGGCGCTCGCCTGGCGCCCGCCTGGTCTCGATCGTCATGGCTTGCATCACGGGCACTGTCGGTGTCAAAACCGGCGGATCTCGGGTAGGGGGTCCCAAACTGTGCGTCTAGGCGGATGGTAACAGGAGACAAGGGACACGATGTTTTACCCAGGTTCGGGCCCTCTTGATGGAGGTAAAACCCTACGTCCTGCTTGATTGATATTGATATTGTGGATGTTTACAAGAGTGGATCTACCACGAGATCAAGGAGGCTAAACCCTAGAAGCTAGCCTATGGTATGATTGTAATGGTTGTTGTTGTGTCCTACGGACTAGAGCCATCCGGTTTATATAGACACCGGAGAGGGCTAGGGTTACATAGAGTCGGTTACAATGGTAGGAGATCTACGTATCCGTATCGCCAAGCTTGCCTTCCACGCCAAGGAAAGTCCCATCCGGACACGGGACGAAGTCTTCAATCTTGTATCTTCATAGTCTTGGAGTCCGGTCGATGATGATAGTCCGGCCGATGATAGTTCGGCTGATGATGGTAGTCCGGCTATCCGGACACCCCCTAATCCAGGACTCCCTCAGTAGCCCCTGAACCAGGCTTCAATGACGATAAGTCCGGCGCGTATATTGCTTGGCATTGCAAGGCGGGTTCCTCCTCCGAATGATAGAAGATTGTGAACACCAGGATAGTGTCCGGCTCTGCAAAATAAATTCCACATTCCACCGTAGAGAGAATAATATATACACAAGTTCAATCTGCTGACGTTTTTTGCGGCATGACGTCACGCCACTACCAAGCCATTACTTGAATCGTTTTTTACTCTACCACCTCAGCGCATTTAGCGAAGCGGTTTCCTTGGCACGTCTTGTCGAAGCAGAGATCGTGTTCCCCCTTAATCCGGGATTCTCATCAATACGGACGTGGGTAACCCAACCGCGCCATTGATGGTGACGCTTGGGGGATAAGCGAGTTTTACCAGGCCGGTGGGGGACGCGTAGACTTCGCCCGCCCATATAAGGGATAAGGATTCACCTTTTCACCTACGCCTTCTTCCTCCTTTGCTTATCCATCTCCGCGCACTCGAGCTCCAGCGCCCAAGCCCGCACATCTCGTCTCAACCTTCCCCAGTCATGTCTGGAGCGGGAGGCAAGTGGATGACCTCCTCCGTTACGGAGGAGCACATCGAAAGACTGCGCAGCGCCGGCTACCTGTCCGGCGACATCGCGCACCGGCTGCCCGACGAGGGGCAGCTCATCCCCACCCCCAGGCCCCATGAGAGGGTCGTTTTTCTTCCCCACTTCCTCCGCGGACTGGGCTTTCCACTTCACCCCTTTGTCCGGGGGCTCATGTTCTACTACGGCCTGGATTTCCATGATCTGGCGCCGAACTTCATCCTCAACATCTCGGCGTTTATCGTCGTGTGCGAGGCCTTCCTCTGCATCCAGCCCCACTTCGGCTTGTGGCTCAAGACCTTCAATGTCAAGCCGAAGGTAGTGAAGGGCACTCAAGCGGAGTGCGGAGGCGCCATGTTGGGCAAGATGCCCAACGTCCTTTGGTTCGAAGGGGCCTTCGTGGAATCCGTCAAGGGGTGGCAATCGGGGTGGTTCTATATCACCGAGCCGCGCGACCCTACGTGGGCGGCGGCCCCCGAGTTCAGATCTGGTATCCCCACGCAGCTCACCTCCTGGAAAGAGAAGGGCTTGCTGTGGGGTAGTTCGGAGGAGCTGACGGGACTCCAAGCCTGTATCCAGAAGCTGGTGAAGAAGCTCAGGCTGGTTAACGTGGTCCAAGTCATGCTCGTCCGCCGGATTCTCCCATGCCAAGAGCGGGCATTCAATCTGTGGGAGTTCAATCCGGAACAGCACCAGGCGCTGAGCGGGCTCTTCGACACGACGTACGAAGGCGCCTGGAGGGTGCTGTTTAAGGGCGCCGAAGCCCCCGCATCCGCGACTGAAGATCGCGGATTTCGCTCGCAGCGCCAAGCCGACGAGGTAAGTGATTCTACCCCTTTACGGGACACTTGCTTTTCATAGTTTGACTCTATGCGGGTTTTAATTTCCCCTTTTCCTTTGACAGGACTGGATGAGGAAGGCGGAGCAGATTATCTGCCCGGCTCCTATGCCAGAAAACCCAGTAGACGCCCATCTAGCGAGGCTGCTGGTTCCGGCACCGCACGTGGTGCCGGAGAAGAAGGCCAAGAAGGAGGCCACGGGTGCTCGAAAGAGTTCCCGTTTTCAGGTGTCCGACGACTCCGGGGCGGACTCCTCCCCCGAAAACGAGGAGGAGAAAGAGGACTCTCTCCCAGAGGAGGGAGAGAGGAAGAGGAAGGCTTCCCCAACAGGGGAGGCCGAAGGGTCCAAGAGGGGAAGGACTATTCCCCCGGACAGCTCCGCCAACATCAACGTTGGCGAGGAAGAATGGCCTTCAAGGGCCAGGCCTCCGGCGAGATCGTAAGTATCCGGATTCCTGAATGATTTATAATTTCTTTTTCTGCGTCACATAGTGTCATTCTGATGCCGCATGCTGCCTGTAGTCCGGCCAATGATGATCTCCCCGCTTCATCGAGCGGGTCGTTGGCTCCGTCGGATGTAGACTCCATCCCGACCGCCTCCACCCCTCGCGACACCGAGGACGCCGAGGTGGGATCCCAAGAAGGGACCCATCAGGGGGAGGCTCCGGAGGCGCCACAAGGCGGCCTCCCGGACTTTGCGCCGGACTCCACATCAGAACCCGCAGTGGTTCCGGAGTCCGGCCGGCGGCCCCTTCGCACGAAGGGCAAGACCGTGACGCCGGCAGCTTCCGTCCAACCGGAGGCGCCGGACAATTTGTTGGAGGCGCTGCAGAGCGCTTCCATCGAGGAAGAACACCGCACTATTATGAGTGCGGTGATTCAGAAGGTACAGCTTGCCAAGAGCGGGCTGACCGAAGCCTGCAGTAGCCTTCTATCAGGCTTTGAGGTAAGAAGTTAAAAATATGCAATGTAATACCGCATAGACAGTAGCCCCTGATGCTCGGTTCGGTGTTCGGAAAGAAAAGCCGGACTGAGGATCTGAAAAAAAGAAGATATACGCAGGGTTGCTAAAAAATTATGTCAATATGGGTTGCAGGCTGCGCTGCTGACCTCTGCCGCACTGACTGCGGAGGTCGGTGCTTTGAAGCAGGAGCTCGAGCGGTCCGAGCAAGAGCTCGGCCGCGCCAAGAAGCAGCTCCAGGACAAAGAAGGTGAGTAACACCACTTTGAACTTGTACCTTACAGAAAAGGATTTAGGTTGCAACAAAAAATAACAAGGATAACATGGGTACTGCAGGGGCCACGAACGAGGTGGCGACCCTGAAGGAGGCCGTGTCCGCGGCCGAACGCAATGCGGCCGCGGAACGGGCAGAGCGAGAAAAGCAGGAGGCGCGGGTGGCGGTGGTTCGGCAAGAGCTCCAGGCTCTCATGGAAAAGCATGAGAGTTTGGAGCGTGACTCAAAGACTCGAGAGTCCGAGCTTGCCTCGGCTCTCGAAAGTGCCAAAACTGCCAAGGCCGATGCCCATAAGTCCCTTCAGGAGATTGAGTTGGTGAGGAAGATAGCGGCGGGTAAGGCATTTTTCATGCAAAGCAAGCATGTGAATGTAAATTACGTGTTACTTACCCGAATTCGGAGCTCTCCAGGGGCGTTTGCAGATCTGCCTCGCAGCGTGTCTGATGCCGCCGCATTCTACCGAGCCGAGGAGGGGAGCTCAACGGAGAAGGTCTTCTGGTCTCAGTATGCTGAGGCCGGCCATCCGGTGCCCCCTAGCGACCAGCTGAAGCAGCTGGTCGAGCTCCACAAGGTGGCCGAGCAGGCCATGAAGGGCCTCATAGTCCGGCTGTGGCCTGGAGAGGCCATGCCTGGGAGCTATTTCGGCCTCGTGCGACGGTTGGTGGATGCGTGCCCCTGGGTGGAGGTTATCAAGCGCTCCGCCTGTATTGAAGGTGCTCGTCGGGCCCTTGCCCGCGCAAAGGTGCATTGGGGCAAGCTGGATGCGGAGAAGCTAATCACTGACGCGCCACCAGCGGGCAAGGAATATCGTACGCCCGAGATGTACTATAAGACTGTCCTGAAGGGTGCCCGCAAGATTGCGGATGAGTGCCCCAGGGATGTAATTATTGAGTAAATTCGCAATGTGTTATCCTGTGCGCTGAAAACTTTGTTCATATGCGCTAAGCAACGCTTGTTAATTTAAAATATTACCTTCTGTGCGGCCGTTTATTAAATCTGAGAGATGGCAAGTCGTCGGCTTCAGCCCCCATGCCACGAGTGCTGGGGTGTTCGGGATAAACTTGAGCACTCTTGTTCCCATTTTTGGGTCCATCTAGGGAGGCGCTCAACACAACGAACAAGGCAACCGGACTTATAGTGCTTGAACACTCTCACTTAGCCATAGAATTCTATAATTTTAAATTTCGGCGAAGCCCCTAGTATTCGGAAGACCGAATTCGGGGCGCTATCCACGCCTTCGTCGGACATTATCCGGTACTTCGCTCGAAGCGGCGTAGGTCTTTAAGGACCCGAAAAGACCTCTCGAACAGCGACCAGTCTCTCGCCTTATCATGACAGTCAGTTTTAGCTTTCTCCACTGAGGCGTTAACCCGGCTCAACCGGGGCGCAATCGCAGTGGTTCTCCCAGTGCTACCTTAGCCGATAGAACGGAACGTAAGGTGCCAAACATGGGAGCCGGGCAAACCCAACTATTGACCCAAGACATGATTCGGAGCCGATTCATATAATGCTATAAGTTCGGGGTGCCGCACTTGTGAAAGTGTTCGGACTTTATCACACCATAATGCGGGGAACATAAGCCCCTGGTGTATTTGGCCGTACCAAAATGTACGGATGCAACATGTCGTAAATGAACATATATATATAAGGTAATGCAATTATGGGCAAAAAGTGCTGCATTTTATTCGAGAAGATCTGCTATGAGTGCGGAATGATACAAATAGTGCGGAAAGCAAGGGATTGGACGAATTAAAGGCGTCTCCCTCCAGGGGTAGGCCGCGGAATGGTGTATTTAACAAATTTAATGCTCGTAATGGAGACCACCTGAGTGTTCGTCGCAGCCTTTGTCCCTCCCTGGCTGTTGCATCATGAGTTCGGCAGGTTCGCCGCCGGACAGAGTTCTGTATAAAAAAGAGAGAAATAAAAGATAAAAAGAGCGACACACTTGGGAGCCCCTGGTGTGGTCGAACCGCACTCTGGGTCTGTTGTGGTTGTGCCTCTCCCCCTATGCCCATGGTATCTCCAGGGCGTAATTATGTACGCGGAGAGTTTGTCTTACAATTGTGCGAGGGCTGGGGTTGAGGCCGCATTGCTACGCGTGCTCGGAACGTGCCAGGTGGTCTTGGTTGATGTTGCTCCGGGCGCGTTTGGCCGTGTCCGGTCGTTTAACGGCCGGACTCGAAAATTGCCTTAAAAGGCTGCTCTGTACTTCTGCCGCGAGAGCCGCTGTATGTTCCTCCGTTCGGAGGGAGCGTTCCGTGTTTCCATTGACCGTGATGACTCCACGAGGGCCTGGCATCTTGAGCTTAAGGTATGCATAATGCGGCACCGCGTTGAATTTTGCGAACGCGGTTCGTCCGAGCAGAGCGTGATAGCCACTGCGGAATGGGACTATGTCGAAGATTAACTCCTCGCTTCGGAAATTATCCGGGGATCCGAAGACCACTTCCAGTGTAACTGAGCCTGTACAACTGGCCTCGACACCTGGTATGACGCCTTTGAAGGTTGTCTTTGTAGGTTTAATCCTTGAAGGGTCTATGCCCATCTTGCGCACTGTATCCTGATAAAGCAGGTTCAGGCTACTGCCGCCGTCCATCAGGACTCTCGTGAGGTGAAATCCATCGACGATTGGGTCTAAGACCAATGCGGCGAATCCGCCATGGCGGATACTGGTCGGATGGTCTCTTCGATCGAAAGTGATCGGGCAAGAGGACCATGGGTTGAATTTTGGGGCGACTGGCTCCATCGCGTATACGTCCCTTAGTGCACGCTTCCGCTCCCTCTTGGGTATATGCGTTGCGTATATCATGTTTACCGTCCGAACTTGAGGGGGGAATCCCTTTTGTCCTCTGTTGTTCGGCGGCCGGGTCTCTTCCTCGTCATCGCTGTGTAGCCCCTTGTCATTGTTTTCGGCGATTAATTTGCCTGCCTGCTTGAATACCCAACAATCTCTGTTGGTGTGGTTAGCTGGCTTTTCGGGGGTTCCATGTATTTGACAGGAGCGGTCGAGTATTCGGTCCAAATTGGACGGGCCCGGAGTGGTTCTTTTGAATGGCTTCTTCCGTTGACCGGGCTTGGAGCCTCGGAATCCGGCGTTGACTGCCGTATCCTCATTGCTGTCGCCGTTAATGCGGCGTTTGTTTTTGTTTCGACGCGACCTGCCATTGCGGTCCTTGGTATCCGGACTGCCAGCGTTTTTGCTGAGGTTGTTGCTGCGAGCTAGCCAGCTATCCTCTCCCGCACAGAAGCGGGTCATGAGTGATGTGAGGGCTGCCATGGATTTCGGCTTTTCCTGTCCTAGGTGCCGGGCCAGCCACTCGTCGCGGATGTTATGTTTGAAGGCAGCGAGGGCCTCTGCATCCGGACAGTCGACGATTTGATTTTTCTTTGTTAAGAACCGTGTCCAGAATTGCCTGGCCGATTCGTCTGGCTGCTGGATTATGTGGCTTAGGTCATCTGCGTCCGGTGGTCGCACATACGTGCCCTGGAAGTTGTCGAGGAATGCGGCTTCCAGGTCTTCCCAGCATCCAATTGACTCTGCGGGCAGGCTGTTAAGCCAATGCCGAGCTGGTCCTTTAAGCTTGAGCGGGAGATATTTGATGGCGTGAAGATCGTCGCCGCGGGCCATATGTATATGGAGGAGATAATCCTCAATCCAAACCGCGGGGTCTGTTGTGCCATCGTAGGATTCGATATTAACGGGTTTAAACCCTTCAGGGATTTGATGATCCATTACTTCGTCAGTGAAGCATAGTGGGTGCGCGGCGCCTCTGTATTGAGCAATATCGCGACGTAGCTCGAGAGAGCGTTGTCTGCTGTGTTCGGCCCGGCCGGAGTAGTTGTATCCGGCGCGACGGTATTCGTCGTGGGTCTTGGGGCGCCCACGTGATCCATAGATAGATCTGGATTGTCTTGCCTTGTCCTCCAATATATCCCGCAAGTCCGGCGCGTTCCCCCGTGGCTTCATGCTTTTTGAGCGATGCCGGGGTACGGTTTTGGTGGAGGGCTTGCACGCCTCTCTGTCGCGGCCACGAGGTGGTCGGTCTGCCGTATTGTGCGCTGGTGATGCAGGTTTGTACGCTTCCTCCTCTAGTCGGGGGAGCAACTTGCGTTTTGGGTAACTTTTGGAGGGGCGTTCGAGTTCATACTCTTCGGCCGCGAGGACCTCGGTCCATCTGTCGGCCAGTAGGTCTTGATCAGCTTGAAGCTGTTGCTGCTTTTTCTTTAGGCTGTTTGCCGTGGCCATTAGCCTGCGTCTGAAACGCTCTTGTTCGACGGGATCCTCAGGCACGACGAATTCGTCGTCGTCGAGGCTTGCCTCGTCTCCGGAGGGAGGTAAGTAATTATCATCCTCGACCTCTTCGTCTGCCGCCCTCTCGTGAGGGCTTGCTTCTGCCTCCTCCTGCGCTGGATCGTGCTGGAGGGGGTTGTCTTCGGCACTTTCTGGGGTGTTATTATCTCCTGTGCCGGAATCTCCATTCTTGCTGTGGCGGGATTTAGAGCGGCGCCGCTGACGTCGGCGCTTGGGCTGTTTCTTTAAGGAATCGGCCTCCGTTGCTTCTTCGCCGTCCCCATCTTTTGGGGTGTCCACCATGTATATGTCGTATGACGAGGTGGTCTTCCAGTGTCCTGTAGGCACTGGTTCTTGATAGTCTCCGGCATCGTCGTCCATACCGTCGATGTCTTCGGAGTCGTAGTCGAGTACGTCGGTTAGATCGTCGACGGTGGCTACGAAGTGGGTGGTGGGTGGGCTCTGAATTTCTTCGTCGTCCGCGTCCCAACCATCCTGGCCGTAGTTCGGCCAGGGCTCTCCGGATAGCGAGAGATGCTTCAGCGAATTTAAGATATCGCCGAAGGGTGAGTGCTGAAAGATGTCCGCAGCGGTGAATTCCATGATCGGCGCCCAATCGGATTCGACTGGCAGGGGCGCAGGAGGTTCGGAGTCCGGCAGAGAGTCCGGCACCTCGGAGTCATGAGCTTTATGCGGGACAAGGTAAGTGTTCGGCTCCATCGCCGTAGAAGTTGCAGCTCCCGAGGCGGTGTCCAGCCATCCGTCCTCGATCTGAGCGATCGGCTCCGGACTATGGGTCGGAGCGGATTCGTGTGCGGCCTCCAAGGTGCTGTCCGGCGGCAGAGTTAGGTCGTGCCCATCGTGACAGCGCGGCACGCTCGGCTGTGGCTCAGATCCATCGAAGATCAAGTCCCCGCGGATATCGGCCGTGAAGTTTAGGCTTCCAAACCTGACCTGACGGCCAGGGGCGTAGCTTTCGATCTGCTCCAGATGGCCAAGTGAGTTGGCCCGCAGTGCGAAGCCGCCGAATACGAAGATCTGTCCGGGGAGAAAAGTCTCACCCAGGACTGCGTCGTTGTCGATTGAAGAGGCCATCAAGCCTATCGGTGACGACACAGAGGAACTCTCAATGAAAGCACCAATGTCGGTGTCAAAACCGGCGGATCTCGGGTAGGGGGTCCCGAACTGTGCGTCTAGGCGGATGGTAACAGGAGACAAGGGACACGATGTTTTACCCAGGTTCGGGCCCTCTTGATGGAGGTAAAACCCTACGTCCTGCTTGATTGATATTGATATTGTGGATGTTTACAAGAGTGGATCTACCACGAGATCAAGGAGGCTAAACCCTAGAAGCTAGCCTATGGTATGATTGTAATGGTTGTTGTTGTGTCCTACGGACTAGAGCCATCCGGTTTATATAGACACCGGAGAGGGCTAGGGTTACATAGAGTCGGTTACAATGGTAGGAGATCTACGTATCCGTATCGCCAAGCTTGCCTTCCACGCCAAGGAAAGTCCCATCCGGACACGGGACGAAGTCTTCAATCTTGTATCTTCATAGTCTTGGAGTCCGGTCGATGATGATAGTCCGGCCGATGATAGTTCGGCTGATGATGGTAGTCCGGCTATCCGGACACCCCCTAATCCAGGACTCCCTCAGGCACCTCGCGAGGTACCCTTGCCTTGATCTCGCTGCCTCCTCGCGAGCCTGCCTGGTGAGGCCGCTCCTGAGGAAGCCTTGCATCGTCCGCCCCGCGAGGCTTGGCCCCTCGCGAGGGTCTTGAGCTTAAGTTGATGAAGATGGGCGCACTACGCCACTACTCGAGCCACGCCGCAAGCCGCGGGCAGAAAAGTTTGGGGACCCCCGTTCCTAGAACACCGACAAGCTCTATGGCTAGATGTATTTGCACGAGTAGAACACAAAGTTGTTGTGGGCATTGATGTTCAGATTGCTTACTTCCCTTGTCTTATTGGATTCGGCTTTATTGTGGGATGAAGTGGCTCGGACAAACCTTACTTGTCCTCGCACACGAGACCGGTTCCACTGTTTGACATGCAAATTGTATTGCATAAAATATGCGTCGTGGGTGTCTGTCTCTCCCACGTTAGTTGAATCTGATTTGATGAGGGTGGTCCTTGTAGAAGGTTAAAAGGCAACTTGTATATCATTGTTGTGTTTTTTCATAGATAAGAACATTTCTTATAGTTTGCCCTAGCAGCCACGTAAAATTGCAACGACAAAGTAGAGGAAGTCTAACTTGTTTTTGCAGGGCATTTTGTGATGTGGTATGGCCAAAACGTGATGTGATATATGTTGATGTATGAGATGATCATGTTTTGTCTAAGTTCACGACTTGCATGTCATTGAGTACGACAACCGGCAGGAGCCATAGGGCTGTCTTTAATTTATTGTATGACATGTGTGTCAATTCTTAAACACCATATAATTGCTTTACTTTATTGCTATGCGTTAGCAATAGTTGTAAAAGCAATAGTTGGCGAGACAACCACGTGAAGACACGATGATGGAGATCATGGTGTCATGCCAGTGACGATGGAGATCATGCCGGTGCTTTGGAGATGGACATCAAAAGCACAAGATGACAATGGCCATATCATGTCACATATTTTGATTGCATGTGATGTTTATCTTTTACGCATCTTATTTGCTTAGAACGACAGTAGCACTATAAGATGATACCTTCACTTAATTTCAAGATAAAAGTGTTCTCCTTAAGTATGCACTGTTGCGACAGTTCATCTCTTCGAGACACCTCGTGATGATCTAGTGTGATAGACTCTACGTTGACATACAATGGTGTAAGCCGGTTTTACACATGCGGTATACTTGGGTTAAACTTGACGAGCCTAGCATGCACATACATGGCCTCAGAACACAGGAGACCAAAAGGTCGAACATGAGTCATATAGTAGATATGATTAACATGGAGATGTTCACCGTTGATGACCACCCCATCTCACATGATGATCGGACATCGATTGGTTTATATGGATCGTGTGAACACTTAGACAACTTGAGGGATGGGGATTTAAGTGGGAGTTCATTAGTGATTTGATTAGATGAACTTATTATCATGAACATAATCTATAGTCTTTGCAAATTATGTTGTAGATCAATAGCTTGCGCTATAGCTCCATGTTTTAATATGTTCCTAGAGAAATACTAAGTTGAAAAATATTCTAAGCAATTATGTGGACTAGGTACGTAGTCTGAGGATTGTCCTCACTGCTGCACGGAAGGCTTATGTCCTTGATGCACCGCTCGGTGTGCTAACCCCTCTAGCGTCGTCTATGGATGTTGTGAATGTCTGGCAGTTACATTCTGATGACTACTTGATAGTTCAGTGAGCCATGCTTTATGACTTAGAACCGGGGCTCCAAAGACGTTTTGAGCACCATGGAGCATATGAGATGTTCTGGGAGCTGAAATTGGTTTGTGAAGCTCATGCCTGGATTGAGAGGTATGATGCCTCCAACAAGTTCTTTAGCTATAAGATGGAGGAGAACAACTCCGTTAGTGAGCACGTACTCAAAATGTATGGGTACTACAACCGCTTGAATCAATTGGGAGTTAATCTTCCGAATGAAGTAGCGATTGACAAAGTTCTTCAGTCCCTTCCACTAAGCTACAAAGGCTTCGTGACGAAATATAACATGCAAGGGATGGAAAAGACGATCCCGGAGCTATTCGCGATGCTTAAGGACGCAGAGGTAGAAATCAAGAAAGAGCATCAAGTGTTGATGGTCAATAAGAGCACTAGTTTCAAGAAGAAAGGCAAGGGAAACAAAGGGAACTTCAAGAAGAATGGCAAACCAGTTGCCGCTCCCATGAAGAAACCCAAGGCTGGACCCAAACCTGAGACTGAGTGCTTCCATGCAAGGGGAATACTCACTGGAAGCGGAACTGCCCCAAGTACTTAGTAGATAAGAAGGCTGGGAACGTCAACAAAGGTATATGTGATATACATGTTATTGATGTGTACCTCACTAGTGCTCGTAGTAGCGTCCGTGTATTTGATACTGATAATATTATTAACTCGAAGCAAGGGCTGCGGAGTAACGGAGACTAGCTGAGGGTGAGGTGATGATGAATGTTGGATGTGTCTCCAAGGTTGGTATGATCACCATCGATACACTCATAATACCTTCGGGAATAGTATTAAACCTAAATAATGGTTATTTGGTGCCTGCGTTAAGCACGAAACATTATATCTGGATATCGTTTATTGCAAGACGATTAATCATTTAAGTCAGAGATCAATGGTTGTTCTATTTATATGGATAATATCTTTTATGGTCATGCACCCCTAGTGAATGGTTTATTCTTGTTGAATCTCGATTGTAGTGATATGTGAACCATGCCTCATAGTGGTGTAAAGCGCATCAAGAAAGTCCATGCCGACGGACATTTGGAATCACTTGATTATGAATCATTTGAGACATGTGAACCATGCCTCATGGGCAAGATGACTAAGACCCCGTTTTCCAGAACAATGGAGCGGGATAGTGACTTATTGGAAATAATACATACTGTTGTATTGATGTCTACTAGAACTACGTCGGTATTTCCCCAAAGAGGAAGGGATGATGCAGCACAACAACGGTAGGTATTTCCCTAAGTGATGAGACCAAGGTTAACAAGCCAGTAGGAGAACCACGCAACACAACGTAAACAGCCCCTGCACACAAATAATAAATACTCGCAACCCGACGTGTTAAAGGGGTTGTCAATCCCTTTCGGGTAACGGTGCCATAAAGTGGCACGGAGACGGGATAAAGTTGTGATAGATAGGATAAATAGATCACAAATAAAATAAAGTACAGCAAGGTATTTTTGTATTTTTGGTTTAATATAACTGAAAATAAAAGCAAATAAAATAGACCGTGAAGGCAAATATATTAAAGAAGAGACCCGGGGTCGTAGGTTTCACTAGTGGCTTCTCTCGAGAAAACTAGAAAACGGTGGGAAAACAATTACTGTTGGGCAATTGATAGAACTTCAAACAATCATGACGATATCCAGGAAATGATCATTATATAGGCATCACGTCCACGATTAGTAGATCGACTCCTGCCTGCATCTACTACTATTACTCCACACATCGTCCGCTATCCAGCATGCATCTAGTGTATTAAGTTCATGGAAAAACGAAGTAATGCAATAAGAATGATGACATGATGTAGACAAGATCTATTTATGTAGAAATAGACCCCATCTTGTTATCCTTAATAGCAATGATACATACGTGTCGTTTCCCCTTCTGTCACTGGGATCAAGCACCGTAAGATTGAACCCATCAGAAAGCGCCTCTTCTCATTGCAAGATAAATAGATCAAGTTGGCCAAACAAAACCCAAATATCGGAGAAGAAATACGAAGATATAATCAATCATGCATATAAGAGATCAAAGAAGACTCAAATAACTTTCATGGATAAAAACATAGATCTGGTCATAAACTAAAAGTTCATCAGATCACAACAAACACACCGCAAAGGACTTACATCATATGGATCTCCAAGAGACCATTGTATTGAGAATCAAGAGAGAGAGAGAGAGAGAGAGAGGAAGCCATCTAGCTACTAACTGCAGACCCGTAGGTCTACAAAGAACTACTCATGCATCATCGGAGAGGCACCAATTATCGTGGAATTGTCATGGCAGATGTCCTAGTGTGAGGACTTAGTCGTGGAGCCATCGCAACTAGGTTAGCTTAAAGGGGTTAAACGGGACAAAGGACACAAAGTTTATACTGGTTCGGCCCCTTGTGGTGAAGGTAAAGGCCTCCAGTTTGAGGTGGTATTGCTTATGTCTCGATTACCAGGGAGCGAATACGCTTGACCTAGCTTTCGATCTCTTGTTTCTTGCCCTGAACCGCCGTCGGGTCGTCCCTTTATATACACAGGTTGACGCCCAGCGGCTCACGGAGTCCCGGATGGCTTATAGACAATGTGTCCGGCTCGGTGACTAAATACACTTGCCTTACAATATAAGTCATACATATATGGCGGTTTACCCCTATGGGCCCTAACTCGCCCTTGGGCTTTACGCCCTTGCTTCATGAACTGCCATCTTCGACATCCTCATGGGCTTTGTATGGATGAGCCGCCATAGGTATAAGCCGGCCCCTCCTGGGCGGGTCATACCCAATAGTCATATCCCCAACATTAGGCCCCAGATTGATTTGAACTCATTCATGTCAATCTCCAACACTTAGAAAAATCCTTCCTTCTTTATTCTTGCAAGATCTCATAACCCGCCATGACGTCATCTCCTGCGATTGTGGTAACCCACCATGACGTCACCTATCATTAATATCACACAATACCCAATATATCTTAATAGATCCTTATCTTTAATAGCCATCCCAAAAATTGAGGCGTCCGAATAGCCGGATAATCATTCTTTAGCCTCCTCGTTTTTCGCGCCCACCTGTT
This sequence comes from Triticum aestivum, assembly GCF_018294505.1. Classification (NCBI taxonomy): domain Eukaryota; kingdom Viridiplantae; phylum Streptophyta; class Magnoliopsida; order Poales; family Poaceae; genus Triticum; species Triticum aestivum. Next base: position 564,726,775 of record NC_057810.1, on the reverse strand, counting down.
ACCCTTCTCCTTATAAATAGGGTCAAGCAGCCCTTCTTTCACTTTCCCCTCTTTTCCTTCTCGTCTTTAACCTCTCTCCGTGACGCATCTGCACTTCTGAGCATTGTCGCCGCCGTGAAGCTCTTCGTCTTCCTCGACCTCGGCTGCTGCATCGACCTGAACGGGACCAGAGAAACTGCGGCACCTCTTCATCGCTCATCAGATCCAGTAAGCACGTTATCTTCTCCACCATAGATCTCCATTAGGGTTTCTGCAATCCTTATGAGTTCATCATCGTTCTTCATCACGCTTCTGTTTAATCATTTGCTTTGATCGAAAAATGGCCCTAAAATATACAGAACCTGTTTCTATCCTTCGTCTTAATCATTGAACATACCCTTTAGATGCAGAAATCTCGCCCATGTGCTAGTTCATCTGGTGCTGCAATATTTAGGCTTTGATTTATTTTCTTTTTTCACACAGCGATAATCCAAATCACCTGCTCCAGTCTATAAAACCTGTTTATTCAACACTTATCAGATTTCACTCTTGATAGATATCAATCTGGTCATGGCATCTTACATCACCGGTTATCACTAGCCATATATCATTAGGCCCCTTTTAAGCCACCACTCTGAATATATACTGTATTGTTTTACTTCCGGCTTAATGAATCAACTTAAACCAGCAAAAATGTTCTTTCTTTTAGACTTCTTTGTTCATATGCCACCGAAGACAGTCACTTCATGTAATTGGGTTCCCTCCATTTTCACTGAGAACACGCTCAAAGACTTTGTCAAAACCGGCTATCTACCAGCAAAAAATGTCATGCATTATCGCGCCCCCAATCCAGAAGAAGAAAGACCTCAGCCAAAGGATGACTAGGTCATTGTTTTTACTAATCACATGAATCGGGGCTTCTCACCGCCCGGTTCTAAATTTTTCCGAGATGTTCTGTACTTCTTTCAGCTTCATCCTTTAAGACATCGGACCCAATTCCGTGTCAAACATCTGCAAACTTTCAAGTTTTCTGTGAAGTATACCTTCAAGAGGAGCCCAGTGTTGAACTGTTTAGGGAATATTTTTATTTGAACCGCCAAAACAATTTTACGAACGGACCCATCTTGGAACTTGGCGAAATCTCAGTTCAACAAAGAAGAGATGCTATCTTCCCCTATGCTTGCTTGCCGAGTCACCCCAAAGATTGGAACCAGACATGGTTTTATTGCAAGATACCTCTCCGGCTGATGATAATCCACTGCCAGGCTATCGTGCCCAGCGTCTTGACCCAAAACATCGTCTTCCTGGAAAGCTTACCCCTGTCGAACGTGCAAAACTTGCCCCCACCATTGCAAAGGTCAAGGCTCTGCTGGGAAATGGGTTAACTGGCATTAACTTGCTTCGGTGCTGGGTTGCTTGGCAGATCATACCCTTGAGTCACCGATCTGACTTAATGTGTACTTACACGGGTGGTATAAAGGATCCACTACGCCACAGCTCCGTGCGTTTAACTGGTGAGACAATCAATGAAATGACAAAGACCCTTCTGAATGAAGATCCGGAAGACTGCAACAAAGTGGGTCTGAACCCTTTCTGCAAACTTAACCCACCACCAGATGTGAGTCTTTAAATTATTTACTTTTACTTTCATCACTCCAATATTCTATTAACTCCACTTTGATGACTTTCACAGGCTAAAGATGATTTTTGGAAAAAGAAATATGACCATGAAGCTGACAAAAAGGCCAGGGCTGCCAAGAAAGCTGCCAAGAAGAATAAGAAGAAATCAAGTACTTCCGAGATGTTTGAACTGGACGATAGCTCTGAGTCAGAGGTAGCTCTTGATTCCCTTGGCTCCTTTTTCAACTATCTTATTGACATTGATTATCATCAGGATGACACGGGGGCTAGTCAAGCGGTCGAGGAAGAGGTAACTATCATTTCCTCCGACTCTGAGCCTTTGCCAAGATAGAAAATTCGAAGAGTAACCCGAAAAGTAAGCTTTTCACACCCCTTAGCTCATCTGGATCCTCACTTTCTTTTGAAGCAACAACAACACGAGAGCCGGTGATAGACTTAGACCAGCGGAGGTGAAGAATTATCTTCCGATTTACCAAATACTCCAGCTCCAAGGAAACATCGAAACGAGGTCATCCCAAAATTAAACTCTTTTTATCCTCTGGCGGGTCTCATTCGTCAGCCACTTAATTCTTCCGATTCAGATTATCAGGAGACTTCTCGCTCCTCTTCCGGCGACTCATGTCAGTCACAGTTGTTGGCTTTCAAAACTGCTCCTGGGTAATAACAAATACTTATTATTTGTTTCCTCATCAGGTTCTTATCTTTGTACTGACCTCTCATAACTCATGCATTGGAAAAGAAAAAACTAGCAAGAAAGCAAAGGTGACCAAGCCGGATGAAGACCCCAAAGTTCATGAACCGGAGCAACAAATTCTAGTGTCTGACACCTCTGTCCCACAACCAGACGAACATGTTCATGACATTCCACCAGAAATTCCTGACCCTTCCATTGACCAAACAAAAAACAGTCCTTTGAATACTGAATCATCAAGCCCAATTAAACTGGCTGAAACACATGCCAATGATGTGATGATTACTAGCATCGGCTTTAGAGAGCCGGGAAGACCTACTATCTTGGCCAAACACTCCGCCAAATAAGAATATATTGAGAAACAAAAAGTGAGATTTTACGTTGCCAACTATTCTGAATTGAGCGTTAGTGAAGTATTCTCTGGTTATCTCAATCAAGTGCAGACCAGCCGCGACCTTGAAGTTGACATGGTGAAGCAGATGCATCAAAAATATGAGGTATGAACTCCTTCTTTACTGAGTTATGCATATCCTGTTAGCCCCCAAGTCTATTGTGTATGATAGAATTGAATATGCCATAGATTTAGAATAACCATGAGTATAAATAGTACCCTTGATATAATCTTTTAAAATCCGGCTTACCTATCCAAGTTAAAGCAGATCTTTAATGATTAACAATGCATCTGTAGCCCCTAAGGGCCGGTTTGATCAGCATGAATGAGCCGGTCCTGTTCATCATTGTTTATAAATCAAAGCTTACTTGTGTAGCCCCCATGAGCCGGTTGTGATTGTTTGCGGCACGAACGGGTCATCATAAAGTAGTAAGAAGACACAAGAAATATTCATTAGGCCCCAAGTGCCAAGTACTCTTGCTTGCAAAGTGCTTGGGAGTTATTCACATAAGCCGTTGTATGAACAATTTTTTTGTCAGGCATTAGCCCCCAAGTGCCAAGTGTTGTTGCTTGCAAAAGGCTTGTGACTTCCTTTCTATAACCCAAATATGAACATGATTTTGAACCAGTGTATGTACAGGACACCACTGCTCAACTTCAATCGTAATTGACTGATGTGAAAACCCGGCTGGAGCACTAAGAATCTGAGACCCGGAAACCGGACTCAAAATTCCAATTTAGCTTGGTTGAAATGGAAAAACTGAAGACCAGTTTTGAGGCTGAAAGAAACGCCTGGGCTAAAGTCAAAACTGCCTTGACACAGCAGGCTAAAAAGGCGGAGGCGACTCTTCAGGAGGTGAGCACATAGCTTACCGGTTTAAAACACCATGTATCTCAGATGGTTTCTGCTATCTTTGGTGAGTCGCCTTGCTAGTATCAAATTTGAATCTCTTCCTTGATGGTATAAACCGCCTCTAACCAATCCATAATTATTATTCAGGTCCTAGGAGCAACAATCTTAGTCAAGAGATGCTTGTGAAGCTCAAGGCTGTTTATACACGTCTAATAGCTATATACTGGAACTCTGCACGCACTGGCCACAATTTCTCCGACTAATCAAGCACCTACTCTCTTGAGTGATGTCTTGAAAAAGCTTTCTGTTCTGCCTGCTAGGATTAACGAGATGAAGCAATCATCTACAAGATCCAGTGCTATGATAGCTTTAAGCCGGGCCAAGGCATGGCTAGAAGAGCTAGACCCGACCGATATAGCTACTAGGTATCCAAGCTTAAAATAAGATGGCATTCCCTTTGAGAAGAAAGACTTTGCTGCCTACATGAAGGAGATACGTCCCCTGGCCAGCCTGATTGCAAATGAAATGGATCTTTCAAGATACCAACTGGCTTATGACATGGAGAACCAGAAGATGCCCATGCCGGCTTATAAAGTGATGGATCTAATTCCCCCAATCCGTAAGCATACTTTTGCTCCTGAAGTTGAACCGTCTGAACTTATAGATGATGAAGCTGAATTCCCAGCCTTGTGTGGCATCGATTGGTCATCACCAAATTTCCAGACGGTGGAGGACGACGAAGAACCGAAGAAGGATGGTCCAGAAGCCTCAAGTCGTCAAGGCCAAAAAGAGTGATCCGCCAGGCGGTTTAAAATATGTGATCCTTTGAAAACACTTGATCTTTTTGTCTCCCCGAGTCATGTAATAGGCTAGCGAAACTTTGCTCTGTCATGCCTTCATGCACGTTTGTGTTTTGCCCAACACTGTTTGATCTGCCACTTGAAAACTATCATCTTACACTTATGATGACATTGATTTATGCAGATGAGATTTAGTACTATCCTACACAGAAGTAGATCACAAGAGCCCTGGCGGTTTACCGCATGGCGGGTCATAATATCCCATATAAAACCACTGATGATTAAAATAGTTTATAGGCAGGGCCGATTTAATCATAATTAGATATAATCATAACAAAAATATCATACCTGTGATATTGAATCGTACTGCCAGCTTATGATACCCATGCAGTAAGGCTGATAACCCTAAACTTAGAATACAAAACTTCTAAGTATTTAATATCATCATATGCTGGCGATTTATCGTCCGAAGCCTGGCCGGGTTATCAGAAACCACAGATACACTCAAATATGAGCCATCAGAATTGAGGCTACATGGCCTGAATCACTTTAAACCATATGCCAATATGGTACCAAGATGAACCCAAAAAATGTTCCAAAAACAAACCAAAGCGAGAAAATGAGGCTTTCATAGGCCGCCAAGCCTAAATCTCCGAGGCTTTCATGGGCCGCGAAGCCACTAAGTTAACCTTTTACACTTTGTGAAACCGGCCTCACATGACCGCCGTTTTAACCTTGACAAGTTCAGGCTCTATGTAAGATTGACTATCAAGAGTTCGGCTTGTCATTCTGGGATTACCCAGGCGGAGTGGCAGCTTCTACAAAGCAGGAGAACCGGAAGGTTTTGTTTAATACACCTGGTGTTCCAAACCAGCTCACAAGGGTAGTAACGCTATGTTCTCTTTGGTGAATACACCTATGTTTGAATAGGAAGCCCCCAAGTGCTTTGTGGCATTGAGCCGATCAAGAGGGATATTCACAGGTATGCTCATTGAGTAGGAAGCCCCCAAGTGACCATTCAAATTGTGGCATTGAGCCGATCAAGAGGGATATTCACAGCTATGTTCAATGAGCAGGAAGCCCCCAAGTGACCATTGAAATTGTGGCATTGAGCCGATCAAGAAGGATATTCACAGCTATGCTCAATGAGCAGGAAGCCCCCAAGTGACCTTTTTGTGTGGCATTGCGCCGATCAAGAGGGATATTCACAGCTATGCTCAATGAGCAGGAAGCCCCCAAATGACCTTTTTGTGTGGCATTGCGCCGATCAAGAGGGATATTAACAGTTATGCTCAATTAGCAAGAAGCCCCCAAATGACCTTTTTGTGATGAAAAAGGCTCATTATTCTTGGAGATGAAACGGTAGAGGCCCTGTTTTATCAAGGGTGCTGGCTTTATTATAATCATCATAATATATACATTGTCAAAATATGTACATTGTAAGACCTGGTGGCTCAAGTGTAGTAAGGCCGAAGATGAGCGATATTCCATGGTCGGCGGGTCTCCTCCTTCGACTCACGTGAGTCCTCGTGGTCTCGAATTTCGATAAGGTAGTATGACCCATTGTTCAAATTCTTGCTGACCACAAAGGGTCCTTCCCAAGGTGGGGATAGCTTGTGCATATCAGTTTGATCCTGGATAAGCCGGAGCACCAAGTCACCTTCTTGAAAAGTTTTGGTCTTAACCCGACGGCTATGATAACATCATAAATCTTGTTGGTAAATCACCGAGCGAGCCGCCGCAAGGTCACGCTCCTCATCTAACAGGTGAAGTGCATCCTGACGTGCTTTTTCATTATCAGCTTGAACATAAGCCTCCACGCGGGGCGAGTCATGAAGGATGTCTCTAGGGAGAACCGCCTTTGCTCCGTAAACCATGAAGAAAGGCGTGTAACCCATGGATCTGTTGGGGGTAGTATTGATACTCCATAGCACTGAAGGTAACTCCTCCACCCAACAACCCGTCGTCCTCTGCAAAGGAACCATAAGCCGGGGTTTATGCCTCTCAAAATTTCTTGATTGGCTCTTTCAGCTTGACCATTGGATTGGGGGTGAGCTACTGACGATACGACAAGTCGAATATGCTCACATTGACAAAACTCTTTCATAGCACCCTTGGACAGATTAGTTCCATTATCAGTTATAATGCTGTGGGGAAAACCAAAGCAAAATATTACCTTTTTGATGAATTGAACCGCTGTTGTCGCGTCACACTTACTGACCGGTTCTGCTTCGACCCACTTTGTGAATTTGTCAACCGCCACCAAAAGGTGGGTGTTTTTATCCTTGGACCTTTTAGAAGGCCCAACCATATCAAGCCCCCAAACTGCAAATGGCCAAGTAATTGGAATCATCCTTAATTCTAGAGCCGGCACGTGAGCTCGCCATGAAAATTTCTGACAACCATCACATTTACTGACCAAATCATTTGCATCAGCATGAGCCGTCAGCCAGTAAAATCCATGACGAAAAGCTTTAGCCACAAGAGAATTCGAACCGGCATGATGACCACAATCTCCTTCATGAATCTCGTGAATAATTTCACGGCCCTCTTTAGGAGAGACGCAACGTTGAAACACCCCAGTAACATTGCAATGGTGCAGCTCTCCGTTAACAATTCTCATTGACTTAGACCGCCGGGTTATCTGTCTGGCCAAAGTTTCGTCCTCAGGTAACTCGCCCGGGTCATATAAGCCAAATATGGGACTGTCCAATAAGGAATAGCATGAAGAGCCACCACCAATTGCGCTTCCGGGTCAGGAATAGCCATATCTTCCTCTATAGGCAATTTGATAGAAGGGTTATGCAGAATATCCAAGAAAGTGTTAGGTGGCACCGGCTTACGCTGGGACCCTAACTGGCTTAAGGCATCAGCCACCTCATTTTTCCTGTGATCAATGTGTTCCACTTGATAACCCTTGGAGTGCCCAGCAATAACATCAACCTCGCGGCGATAATCCACCATGAGTGGATCCTTAGAATCCCATTTGCCTGAAACTTGCTGAGCCACCAAGTCTGAGTTGCCGAAACATCTTACCCGGCTTAAACTCATCTCCTTATCCATCCGAAGACCATGGAGCAGGGCTTCATACTCAGCTGCATTGTTAGTATAGGGAAACATCAACCTTAAAACATAACAAAACTTGTCACCTCGAGGGGAAGCTAAGACCACTCCAGCCCCCAAGCCCTCCAATTGCCTGGACCCATCAAAGTGAATAGTCCAATATGTGTTATCTGGATTCTCTTCAGGCATCTGCAGCTCTGTCCAGTCACTGATGAAATCCACAAGTGCTTGAGACTTGATGGCCGTATGAGGCATATACTTCAAACCATGAGGTCCAAGATCAATGGCCCACTTGGCTACTCGACTTGTGGCTTCTCTGTTTTGAATAATATCCCCTAAGGGAGCAGAACTAACCACAATGATGGGATGACCCAAAAAATATTGCTTAAGCTTCCGACTGGCCATGAACACCCCATATACGAGGGTCTGCCAGTGCGGATACCTCAGCTTGGACTCAATAAGCACTTCACTGATATAGTAAACCGGTCGTTGAACCAGATATTCCTTGCCTGCTTCCTTCCGTTCCACCACAATAGCTACACTAACAGCCCGAGCGTTAGCAGCCACATATAATAACAATGGCTCCTTATCAATAGGAGCAGCAAGGACTGGCGGCTCAGCTAGCTGTTTCTTCAAAGCTTCAAACGCGTCATTAGCAGCATCACTCCAGACAAAGTGATCTGTTTTCTTCATCATCTGGTACAGTGGTATAGCATTCTCACCCAATCGGCTTATGAACCGGCTTAAGGCAGCGATACGACCTGCCAGATGTTGAACATCATTGATACACGCTGGCTTTGCCAAGGAGGTAATGGCCTTGATCTTCTCCGGGTTAGCTTCAATGCCTCTGTTAGAAACCAGAAAATCCAAGAGCTTGCCTGTTGGCACACCAAAAACGCACTTGGCCGGGTTAAGCATCATCTTTTAGACCTAGAGATTGTTGAAGGTCTCCTTCACATCATCTATCAAAGTTTCCTTCTCTCTGGATTTCACCACAATATCATCCACATAAGCATGAACATTGCGCCCAATCTGACTGTGAAGGCAATTCTGCACACATCGTTGGTAAGTCGCCTGGGCACTCTTGAGCCCAAAAGGCATAGACACATAGCAGAAGGCTCCAAAGGGAGTGATAAAAGTTGTCTTCTCCAGGTCTTTAACTGCCATCTTGATCTGATGTTAACCAAAATAAGCATCCAAAAAACTCAAACGCTCACAACCCGTCGTAGCATCAATGATTTGATCAATACAAGGGAGAGCAAAGGGATCAGCCGAACAAGCTTTCACTACAAAAAAAGACACATCCGTGACATTTTGGGCCGAACGAAAAAAAATTCTGTCATACATATGACACTTCTATGACAATAATTGTGACAAAACCCAGCATCATCATAGATGTGGTGGGCACCTACTTCTATGATAAAAAATCCTGACAAAAAATGGGCTTTTCTTCCTGGGCGGGCCGGACACGCAGCTGCATGACATTCTTTGGGCCGTCCATGACGGAAAAAACCGTGGTAGAAGCGAGGGGGAGGAAATTTTTTGGGAGTTGCCGGTTACGGTGGGAGGTCGGGGGCCGAGCGATGCGCGTTTCTCTCATACACGTACGCGCGTGTGTGTGAAGCGTTGGCTCTAACTGAACCCGAGCAAGGCGTTGGGCTCTAACTGAACCCGAGGGATTGCACTACAGGCTACGCGTTACTGAACCCGAGCGATCGATCGATGGCTGTTAACTAAACCCGATGGAGCGATTCCTTCGCTACTGCTGCTAAGTAAAGCCAATCGATTGGATGAACAGTGAGCGTTGTGGGGGGGGGGGTTTGGATGAACAGTGAGCGGTGGCGTTGCCTCTGGATGAACAGGACCCCATGGGGTGGAGGGCTGGATGAACAATAGACGATGGAGGGGTGGTTGAACAGGACCCCGTGGTGTGGAGGGCTGGATGAACAGTAGATGGTGGAGGGCTGGATGAACAGTAGACGGTGGAGGGGTGGTTGAACAGTAGCCAGTGGAGTAGCGCACGGTGGAGGCTAGATGAACAGGAGCCCGTGGAGGCTGGAGGAGGTCGACGGTAGCCCGTGGAGGCTGGAGGAGGTCGACAGTGGAGATGAACAGTATCCCGTGGAGTCCCGTTTTGCGGTACGCCACATCCCTCCCGATGAACAGGACCCCCGTTTTGACCGTAGCGCTCCAACACAAGTCTGTTTCGTCCGTTTTGCGGTACGCCACATCCCTTCCGATGAACAGGACCCCCATTTCAACTGTAGCGCTCCAACACAAGTCCGTTTCGTCCGTTTTGCGGTACGCCACACCCCTCCCGATCAACAGGACCCCCGTTTCGACCGTAGGTGGTCTGTTTCCTCTGTTTTGCGGTATGCCACACCCCTCCCAATCAACAGGACCCCGTTCCGAACGTGGTCGGTCGAACACAAGGCCGTTCCTTCCGTTCTGCGGTACGCCAGGCCTCGTTTCCATCGCCTGTTCCATCCAAGCCGGTTGGCTCCCACGCGTTTTGTTGCCTCCCGATGAACAGGACGCATTCCGTTGCCTCCCCATGAACACGACGCATTCCGTTGCCTCCCCATGAACACGACGACGACTCTGTTTCTCCGTTCCGACCCAGCCATGTACGTATGCACGAGTAGGCGTTCGAGACCCTGCCCGTATGTACGTACGTGGCCGTATTTTCTTTCTTGCACCCTCGCCGATGTACGTACGTGTACATGCTATGTGCGCGCCTCTACTACGACACGTGCGCGCCTCTACATTGACCAGTATGTACGTACACGTTCGCAACTAGAATGACAACGCTATGTACGCTTCGACCAGGTGGGTCCCGATTGTCAGGCACTTCCTTGCCTGCGAAGATGTAGCTGGTGGGTCCCAGCAGTCAGGGGGCGAATTGTTTTGTTTTTTTGTTTTTTGCCCGGACGCACTTCCTTGCGTGCGAAGATGTAGCTGGTGGGTCCCAGCAGTCAGGGGGGTGAATCATTTTTTTTGCCCAGACGCACTTCCTTGCGTGTGAAGATGTAGCTGGTGGGTCCCAACAGTCAGGGGGAAACATTTTTTCGCAAAATACGATGGCCCGTCCGGTGGGTCCCCGCTGTCAGGTGGAGGAATAATTATTTTGCGCGTAATAAGGAGGCACTTTCTTGCACCCGCCATAGACCCAGCTGTCAGCCTCTCCATGCATAGTACTCTTCCGATGGAAGTCGGTCATTGACCACATTGACCACGCCGCGCCGAGAGCACCATGGCGGTGGACGACGGCGAGGCCTAGGAAGGGGACGACGTGGAGCCAGGGAAGACGCAGCAGTGGATGCCCACACGAAGAGGAGTACGAGGGTGAGGCTACCGTCGCCGCAGAATAACAGGGGGTGTGGGTGAGTAGAGGGATGGCCTGGCCAGCGGTGGGAGTAGTAGGGGCGGTGAGGCCTCCGCGGCATCACAGCCGGCCACGGGAGGCAGGAGCACGCAGCACGACCGACGCTGCTTTGGGCGGCTGGAGCATGAAGACCAGAGGTTGAAGAAGCACTACGACCATTGGATGGACATCGTACGGTCACTGGAGCTAGAGTCGTTCATATTGACTAAGTTGACAAAGCCCTCCGTCCCTGTAAACTTAGTAGGCCCACAAGTCAGCCTCCCACCAAGGTGAGTCCTGATGTGTCTCCAACGTATCTATAATTTTTGATTGTTCCATGCTATTATATTACCCCTTTTGGATGTTTATGGGCTTTATTTTACACATTTATATCATTTTTGGGACTAACCTACTAACCGAAGGCCCAACCCGTATTGCTGTTTTTTTTTGCCTATTTCAATATTTAGAAGAAAAGGAATATCAAACGGAGTCCAAACGGAATGAAACCTTCGGGAGCGTGATTTTTGGAACGAACGTGATCCGGAGAGCTTAGAGTGCAAGTCAAGAAGCTCCCAAGGAGCCCACGAGATAGGGGGTCGTGCCCCCCACCCTGTAGGGCGCGCCCCCTATCTCGTGGGCCCCTTGGGCGTCCACTGACGTACTTCTTCCTCCTATATATACCTACGTACCCCGAAAACATGCAGGAGTACCACAAAACACTATTTCCACCACCGTAACCTTCTTTATCCGCGAGATCTCATCTTGGAGCCTTCACCGGCACTCTGTCGGAGGGGGAATCAACCACGAAGGGCCTCTACATCAACATCCTTGCCCCTCCGATGAGTTGTGAGTAGTTTACCATAGACCTATGGGTCCATAGTTATTAGCTAGATGGTTTCTTCTCTCTTTTTGGATCTCAATACAATGTTCTCCCCCTCTCTTGTGGAGATCTATTCGATGTAATCTCTTTTTGCGGTATGTTTGTCGAGATCCGATGAATTGTGGGTTTATGATCAGATTTATCTATGGATAATAATTGAATATTCTCTGAATTCTTTTATGTATGATTGAGTTATCTTTGCAAGTCTCTTCGAATTATCAGTTTGGTTTGGCCTACTAGATTGATCTTTCTTGCCATGGGAGAAGTGCTTAGATTTGGGTTCAATCTTGCGGTGTTCTTACCCAGTGACAGAAAGGGTTGCAAGACACGTATTGTATTGTTGCCATCGAGGATAACAAGATGGGGTTTATATCATATTGCATGAGTTTATCCCTCTACATCATGTCATCTTGCTTAATGCGTTGCTCTGTTCTTATGAACTTAATACTCTAGATGCAGGCAGGAGTCGGTCGATGTGTGGAGTAATAGTAGTAGATGCAGGCAGGAGTTGGTCTACTTGTTATGGACGTGATGCCTATATACATGATCATGCCTAGATAATCTCATAACTATGCGCTTTTCTATCAATTGCTCGACAGTAATTTGTTCACCCACCGTAATACTTATGCTATCTCGAGAGAAGCCTCTAGTGAAACCTATGGCCCCCGGGTCTATCTCTTCTCATATTTTCTTTCGATCTACTTTTATTTGCATCTTTACTTTCCGCATCTATATTATAAAATACCAAAAATATATTTATCTTATCATACTATCTCTATCAGATCTCACTTTCGCAAGTGGCCGTGAAGGGATTGACAACCCCTTTATTGCGTTGGTTGTGAGTTCTCAGTTTGTTTGTGTAGGTGCGTGGGACTTTTGAGGATCCTCCTACTGGATTGATACCTTGGTTCTCAAAACTGAGGGAAATACTTACACTACACTTGCTGCATCACCCTATCCTCTTCGGGGAAAACCAACGCTAGCTCAAGACGTAGCAAGAAGGATTTCTGGCACCGTTGCCGGGTAGGTCTTTGCTCAAGTCAAGACATACCAAGTACCCATCACAAACTCATCTCCCTCGCATTTACATTATTTTCCATTTGCCTCTCGTTTTCCTCTCCCCCACTTCACCCTTGCCATTTTATTCGCCCTCTCTTTCCCAATCTCCTCTCTCTTTTCGCTTGCCGTTTTTCTGTTTGCTTGTGTGTTGGATTACTTGCTGCCATGGCGCAAGATAATACCAAATTGTGTGATTTCTCGAATACCAATAATAATGATTTCCTTAGTACTCTGATTGCTCCTATTAATGATGTTAAGTCTTGTGAAATCAATGCTGCTTTGTTGAATGTTGTTATGAAAGATCAATTCGCCGGCCTTCCCAGTGAAGATGCCGCTACTCATCTAAACAATTTTGTTGATTTGTGTGATATGCAAAAGAAGAAAGATACGGATAACAATATTGTCAAATTGAAGTTATTTCCGTTTTCACTTAGAGATCGTGCTAAAGTTTGGTTTTCGTCTTTGCCTAAAAATAGTATTGATTCTTGGAACAAGTGCAAAGATGCTTTTATCTCTAAGTATTTTCCTCCCGCTAAGATTATCACTCTTAGGAACGATATTATGAATTTTAAACAACTTGATCATGAGCATGTTGCCCAATCTTGGGAAAGAATGAAATTGATGCTTCACAATTGTCCTACTCATGGTTTGAATTTATGGATGATCATACAAAATTTTTATGCCGGTTTGAACTTTGCTTCTAGAAATCTCTTAGATTCGGCCGCGGGAGGCACCTTTATGGAAATCACGTTAGGAGATGCTACAAAACTTCTTGATAATATTATGGCTAATTATTCTCAATGGCACACCGAAAGATCTTCTAGTAAAAAAGTGCATGCTATAGAAGAAATCAATGTTTTGAGTGGAAAGATGGATGAACTTATGAAGATGTTTGCTACTAAAAATACTCCTCTTGATCCTAATGATATGCCTTTGTCTTCCTTGATTGAGAATAATAATGAATCTATGGATGTGAATTTTGTTGGTAGGAATAGTTATGGAAACAATGCTTATAGAGGAAATTTTAATGCTACACCGTTCCCTAGTAATTCCTCTAATAATTATGGAAATTCCTACAATAATTCTTATGATAATTTTAATAAGATGCCCTCTGATTTTGAGAATAGTGTGAAAGAATTTATGATTTCTCAAAAGAATTTTAATGCTTTGCTTGAAGAAAAATTGCTCAAAGTTGATGATTTGGCTAGGAACATTGATAGACTTTCGATTGATGTTGATTCTCTTAAACTTAGACCTTCTACTCCTAAGCATGATATCAATGAGTCTCTCAAAGTAATGAGAATTTCCATTGACGAGTGCAAGGAAAGAACCGCTAGATTGCGTGCTAAAAAAGAAAGCTTTATAAAAGTGCGTTCTTCTAGTTTCCGTGAAAATAATGATGAGGATCTTAAAGTTATTAACGCGTCTCCAATTAGATCTATTTTTTGCAATATGAATTTTGATGATTATGGGATGGATGATGAATCAACTTTGCCTAGAAGGCGTCCCAAGAATTCAGAGTCTTTAGATCTTAATGCTAAATTTGGTAAAATTGAGATTGGAGAATCCTCAACTTATAATAATATTGAACCTACTATCTCGGATTTCAAGGAATTTGATTATGGTAATTGCTCTTTAAAAGGTTGTATTTCCTTGTTGCAATCCGTTGTTAATTCTCCTCATGCTTATAGTCAAAACAAATCTTTTACCAAACATATTGTTGATGCCTTGATGCAATCTTATGATGAAAAACTTAATTTGGAAGTTTCTATACCTAGAAAACTTAATGATGAGTGGGAACCTACCATAAAAATTAGAATTAAAGATTATGAGTGTTTTGCTTTGTGTGATTTGGGTGCTAGTGTTTCCATGATTCCGAAAACTTTATGTGATATTCTAGTTTTCCATGATCTTGAAGATTGCTCTTTAAATTTGCACCTTGCGGATTCCACCATTAAAAAGCCTACGAGAAGGATCAATGATGTCCTTATTATTGCAAATAGAAATTTGGTACCCGTAGATTTTATCGTTCTTGATATAGATTGCAATCTTTCTTGCCCTATTGTTCTTGGTAGACCTTTCCTTAGAACGATTGGTGCGATTATTGATATGAAGGAAGGGAACATTAGATTCCAATTTCCCTTAAAGAAAGGCATTGAGCACTTTCCAAGAAAGAAATTCAAATTACCTTATGAATCTATCATGCGTGCTACTTATGAATTTAGTGCCAAAGATGGCACTACTTAGATTTATCTTCGCTTTTATGCCTAGCTAGGGGCATTAAACGATAGCACTAGTTGGGAGGCAACCCAATTTTCTTTATGTTTTTTGTTTTTGTTCCTGTTTAGTGTTAAATTTTGTTTTTACTTTCTGTTTAGATGTGTTTTCATGTTTTATTTAGTTTTTGTGCCAAGTAGAACCTATAGGATAACCTACGATGATAGTTGATTTGATTCTGCTGAAAAACAGAAACTTTGTGCTCACGAGAAAAAGTTCAATAAATCACATAAAAGAGCTTTTGCATTGATTCTCTTTGCTGCTGATCAATAATTTTTTTTCCAGTAAGTCCTATTTTGGTAAGATTTTTAGAGTTCCATAAGTTTGCGTTAGTTACATATTGCTACAGACTATTCAGTTTTTGACAGATTCTGTTTTTCGTGTGTTGTTTGCTTATTTCAATGCATCTATGGCTAGTAAATTAGTTTATAAACCATAAGGAAGTTGTAATACAGTAGGTTTAACACCAAAATAAATAAATAATGAGTTCATGGCAGTACCTTATGTGGTGGTTTTGTTTTCTTTCACTAACGGAGCTTATAAGATTTCCTGTTGAGTTTTGTGTTGTGAAGTTTTCAAGTTTTGGGTAAAGCTTTTATGGACTATGGAATAAAGGGTGGCAAGAGCCTAAGCTTGGGGATGCCCATGGCACCCCAAGATATTCAAGAATAGCCAAAATCCTAAGCTTGGGGATGCCCCAGGAAGGCATCCCCTCTTTCATCTTCGTTCATTGGTAACTTTACTTGGAGCTATATTTTTACTCGCTACATGATATGTGCTTTGCTTGGAGCGTCGTGTATTATATTAGTCTTTGCTTTTTAGTTCGCCACAATCATCCTTGCTGTACACACCTTTTGGGATAAGCCTATTTGATTAGAATTTGCTAGAATACTCTATGTGCTTCACTTATATCTTTTGAGCTTGATAGTTTTTGCTCTAGTGCTTCACTTATATCTTTTAGAGCATGGTGGTATCTTAAAAAAGAAAGGCCCAAAAAAAGAAAAAAAAAGAAAAAGAAAAAGAAAAAGAAAAAGAAAAAGAAAAAGAAAAAGAAAAAAAATAAATAAATAAAAAGGGCAATGCTACTATCTCTTTTTTTCCACACTTGTGCTTCAAAGTAGCACCTTGTTCTTCATGTAGTGAGTCTCATATATTGTGCTTCAAAGTAGCACCATGTTTTTCATATAGTGAGTCTCATAAGTTGTCTTTTTCATACTAGTGGGAATTTTTCATTATAGAACTTGGCTTGTATATTCCTAGGATGGGCTCCCTCAAATGCCCTAGGTCTTCGACAGGAAGCAAGTTGGATGCACACCCACTAGTTTTCTTTTGTTGAGCATTTTCTTATAGATCTAGTGCATCCGTTGCATGGCAATCCCTACTCCTCATGTTGACACCAATTGATGGGCATCTCCATAGCCCGTTGATTATCCTCGTCAATGTGAGACTTTCTCCGTTTTTGTCTTCTCCACACAATCCCCATCATCATATTCTATTCCACCCATAGTGCTATATCCATGGCTCACGCTCATGTATTGCGTGAAGGTTGAAAAAGTTTGAGATTATTTAAGTATGAAACAATTGCTTGGCTTGTCATCGGGGGTACAGAAGTTGGGAACATCTTTGTGTGACAAAAATGAAGCATAGCCTAACTATATGATTTTGTAGGGATGAACTTTCTTTTGCCATGTTATTTTGAGAAGACATGATTACTTTGATTAGTATGCTTGAAGTGTTACTATTTCTTTTATCAATATGAACTTTTATTTCGTATTCATTTGGATCTGAACATTCATGCCACGTTAAAGAAAATTACATTATGAATTATGCTAGGTAGCATTCCACATCAAAAATTCTCTTTTTATCATTTACCTACTCGAGGACGAGCAGGAATTAAGCTTGGGGATGCTTGATACGTCTCCGACGTATCTATAATTTTTTATTGTTCCATGATATTATATTACCCCTTTTGGGTGTTTATGGGCTTTATTTTACACATTTATATCATTTTTGGGACTAACCTACTAACCGGAGGCCCAGCCAGTATTGCTATTTTTTTTGCCTATTTCAGTATCTCGAAGAAAAGGAATATCAAACGGAGTCCAAATGGAATGAAACCTTCGGGAGCGTGATTTTTGGAACGAACCTGATCCGGAGAGCTTGGAGTGCAAGTCAAGAAGCTCCCGAGGACCCCACGGGATAGGGCCCCCCCTGTAGGGCACGCCCCCTGTCTCGTGGGCCCCTCGGGCGTCCACCGACGTACTTCTTCCTCCTATATATACCTACATACCCCAAAAACATCCAGGAGCACCACGAAACACAATTTCCACCACCGTAACCTTCTGTATCTGCGAGATCTCATCTTGGAGCCTTTGCCGGCACTCTGCCGGAGGTGGAATCGACCACGGAGGGCCTCTACATCAACATCCTTGCCCCTCCGATGAGTTGTGAGTAGTTTACCACAGACCTACAGGTCCATAGTTATTAGCTAGATGGCTTCTTCTCTCTTTTTGGATCTCAATACAATGTTCTCCCCCTCTCTTGTGGAGATCTATTCGATGTAATCTCTTTTTGCGGTGTGTTTGTCGAGATCCGATGAATTGTGGGTTTATGATCAGATTTATCTATGGATAATAATTGAATCTTCTCTGAATTCTTTTATGTATGATTGAGTTATCTTAGCAAGTCTCTTCAAATTATCAGTTTGGTTTGGCCTACTAGATTGATCTTTCTTGCCATGGGAGAAGTGCTTAGCTTTGGGTTCAATCTTGCGGTGTTCTTACCCAGTGACATAAATGGTTGCAAGACACGTATTGTATTGTTGCCATCGAGGATAACAAGATGGGGTTTATATCATATTGCATGAGTTTATCCCTCTACATCATGTCATCTTGCTTAATGTGTTGGTCTGTTCTTATGAACTTAATACTCTAGATGCAGGCAGGAGTCGGTCGATGTGTGGAGTAATAGTAGTAGATGCAGGCAGGAGTCGGTCTACTTGTTATGGACGTGATGCCTATATACATGATCATGCCTAGATAATCTCATAACTATGCACTTTTCTATCAATTGCTCGACAGTAATTTGTTCACCCACCGTAATACTTATGCTATCTCGAGAGAAGCCTCTAGTGAAACCTATGGCCCCTGGGTCTATCTCTTATCATATTTGCTTTCAATCTACTTTTATTTGCATCTTTACTTTTCGCATCTATATTTTAAAATACCAAAAATATATTTATCTTATCATACTATCTCTATCAGATCTCACTTTCGCAAGTGGCCGTGAAGGGATTGACAACCCCTTTATTGCGTTGGTTGCGAGTTCTCAGTTTGTTTGTGTAGGTGCGTGGGACTTTTGAGGAGCCTCCTACTAGATTGATAACTTGGTTCTCAAAACCGAGGGAAATACTTACGCTACACTTGCTGCATCACCCTCTCCTCTTCGGGGAAAACCAACGCTAGTTCAAGACGTAGCAAGTCCCAGCTAGCAGGGGGAGTATTCATTTTTTTGTGCGTATTAAGGAGGCATTTTCGGTGGGTCCGAGCTGACAGCGGGGGGAACGTTTTTTTGCGAAATACAGAGACCCTTCCGGTGGGTCCCAGCTATCAGGTGGAGGAATCATTATTTTGCATGTAATACGGAGGCATTTTCCGTTGTGGGCCCCTACTGTCAGCCTCTTCCGATGGCTGTTTTTTGTTGACCATGTTGACTTCGCCGCACCGAGAGCACAAACGCGATGGACGAGGGCGGGGCCTAGGAAGAGAACCACACGGAGCCGGCGAAGCAACCGCAGCGGATGCCCACACTGAGGGGAGAACAAGCGCTGACTGGTCGGCTGCGGGGTGAGGCTGTCGTCGCCGGAAAATAACGGGATGTGTGGGTGGTTAGAGGGATGGCCTGGCGGCAGCACAGCCAGCCACGGGAGGAGGGAGCAGGCAGTCCCGCCGGCGCTGGTTTGGGCGGCTGGAGCAGGAAGATCAGAGATTGAAGAAGCATGGCGGCCGTTGGATGGACATCCAACAGTCACTGTTGTGTGTTGACTAAGTTGACAAAGCCTTGCGTACGCGTCAAAAAAAATTTAGGACAGCTTTATCGTCAACCTAGTAGGCCTAGAAGTCAGCCTCCAAATCTGTGAAAAACAGCATACATCCCATTAGCCATTATTTTCAATAATTTATAGCCCATTTGCTAATTCTTAAGGATATTTAAAGCCCATATTATTTTTATTAGCATTACAGACCATATATTCTAGGCACTGCTAAAAAATTCAACGAAATTTTGCATATTTCGCTGGGGTCCGAACTCTTTTAATCACGAAATTTCGAGTAACGTTAAAAATAGTTTTCAAAAAATTCTATAAAAATAAAATTCAAAAAACAATTCTCCGCAAAAAAAAATGAATGAAATTTAGAATCTTAACTAGCAAGATGCCCGTTCGTTGCACGGAACATGAAGATGCATTTGTATGAGTAGTTTATCTTGTGGGTGAAAAGATGATATTTTAATGTAATTGGCAGTTGGCTTTGGTTTTTGTAAGAGTAGAGAGTAGAGAAATCCTGAAAAAAATGATATTTTAATGCAATTGCCGGTTGGCTTTGGTTTAAAAATTTACAGCCCATTTCTTACAACTTATAGCCCGTTTTCTAGGGAAGCCCATTTCTTATCCCTCCTCGTCTTGAAAGATTTGCATCCTAGCAGGGCTGAGAAAAGCAAGTAGGCCTCGGTTTTGGTATTCTCCAAAAAAAGAACTGGGCTAGCCAATTTCAGAAAAAAAATATCAACTGGGCTCATCATGTGCTTAATAAATATCAACCGCGCAGTTGAGCTCCGTCTCTGAAACTGAAAACAACTGGGCGAGCTGCTGGGTCCCTGGTATTATCCGCTCGTTGTGTAATTTTCTCGTTTATTGACTACATTGACAATGGCGTGGAACCTAGTTGTCAAACAATTAGGAGGAAGTATTGTTTTGGCTTGTAATAACGAGGCACCTGCTTGCGAAATGCAATGACCCTGGTGGGTCCCTACTGTCAGCCTCTCCACGTACAGTCATCTCCTGATTCCTCTTGGTTGTTGACCATGTTGACAACACCAGACGGCGGCGAGCATAGCGAGCTAACCAAGGCGGAGAACGACGGCAAGGCCTCGGACGGGAACAAACAACAGCCATGGAAGATGCGGTAGTGTAGTGGCAGGTGGAGGGGAGTACGAGGGCAACAACATGCAAGTCAAGCATACAAATGGTACAAAAAGCCCAAGAATTAATTGTTCATCAAAGTTTTAGACAAAACCCAAATTGAACATGACAGTAACATCTAACGCAACCACTCTTTTTTGCAGTCACAAACAAATGGATCGGTCTGATCCATAAAATCAACATCCTGTGCAAAAAAAATTATTTTAGGATGTCTACAACTTGTTGTAAATAGAAGCCGAGCACGTTTAGAAGCCCATTTGTCCACCTGAAACTTCTTTTTTTTGCTATTCAACATGTTCGTCCGTGAGAAATCTCTTGCTGTAAAAATTAAGCCTCATGGACAATAGTAACCTCGCATTCAACAGGAAGAATGTGACAAAGCTTCTGTTTGCCTGGTTGGATGCATATCGTCCCATCGTTATTGTCCTCGAACGAATGTCATGAGAACTGAGAAAACCCTTGTGCTTATTACGCCAATGATTGGTTATATGTTTTTCTCCATGTGGTTCTGCCTAAGTAAACATGAAGATTGAAAACAGTTAAGGTCTGAAAAAAGAGTATGTCGAAAGAACGACAGCTGAACAGTTAATTCTAGTACAATATATACGGGCTTTCAATGTGCATGAAATCATCACCTCTATGTATAAATTCTCCAGAGATCGAAAGCATCGAAGCAAGCTAATAATTATGTCTAGATCAAAACTATACATTCTAAGATATATGATCTTGACAGAATCCAGCAGCACTGATAGGCTATCAATGGATGAACTCTTCATTGAGCATATACCATAATATTAGTACCCAAAGTGTACTCCAAGATGATATAAAACTTATGCGCACAAATGAAAAATGAAGCATATGATTACAAATGTGTAGATGATAATATACGGTACCTGAAAAGGTGAGGAGCCAAACACCAACTCCTTGTGATTATTAAACGGGTCACGAATTACACCCAAGGTCTCCAGTTTGGGCGCAGAGACGACATTTATTTCTGAAGGTGTATAACAATTATCAAGGAGCAACCTTTCAAGTGAAGGGGCGTCTTCGATGATGAGCTGCTGTCCTTCAAAACAAATTCCAATGCTTTTAAGGTGAGGCGACTTTATTTGCAAACAACTGATACCGATTTCTATTCCCAAAACAATCAGCAAGCGCTCCAGGGCAGGGCAACTGGAGTGGATGATGCTGTGCAGTGAGGCCTCCGACAGATAAACCACCACAAGTGAAAGTTTTTTTTAGCAATGGGAGTTGAAGCATTTGTACCAGATCGTCTGGTAGATGGCACCGGGCGAAGGTGGCGGTGTGGAGAGAGGAGGAAAACCGCGAGATGGACAACGGTGGTGTGGGCACGAATTCTTAGTATGTTCGTGGTATAAAACTTTCGTGGTAATGGTAGAACTCAAACTACTGGAGTTTTCCGAATTTAGGGGATGTCAGCCAAGCATCCACCTTGCCGGGTATGGACAATAGGTAGCTTGTCGGGATGCAGAGGCATTGAACGGGGCCCTGCTGGTGAGAAGAGATGATGGCTCTGATGAGATCAAATTCAGGAAGTACAGATATCTGACGACAGTCGAGATTGAGGGGCGCGGTGCACCATAGAGGGTGCCGCCGAGTTGAGAGGACTTGTGTGCGGCAGCAATCCTTGGTGGGGAGAAGCGAGATGATCTCCTCAAGGATGACGTCCGCGAGATCGCTGATGCGGTCCACCGGAGATTCTACCAGTTCCTCAGATCCGGGTGGGGGGGGGGGCTCGCCGCTTCTCCCCGCGCTACTGGGTGCGGGATCTAAAACCGGCGTCACCGCTGGCAGGAGCCTCATCTTCTTGGCGCCGGGGCCAGTCGACTCCATTTTCCTTGTGGGCGTCGCGCCAAGCTCATGGGTTTGAGCAGAGTAGCCAGAGACGAGCCTAGTGGCAGTGCGAGTGGGGAAGAAGGAGGGCTAGGGATTTCTGTAGGAGTGGAAGAAGAGGAGTAGACATTTTCTGTACGAGCGAGGAAGAAGGTGAGCGGGGTTTTCTGGACGAGTGAGGAAGATTGGGGAGCGGGGGGAATTGGGTGGGGAGACGGAAGACGGAGAGCGATTTGTTCGTGTTTATAAGGCCCGCTGCACTAACTACTCGCTTTTTCCCAAGAACCGCTCTCTTCTTTTGCGGTGCTGCATGACTGGCCATGCATGCAGGATGCATGTGCCCGTCGGCCACTGCATGCGCCTGGTTTGTTACTAGGCCTATTTAATAGGGTGGTTATGGAGTAAATTAAGGAGATTTATTTTCTCTGTGTGCATCCACCAAATTAGAGGATGCGGTACTGGATGCACACACTCACATTAAACTAACATTCAGAAGAACAAAAGTTCAGCATGTCTATGCATCTCAATGATTCACCATACTATAACCAATATACAAAACTGTGAGAAGGTGTGGAAAAAAAGAAAATCGGTCGATGCTTCTCTGAGCAAAGGGCCTCCCTGCACACGCATTAATTTCCTGGGCATGCTTTTTCTTCTCAATGTTGCGAGCACTTTGAGCATGTTGGCAACTCCACAGCTAGCTAGCTGCCTCATCTTGAAATTGATGCTGACACATTTGAAGCAAACACATGAGGCAATAGAGATGACTCAGCATGGGTCCATATTGTGCAGTTCCCCTGATATCATATTCATTGTCCCGAATCTGAAAAGATAGGAAAACAGTAGCTATACTTAAACGGTGTTGCAAAATAGTAGCACATATCAATAGCTCGGCATGACAAAACATGAACATCTGGACGAAGGGGATACTGACCTGCCTGAGGAAGATTACATATAATTTCATAAGTCCTTGGTTGATTTCCACCTTCGGCTGCACTGCTTGTTTGCTCCTCCACACATGACAGGATCGTTCCGCACTGGATTCAGCAAGTCAACATACGAATAAGCTAATTTCATCTTGCGATGGTCATTGTACCTAGTTACGAATGTAGGAATACCTGGAGCACCATGAGGTTAGCTGACAACAGGTAGATGCAGCCATATAAATTTTGTGCGGTGCTACCAAAATTGAGGTTTGTATCCCTTCCCGTTATGAGAATTCTTCTTGAAGTTGGTAGAATGTGACGGCTTGTTCTTTGCATCAAACTTGCCTTTCCCCTGAGATTTGTTCTTGTTGTTTTGGGGTTGGTTGGGCTGGAAGTTCTTCTCGTGTACCATGTGGGCACTAGAAGCTCCCTCGGCGACCCGAGCACATGTGTCTTTTGCTCTCGCCTTCTCCTCAAAATCAAGAGTGCTAATGATATCCAAAACAGAAAACTCATGTCTCTTGTTTTTCAAAGAAGTAGCAAAATCATTCCACGAAGGTGGAAGCTTGGCAATGATGGTCCCAGCAACAAATTTGTCCGGCAACACACACTTAAAGTACTCAAGTTCCTTAGAGAGTGACTGTATCTCATGAGTCTGCTGAACAACAGAGCACTCATCAGTCATCTTGTAGTCACAAAATTGCTCCATGACGTACAACTCGTTGCCAGCGCCCGAGGGCCCAAACGTGGCCTCGATCACAGCCCACATGTCTTTGCCGCTGTCAAACAACATATACGAATCCACAATGGAATCATCAAGAACACTCAGCAGGGCGGCTTTGAAGAGGGTATCCATGTTCTAAAAAGCTTCCTGCTGTGTAGGATTAAGATCGCCCTCAGGCTTACCCTTAGTAGCGTCATAGCAATACATGATCTGAAACCAATATACTGATCTTGTGCACCACCTTTTATATTGCACCCCCTTAAAAGTAGGCGGCTTCAAAAGCGCAGCAAAACCAGTCAGAGTAAATTGCCTGTGATCAGATTTTTGGATTGGATTGTTGAATATATGAGCAATTTAGTATGAGATTTAATCCAAATCAGAAGTAAATAGATCATGACGACAATTGCAAACATCAATGTAATGACACGGACTAAACCAGGAGGACAGAATCACATACTGTACAGCGGGAGCAGAACCGATGTGGTTGATGTTGTCACTCATGTCGTTGATGAGGAGGTTACCAAGGTCGGGGAAGAAGGTTGTCGTTGAGGAAGTCGTCGCTGGCAGCAGTCACAGGAGTGTGCTCCCCAAAAACCTGATCACCCCTCTCCCATACAGGATCACGAAAGGCGGGGTTTGGAGGATGGCTGTCCCTTCTCGCGGTGCACACCGGAAGGAGGGCCGGAGAAGAATTGCGTGGCGGTGCTAAGATCTGGAACGGTGCGAAACCATATGATACAACGGCGGCTAGGGTAGAGCATGTCAGGTCGGAGTATAATAGTAGGCCTTTGGCCCCCAAACCCCACGTCCAAGTCAATAATAGCTCAAAAAAAGTCAATAATAGCCCCACCAAGGTTTGTCTCAAAAAAATGGAGTAATTAAGGCATCCGTTAGTCCCTTTAGTATAAATAAAATATCATTAATAATGGCCCCACCTTTTGTCTCACAAAGTAGAGTATGTTGGAGTACAACCGGCTACACATTTACAATCCGCTTCTCTTCTCTCTCCTCTTCTCTCTCCTTCAGCTAATAACAAATACTATATTTAAATCCTTATAGCCTGCTTATGTCATCTAATTATAGTACTTGCTCTAAAAGTTACTATCCACTGTGTAGTCTGAAATGCCGGGCGTGCAGCGGGCGGTGCCCTCGGTCGGTGCGCCGCTTCAACGGCGGAAGCAGTGAGAGGTCGCGTCGCCCTGACTTGCCATCAATGTGGAGCGGCGGGCTCAGCTGGTGCCGGGCGGGAAGCGCGCGCGGGAGGGGGGAGGGGTTTTTGTTGGGCCAAGAAGGTGAGAAGCCAACATGGGATCGGTCCGAACGGGGAAATATCATGTGCTCCCATACTCTGCATATGACACTAGTCTATGTTACTACTCCCTCCTTTCCGGTTTATAGAGATGTTTAGAGTAACATAGTAATATGTTATAGTACAAGTTACTCCCCACTATGACCAGCCTTGGCCTCTCCCAGTGCTCCACCATGTATAGCTGCTAAGCCTGCCATGTAGGCATAAAATATGATGTGACACGAATAAACTAAGCACCTATGCATTGAACACTTGAGTTACTAAGCCATTTAATGCACTTAGCACCTCATCTAAAGAGCATTAATAGTATAGCCAGCTGCTGGCTATAAGCCTACAGCCCATCTTATAGTCAACATGTACAAAGTGCCTAGGAGCACGTGCTAGAGCTGGCTCTGCACGAAGAGCCCGCTTACCTTCTCTCTCCTCTTCTCTTTCCTCCAACTAAGGTTAGTCGTAATGGTAGTATCATGCATGCCAGCTAGGCAATTTTGACGAGGTGTCATAGCATTAAATGAAGAAATAAAAAGTGGAGTATCATATCATGATACCGTATCATAATAAATGCTATGCTACTTTGTGTCATGCATGACAATAAATAGAGTACTACATGATACTACTATATGATACTATGCATTACGGAGGTAGTATCATACACTAGTATCATATGCATGATACTAGTACACCCTCCGTCCGGGTTTATTAGGCCTCTCAGCATCACAAGCATGTCCCTTTTTACAAGGCCTCATTTTGGAAAGGTGCATGCATGCAACCATTTCATTAGTTGCATTGAAAGTCATTGTTGTTGGTGCCATGGCTGGGAAATTAATACACTTCATGCATGTTTTTTCATTGGATGCATGCATGTGAGAGAGTGCATTGGGAGTGAAATGGAATAATTAATGTGCGCAAATTACTATATGTCTTGGTCTAAAAGAAGTTGTCCTTAGGCCTAATAAACCCGGACGGAGGGTATGATACTCCCCATTACAACCAGCCTAAGCAGAAATATACTACTGTTTATTCCTTATAGCCCGCTGACTCAGCTCTATTGTACTTGCTTTAAGCACATCTAAGCACGTGCTAGCACCCCCTTGACCGTGGACCTTGACGGTGTACGTCACCTTGTGTCTCATAATTTTCCTCGTCATCATCTGAGTCCTAGAAGATCTCACCCACATCATCATTAGCATGCAGCCGCCTTGATAGACAACATGCGCAGAAGGAGTAGAGGCGACTGGGGACGCACCACCACCACGTCATGGGCACTCTGTATGTGCTCGTGTGCATGCAGCGTGCGTGTTTTTCCATCGGTGCTAGCTCTAAGGCCAAGGCTGTGGTCGTCTTCATCTACGACTAGTAGTTGAGCAACGACGGCAAAGAGGTGCTGCAAGAGACGCGTATGCGCCATTGCATGCGAGCTTCGACGTAGCACGACGAACCGGACGTTGCCGTGGATGGCGCACGCCTCCATGCAGCCGAGTGTGTGCGCATGCATGTGTTATTCACGTGCATTTTGCGGCCGAGCGTTTGTGCATGCACGTCTTGTGTACATGCGTTGTGTGCTCCATGATGTGCGCGTATGTGCATGAGTTGGATCGGATGGAGTTAGTGTGTTGGCTTCTGTACATATTTTAGAGTGTAGATTCACTCATTTTGTTTCGTATGTAGTCCCTTATTGAAATATCTAAAAAGACTTATATTTGGGAACGGAGCGAGTATAAAACATCTTCAACTTAGCATCCTGATGTACCGTTTCTAGTGGTTAGCGAAAAGTTCATGTTCTTTTAGTTGTTTATAGGTGGGCAAGCGGCAAAAAACAGGGGAAACGCGCAAGGTTCCTTGCAGACGCTCCACCGCGAGGTTCCTTGCTCCTCCTCGGTCGTCGGGAATCTATGCTCTTCAACTCTTTCCTTTTACGTGAGCTTTGTTCATCCTTTTCCCAACACGCAAGAGATCTAGCATCAAGGTGCACGTGTCATGCAAGAAAATGGAGGTAATCAGATAAGCAGTGCGTAAGTGAGTCGTGCGGGGGGGGGGAAACGGGGGGGGGGGAACCCTTTTCCGTAAGTGAGTCATGCACTTCGATGGCACCTACGCAATATTTTTTCTCCTCGATGGCACATGAATGGCACGTGTATAGTGCATGTACTCAACGACGGAGCACGGGATGGTAGCAATGACATGGTCAGCCTTTTTTGGAGAGAGTACGTACTACTAGTAAATAACTTTGATGTGTCTCGTCAACTCGCAGAACGACAAGAAGCTTGATTACGCCTTCTCCCTCTCCAATGCGTGCGTGGTGGCTCGCAGCACGAGGAGAAACTTTTGCTTACCAACAATGGACGTGCAGCAGTTCATTTGGTGTCAGATTGCCAGAAGCACTACTGTAGAACCATCGACTTCCGGAAGAGGCGAAGAGCCAAGTGCAAGGTCACCTACTAACCTTAGGCTAGGCGTAGTGGGAGTAACATAAGTAGAGGTACCTCCTTTTTTTATTCTAGAAACAACCACATGCGAATATCAAGGTGCTGGTTATGTAGAACAAATTTCCTGCAGTCCGTGCTCAGCCCTCCTATATCTCTCTTGTCAGCCATCCAGCAAACGCGTGGAGCCCATCGTCTGTTTGCTCACATGCGGCCCCACATGTCAGAGAAAACGCAAGAGGACCCACTGAACCTGCACATCTTTCACCTCGACGTGCTGGTGATGAAAAACAAATCCAAGAAAGATCTTTGGTGGCCGCTTTTGGAGGTACTCAAGAGTAGTAAGATTCTATTTACAGTTTAACCCAAGATGCACATCTCGTGGCTTCAACTACCACTCTATTTTCTTTCATGACACGACCTGGATGGTGGATGTTCCATGTGTCGGCAAAAGGAGGAAGAACCCGACCAAATCTTTGGTTGTGCTCTCGGATTAGACTAGTTGTGCTAACTTAAAATTTTTATTGTGTACTCCCTCCGTTCCAAAATACTTGACTTCCATTTGTCCAAAAATGGATGTACCTATATACTAAAACATGTCTAGATACATATATATTTTGACAAATAGAAGGCATGTATTGTGCAATGGAGGGAGTAGAATGGATACAAGTTTTTCTATTGGGAAGAAGAGTACATCCATATATTGATAGAGCGCAATTTAGTAGATGTTCTATCACTTTTAGCTAGCACATAGGCTATAGATGAGATTAGTGCACTTGTTGATACTCCTACTTGGTATGCGTGTTGCTGCTTAGACGCAGAGAAAAACGGACCAGAGGGAGTACTAGAATAGAGGCTAGACATGAGACTAGATGCGAGGAAGCAACGTCTACTTCTTTACACTCGAAGAAGAAAGAAGCACGCAAGATCGAGCCTCTGCACATCAACAATGAATGCATCAAGAAGGCACTAATCCAACTTACAGGAGTAGTAAAATGTATTCTTGTGGTTCTTGTTTTCTTTGGTCTTGCTTTTCTAGTCAAAATTATCGTTGGAGTTCATGCAAAACGGAGGTCCATTTGGGGTCGTGCGTTGCAGTTGGCCTTACAAGTGGGACCGCAGTTAAGGAAACCGACTATCGGCAAACCCCCACCTCGCCCGCCGTGCGATGGCTGAGTTAGAGAAACGATGAGGTTGAAGAGATTGCTCTAGCACGGACTCCAAGAAATATGGTGTCAGGTGGAAGTCGTGCTGGTGGCGTGTGCCGTACTCCTGGACGTGAATGCTTGTTCTGGCCCATGCCACCCTACTACTCCTACTACTTACTATATACTAGTACTACTAGTATCGAGTATTCGAGGTGCTGGTTACGTAGTACAATATGGCTACAGTAAAAACACCCGCACAACGCGCGAAGCATGTGAAGCTAGTACAAATAGTGTACTACTATTGTTGATTGGCCTCATCCGATAACATGTTGCAATGCACGTACAATTATGTATTCGGAAAATATATTTTTGCCTCGTCGCACCACTCACTCACAGAAGCGACTCAGAAGCCATTCATAAATTTAGTAAGTTTATCACCGGCATATCATTTTATTACATACAATAGGTCATCAACCCACATCGACAACGAGGATACATTATAAATACTAAAGTTTTCACCACACAACAAATAACAAGCCATGAAATGAACTTCAACTCAACCATTCCTCGGCGTTGGAAACGCTTGCTTTGAACCACAAGTGATTCTCTGGGACGGGCCATCCATTGTCGATCTGGAGACCAACGCAGGACTGATCATCCAGGATGAAGCGGGCTACTATATCAGTACCAGGGTAGGGAACCACCCAAATGTCCGAGGTATAGACACAGTTGCTTCTCATAAATGGTAGTAACATTGTGTCAACAGCAGTTGGATCGCCTTTCACCATCATTGGATAGTTTTGTCCAAGGAAGAGCGAGTTTTCTCCAAGACTATCAATTCTGTACTAGGGAGAAGGAGTTGGCGCTAGCACACTAGTATCCATCCCGAATACCATGCAACGGGTGTTGGAATAGGTCCGGAGAGTGCGACCATGGCAGACTACACCTGCTTCCTTAGCAGTAACATCATCAGTGGGCTGTATACACACGAGAAGAGGTGATCCATCGGAATTAGTTGCCAGGCGCCAAATAGTATATGGGTGTTGCTCGTCCTCATGCTCGTGATAATCTCCATCGTCATCTCCCCCTTGGTTATAAAAATCTTCAAGTATAGGTGGTGGAATGTTCGCAGGACCTTGGAAACACAAGAAGAAGGTTAATTAGTAAAGGGAAACTTGCTAACCCGCATGCATGTGGATGAAACAATTATAATTACGGTGGAAGACAAACGTACTGAAACAACGATTACATGCAAAAACAGTGCCACGAGTGGTGGCAGCAAACACAAGGCCCTCGTATTCAATTGCACACAGTACTCATCCGTGTACAGAAACTGATTTTTGAGCAATATCCATCGAGTCAAACCAGCAAGGACGGCAACAAGCTTGTCGAAGATAGCAACAACTTCATAGTTGTTGTAATTCCAAGAGCGGTTGGGAACTCGAGAAATTGCTATCTTCCATAGAAGGCAGTCACCATGATTGTATTTGAACGTGCATACAATACTGGTGTTCTCAACCTCTGGGCAGTCTGCTGAGATTTTTGGAAGTGGAACCCGGTCACGAGGGTACACATTCACAAGTTCCCACTCGCAGTTGGACCCAATGTAAACAACCCAATCTCCATTTGCGCCTGCCCAAGCCTTGCCCTCAAGCGATGGCATCTTAACATCATACATATCATTATCAAGCGGCATCAACTTGCACAGGGCGAGGCCTCCGTCGTGACGGCGCTAGTCATCAGAGTCATGGCGAAGAAGATAGGGGAGATCAAACTGCTCCTTGACTCTTGGGTTCCTTGTAATGATGTTATTAGTTGAGTCAAGAATGGGCTTGAACGAACCTGCCATGCTAGCCGAGGTGATGACGTCGCATCGATCAATCAGTTCCTCCACCACATCATTTTTCAGATCGGGGCAAGAATAACGGGGTCGTTTCCGTCCTGTTCCCTCCATGGAGAAGACGATCGAACAATGGCAGAAGGAAGGGTGAAGGGCTGAAGGAAAATGGAGGAGGAAGAGGAAGAGCGTGCGACAGCAGTTCCAAATCAAGAGGGAAAGGCAAAGAGTCGGTGGACGGTTGCCAGTTTGCCACGGTTCACGAAGGGGCGCCCCGGCCTACACGTCGGTTCGAAATACTCCTACTAGTCGCCGTCGTATCATTGATATGTAGGAACGGGACCACATGTCAACGAAACATGGTGTGTAATTTCTCGTGCAAAATGCGATCTGGCCGCGTTGGCCTGAGGTGCCGCATTAGTTTTTTTTTGAAAGTTTGCCGCATTAGTTATCGACCTTTATTTTTTTTGACATGCAATCTGAATGGATAGCTCTTGTGGTCATCACACGTGAGAGGATATAGTGATGGTTGATTCGCCCGAGCAACTTATTACTATGGGAATATGGGAGTACCAGCGGATTCAAGGAACAGAGAGATGATGGTTGCTTCGTCCGAGGAACTTACTGTGGCGAAGGTGGGGCTCTGTGATTTGACTGCTCACTAGTCATTACTACCGCGGCGCAACGACCGGGGCGAATCTTTCCCTGAAGTTGTGTTGTGCACTCAATATTGCTACATGGCAGGTGGAGCCGGATGAAGGATGTCCAACATGTCGGCGAAACGAAGTTGAATTGTTTCTGGCATTGCTATCAATCCTTCAGGATTTGTTTATATGTACGCATAATTTTGATGAAATTATACTGTGATGCTATGAAGGTTTCAACTCTGGTTCCCACAGGAAAAAAAAGGTTTCAACTTAGGATTCATGTGTCTTGCCTCGAGATTATCTCATTACAACATTCCATCAAATACAAATGAAACTACCATGGCTAATGCATCTCAATGGTTCGCAGATCAGCGCCAATATTCACATCACAACTGAAGACAAAGTTGTGAGAAGGTGTACAAATAAAGAAAAATAATAATTGATCGATGTTGTTCGTAGGCATGGCTCCATTTCCTTGGCAGAGTTTTCATTGCTTGGCAGCTAGTTTCACCCAGCTCTGTAGCCAAAAAAGAGGTGTATGAAGGACACCACAATCCGATCATTTTGTGCAGCTCCACTAAAATCGGGCGGACCATCCCTGTTTGCAAAGATATCCAGTCAGTGTGATTACAATAATAGTGGAACTAGATGATGAAACATAACACACATAAATAGAAGCCGATCACCTCTACGATCTCTCTTTAGGACTAACTTCTTGTTGGAGAAGATTAGGCACGGAGTTGGATGAGGAGGATAGCAAAACCAATCTCCCTTTCCGCAGTCCCACAGAAATGTAAAAACGTTGCCCATGTGACATTTTGGCGGAACTGCACAAAACACTCTTCAGAAAAGTGATTTGTGCAGTTCACCAAAAGGTCGCAATAGCAACAAGGTGAAAATGGATAGCCCTGTTTGCAAAAGGAGGTCGAAAGGAAACAATTACTGCCCAATAACACGAGTTGAAGACACATACGCCGACAAAAAAGAAGCATGTTCCATGTAAAAAGGGAAAGATAGCACATGGTGGTTTATCAAAAATGGTTTGAGGACGAGATTGCAAGATGGAAAGTACGCCGGCCGAGATACGATTTAAGCAAACAACTAAAGAAGATCCACATGCAGCAACGTGGGAAGATGGGCAGTGGAGCAAGGCCGGAGGAAGCTGTACCTGAGGGTCGTTGGGATGTTACTAGGAGGGCGCCGGCAGCCGGGATCTACCCATACTGCAGCAGCGAGCAAGTGGCGAAGGCCCTACCGCGCCGGAGCTTGGTCAGAGAGAACGGCGGGTACCGCAGATCGGGACGAGCTGCCTCAACGCCGTCGAACGGAGAGACAATGCACATCCTCCCTTTCCGTCAGCGGACGGGATGCGGCCGGATCACTGACCAATGCTGAGAGAGAGAGGCGACGGCGGCCTTGTGTGAGATTGTGTGACGAGACTAACGAGAGACAGACCCATTTTTCAATTTTCCCCACAGCAATCATTTTATATTCTAGGCGTGGTACCCGACCCTCCTTAGAGTAAACAACAGCTACCCGCGTCAAATTATCACGCAGGCTGCCTTTTCATACAGAAACGAACTCCACCGTGTACCCGCGCGGGTGTGGCCGGGAACAAGACATGAGTACTGCGTCCTGCGTGCACTTCTTCTTTAAGTGCAGGTACGTACGTGGGTGGGTGTGAGAGAGATGGTTTGTGCGAAACAGAGGCAATGTGTTGATGATATCTCAATCAGAAAAATGTAACATATGCAATGTGTGTGAAACGGAGTCATGGACGTGAGATATCGATAGAATTGAAAACAGGGATGAAGTGTGTGGCTGCGCGATCGATAAAGAGTGCCATCGAATTTGTGTTTGCCCATGTCAAAGATACAGGGCGACTGGCCTACTAGAATTTGAGAGGGCAGAGGTGCAGTTCTTCTCCGTGGCATGGATACCTACCTACAACGTTCGACTATCGGTGTGTGTGTGGGTGGGGGGTAGAGACCGGTCGACTAGTATATGTGTGGGGAAGGAGAGAGACCTAGCTATGTATTGAGGGAGATCGATCGACATCCATGGATATGTGTAGCAGAGGAATAAGGTTGGGAAAAAGACAAAGGCAGAGCGTCGGAGGGTTGGTGGTGGAGTGGCGTCTCACAAATGGTGGGAGAGGCCTGCTAGACAAACGGAGGGTATGAGTGAAATATCAATAAGAGAGGGCGGGGGATGTCTGTCTATCTATGCACGTGCGTGTGAGAGACGGGTCGGGAGGTATTCAAGGATGATGAGGGGAGAAGATATGGTTGTGGTAAGCATGCGTAACTACATAGGAAGATCAACCGTCGTGTGTCCGAGAAAAGGAGAGACATAACTAGCGAGGTAAGTGTATCGGTGCTTGGTGAAAACGAATTATAGTCGACCTGGCTATATGTAGGGAGATCAGTTCATATACACGCCTGCATGTGTTAGAAGCAAATAAGGTCCGGAGAGGCAGATAGGGGGAGAGGGTGTGGCTAGGAGGTGGTGCGAGAGGCCTACCATGTCGAGGGGGGAGGAGTGTGCGAGCATGTGATTAATGAAAAGAGGGGCGGGAGTGTGCACCTGCATGGAATCGTATTGGACATATGGGGGCATGGACGGTGAGAATAGAAGAGGGGAAGTATATATGTGTTTGTTTAGGCACACTTGGCTAGAGAGGTATATCGACCGGTGTGTGCCAGAAAGAAGGAGTCGGGGGCCTACACACACCGCTGGTGGACGACCTAAAGAGAAATAATGAACGTGCGCAATGGAGGGGACGCTAAGGGTGTGTGAGGGGGGGGGCGTGTGCATGCACGATAGAAAGTTAGCGCTAGCTAGCTGCAAATAGAAGAGGATCGTGAAGGTGTAAAAGACGAACAAAGATCATAATTCATTATAAAAAGGTGGATAGGGATACTTGAAGAAGATATCATAATGTAGAACATTGATTATAATTTGGGCTAGTGTGTGGCTTTTGCAACTCAGGTCTAAATACTTGTCATAATGTAGGGGGCGGGGCACTATACTTTGTGTGATAAACACGGTGTACGTATGGAACATGGTTTAGATTATGAATATATAGTTAGTACATCAAATGTACTATTATTTGGAATCAACATCAAGTGTATTCAAAAAATAGAATTCGAGTTCATGTAGTACACATAGTTCATATCTATCTCTATAGTAATCATGTGGTGTGTTATTAAGGTAAGACACGAATGATGGTTGAAGTTGGCAGCAATCATGATTGTAGATTGTTACTGAAATAGAGAAACGAATTCAAATTTAGTTCGAATTGCAGCAGTAGTATAGACATTTGGGATGCACTAAAATGTTGGTATGAGTAGGTTACATGCATTATACAACAAGCGAAAAAATTTAATCGGACATAACATGGATTCATACTCCCTCCTTCCATCTATATAGGGCGTAATGAGATTTTTAAGACCGCCTTTGCCTATTGACAAGATTAATAGTACATGACATGCACAATGTGAAAATTATATCATTGAAAGAACCTTTCACAGACGAAGTTAACGGCGTGCTTTGTGTAAGTTGCATGTCATATATCATTGCTCTAATATTTGGTCAAAGTTAGCATCAAAAAACGCATTAGGCCCTATATAGATGGAAGGAGGGAGTAGCTTTGAATAGCATTTGTATAGTAAAATGGGGCAAGACTCTCTCTTTGTGTGGTGTGAATATTTTTATTTTTTTCGTTTTCTTTTTGGTTGAGGGAAGTGCGAATTGATTTGGTACATACAAGTACAATATTACTACATGTTAGGCGTGCCCCTAAAATTCAACCCGCGTCTTGTTATATCCCGAAAATTCAGATATCGTGCTCCCAAAACTGGCGCCTTCACAACCCGCGCCTTGCTATCCCGAAATTACAACGCGCGCGAAAACTCCCTCTAGCTGCCAAATCCCAACACGCAAAATCTCCCTTCTAACCCTGAGCCGAAAGGGCCGCTAGTTCAAATCGGTGGGGGGTACATTTGTAACACACCCTACATTTTGGACAAGCTTGTCCCTAAGTCATGCTTGACCCCCTCCCATCGCCCCCTTTTCGCCATTCGAAATCCCAGGCCGCCATAACCTCTCCACTCCAGCCGCGAAACCCCACCATCCTCCGTCCGCCACGTCACCGCTGCCCAGCCGGAGCCTCTTCCCTGACGATGTCGTCCACCGCAACAGCTCGACGTCCCTCGTCCACCTCCCTGGATGAGGATCAGTCATCCATCTCGTCGTCCAGCCGGTTCAGCCGCCCCGTCCTCCACCTCCAAGGAGCTGCTCCGACGATCGCCACGTCTATCACAGCTGCTCCATCCCCACAGCGCCGCCTTAACCTGCTCCACCGGAACAGCAGCATCCTCACCGACTCCTCGGACGAAGCCGAGGCCTACTCGGCGCCACCAAAGAGGTTGTACACTCATCGCATCGCACCTTCTCCTTAACTCGACCTCCCGGCGCCGACGGTGCTCCATCCCGCACCCCCATGGAGCGGCTACCTTGAAGTAGGCGCCACGAGCGACATCTCCACGACGGCTTTCCCCCAGTGCAAGGCCCCTTCGGCGGCGGCGTCCATACCAGCCGGATCTGTTGCTGCTGCTCCGGCTCTCACTTGATCGCTCACTCGCCCAGCTGCTGCTGCTGCTCTCCCCCTCACTCGTCTACTGCTCTGTTCCGATTAAGCCACACTTCAGTTGACTGAATCGACTTTTGGGTCAGTCGATTTTCAGGGGTTGGGGGGGCTCACCGGAGTTAAGGAAGAACCACCCGCAGCGGGGACGGGGGCTCGCCGGAGAGGCACCCCACTATCTATCTTAGGGTTCAGGGTGGGGGCGGGGGGCCTAGAGGGCTGGCCGGGGCGGCGGTGGCGAGTTGTTTCAGGGCGGCGAGGTGGCGCTGGGGCCGGCAGTTCGGCCGGTGGTGGCTGGTGGCTCATGGGGGTGCAGGTTGAAGATGAACTGCAGGCCCCCCTAAACTACATGTCAAGTGCCTCTCTGCTACCATTGCGTTCAGTTTTGACAATAGCATTCAAATTCCACAGTAAATTTCAGTTTCGACAGTTAAGTTCAGAGTCAACAATTTTTACCTCATCTGTTGTAGTCAGGTGGTTTTTGGTGATGTTAATTTTACATCCATTTTACACCATCTATTGGAGATGCTATTAGAATCCCACTTGAGATTGATGATGTCTATCTTGTGCTGCTTCAGCCTTGACGTCTTACGGCTCACCGAAGCTGCTCCAACGACAGAACGATCCATCACAATAGAGCAGTGCCCTGGACGCCGTCTATAGATTCCTCAGATCTTCCTCCACACCTCCGACAGCCACCTCTACCTCAACTGCTTCAGCGACCAACCCGATGATGCTGAGGTCGACACGGCTAAGGCAAAGAGGTTGTACACTTGTTGCATCACTTATTACTATACATTCACGTCGATCCATTAGGGCTATTTTGGTTCAACAGAAAAACATAGGAATAGGGAATTTTCCGATGGCACTCTACTATTCAATTATTCATGCATTTTGTTGAAAGGAATGAAGCAAAACATCCACCTGGACCTACTTTTTGTGGGGACCGAGTTTCCGGGTATTAATTTCCAGAAAAATGGCCCATGTGCTCATCAGCCCCAGGATTACTGTTAGCTGAAGAGGCACCAACTTGATACAGAAATTCCAAGCAAAACACAAAATATGTAGTACAAGACCATTCTGGCCTATGAGTACAACAAATGGTTTCTAATGATTGATGGCGGAAGCGGTTTGAGGATCATTAGTGTCAATGGGACTCAAATTCCCACAGGAACAGCTGACTAGGTTAACTCCTATCTTCGCGAGGC
Organism: Triticum aestivum; assembly: GCF_018294505.1. NCBI lineage: Eukaryota > Viridiplantae > Streptophyta > Magnoliopsida > Poales > Poaceae > Triticum > Triticum aestivum. The sequence goes on along the minus strand of NC_057810.1, from coordinate 564,689,856 downwards.
TGCTATCACCGTTGCTTAGGTTCCGGGACTACCGGCACGGTCGCTTCTCTCCGCGCAAGAAAAATTTGGCCAAGACAATAGCCAGGGACAAGCCAATGAGTACTTTGAATGTACTCGCAAACATTAAGAACACAGGTATAATATAACAATGATGTGCTGAAAATATTTTATGCTCATGGCGTCAGTCACAAAAGATAAATAAAACTCTGATGCGTGCAAGCATGTTATTTATGAATATGCAATAACATAGTAGTATTAAAATTATGAAAATAAATAACAAGCATGCCACAGTCGGGCGTCTTAGCGACACCACATAAAGGGCTTTAAAAGAAATGCCACAGTCGGGCGTCTTAGCGACACCACATAAAGGGCATTAAAAGAAATGCCACAGTCGGGCGTCTTAGCGACACCACATAAAGGGCTTTAAAAGAAATGCCAGTGAATATCCAGGAGGTAGAACCATCCCAGGGATATTCGATAATACCAATAATATCACGGGTTAGTCCACAACAAAAATAATAATCATAAATTATCACAAGTCACAAGTCGTGATTCCAGTTCTGGTTTAATAGTTTCACCTCCGAAGACCGACACTAAGACCGACACTTGACCCATCCCAGACTGTAGTCCTTAACCATGGACACGGCTATTTGAATAGGTTTAATCTCTGCAGAGGGTGTACTCTTTACCCACGAGTAACGGATTCCTTTAGTCCTCAAGACTAATTTCGTCTACGGTCTTTTAGTTGGAAACACACTTAACTTGCACACACCAGCTTAACTCACATGTGACTGGAATCACCCACGACACATGTCATGCAAAACTCTAAGCGGGGAGGCTACAACCTCGACGTAACATGGGATCACAAAATTTATACCGCGTGCAAACTGGGGAGCTACCCCCTTCGGCTACAACCGAAACACCCATGCTCCCGGACCCGGTGGCATGACTACCGGATGCCTCCAGTATCTTCCACCATGGCCTCTCTGTACGGTGTGTGCTAGGAAAGGGGTTGACAACTTACTGAACTGTACCCTACTTGTTATAGAGACGAGTGGTAGTACAAAGCAAGTATGGGGGTTACTGGCACAAGACTCGATCTACGGTCGACTCAGGAGGTTGTAATATTCTCTGCAAGATTAGCATAACAATGCATATACTTCAACCAACAGATAGAAACACCACGCGACATACCCCCTCATGCCATACCGGACACGACCGTCCCGACGGAGGACTAGGAACAAGACCATGTCTACACAAGACAGAGGCCTTCTCGGCTTTCCTCCCGGTATGCATGAATGACATATGACGGTGATTTCTATCACAACCATATCAACTCCATTTGCATGAAATTCATTAACATGCACTCATGAGTAGGATGACATCCTCACATAAAATGGTGTATGCTCGTGTCGGGGTGGTGTTGTCACCGAGTCAAACAACACACACAAAAATTACACCAGGGTTCAGAATGCTTGCCTTCAGGTCATGGGAAAGCAGGGTGCATTCCAAAACATCTTGAAATCTTCAAAAATCCTATTTGAAAGAATATATATGAATTAACACACAAAATTAAAACAGCACAAAAAGTTGTTTTGAAAAATTTTCAAATAAATCTTAAAATAAACTAGACAATATTTGAGAGAGGTAGGAAAAATAATTAATTTATTTGGAGTTGTATTTAATAAGATACCGCCGGTCAAAGTTTGGTCAAAAAATCTGTTATTTAAATAAAAACAGAAAAGAAAACGTTTCGAATATGCACGTACACGTCGAAGGCGTATTTTGGAAATGTGCTTCCACTTAACCCACGTGGACTGGGCGGGGTCACTGACAGTGGGTCCAGGGGGCCCACTGGTCAGGTTTGACCAGTCCATCCCTCCCTCCTCTTCCTTCGCCCGAACGAAGGCGAGGCGACGGCAATCAACGCCGGCGGATGGCTGCTCCCGCCGGGCTCCAGAGAGTCGAGATGGATCCGCAAGACCGGGGCGGTCCTCCCGGTGGTCGTTGGGTCAGTGGGGGTGGAGGGAGTCGCTAACGGTGAGCTTCGCGGCGGAGGAGGCCTCGGGAGCAAAGTGGTTTTGAGGCTGCGGTGGTTCCCGATCGAAATCGAGTAGGGGGGAGGGTTCACGGGAGGAAGAGAAGGCTCCTGGTGGAGAGAGTGGAGAGGGGGAGGTCTTAGTAGTGCCGAAATGGCTGGGGCGGTGGTGGCGGCAGGAGTTGCCGGAGACGGGGAAGAAAACCTCCCCGGGTCGATTGCGAGCTAGGGGAGCGCCATTGGGGTGGCCTGAGGTTGCCTGTGTGCGGGAACGGGCTCGGGGCTTCCTTAAATAGGCGAGTCGAGGCGGTTCAGCGGCGGCCGCAGATAAGGGCGCCGGTGACCGTCTTCTGTAGCTGCAGGGCATCGTGGCGAGGCTGGGGATGGCGGCAGGAGCTAGCGGACGAGCGGCTACTGCTCCAAGGGCGAGCTGGCGAGCGGAGATGGCTTGGGCGGCACTGGCCAGTGCAGGAGCTGTCGGGCGGCAGTGGCGGCTAGCTGCTGGCCTGCCGGAGACGTGGCGAGAGCTGCGAGGCTCGTGGGGGTGCAGAAGGGGACACTGCGTGCTGGTTGCGGTCGGTCACGGACCGGAGTGAGTGCGGGGCGGGACGTGGCGGCTCGGGCGCACGTGCGTGCCAAACGCACGCTCTGGGCACGCCCAGAGCATGCCCGGGACGTGCTCGACGAAATGCCAGGGTAGCCTAGAGGTCGTGGTTGAGGCTGGCAAGAAACAGGGCTAGTTTAGGGTTAGAAAGGGAATCAAGGGACATGGTGGATAGGTCAGGGGCTCAAGTTCACAATGTAAACTTAAAACCATGCCAAATCTGGCTATGCACTCAGGGTGTTTGACAAAATGCCAAAGGCACCTAGCCAGTTCTTGGAGTGGCCAAATCTCCCAGAGTGGGATCTCTATGGATGTATGAGAGGGTGGTGAAGTTAGTTTGCCAAAAGGAGAAACTTGCTAGTGCAAGTTTTGCAAAACTACAATTCTGGACAGGGAGAAAATGGCATCATTACATGGACCAAAAGTATTCCAGAGAGTGCATGCTCCTGGACTTAGGGGTTTTGCAGGGTTGACTACAAGCATGAGAAAGCACAAGGTCACTTGAGCAAGAAAGAATGGGGTTGCAGTAGAAAACACAAGTCTGGTCCAGAATGAAGAAGAGGTTGATTCACTCAATTTTTCCAAAGAACAACACTATGTTTTTGCATAAAGTTGGATGGCATGCTACCACTGACATCCCATAATTTTGGTGGAGGCTCTAGAGGAATATTTAATTAGGCTATAGTGCAAAAGTGTCCACTAGACCAAATTTGAAAAATAGGTGTAGAACTCAAAATATGAAATGAAATAAATATATAATTGCACAAAAGTGATTTAGAGACATCACATGACATCTCCAAATTTTGGTTGGTCTTTAGATAAATTTATCAACTGGTTGTAGTTCAAAAAGAGCTCCAAAACTTAAAGAAAGTCATTTTAATGAATAAAGCTCAGGGTGAAATAATTTAATAAATAATTCTACTGATTAGGAAAAGTTATATAGGGAGCATAGAAGTCCAATATATTTTGGAAAGCTCCACTTGGGAAAAACTCCTTAATATTGAAAGAAAGGTTCTGAAATCAACAGAAATATTCTTGCAGGCAAAGTTTTAAACTCTTGGCAAAATTTTAATAACTAAAACCTGGTTAAATTTTTGGGGTGTTACACTTTTCAAAATCCTATGCATGAAAACAAGACCAAGTGCATTAGTGCCAGAATAACATTCTAACTGTACACGCTTTCATATGGTTTCTCTTTATTTTGGCCATGTTTCTTTGCATTCCTCTGCTCTTCCAATTCTTGTAAACCAAACACCCAAGTTGACAGAAATCCTGTGTTTACAAATGCTTTGTTTACCATGTGCATTTTCCTATCCTATTCCGGTGTTTTTCCTATCCCTGCATTTTAAGAATCATGCAAGCCAAATGAGCTCTTACAGAATTACTTCAGTTACAGGTACATGTCGAAGGGAACTTTGTGTGGTTTGTCCTGCTCCTGCCACGACGTCGTCCACATCACCTGAGCTGCTCCATCGACAGAAGCATCCACCAAACCAGACATCACGACTCCTGGCCGTCTTTCGCCGCCTCAGATCTCCTTCCCTGCCGCCAGCACCCACCCCAACGGCATCACCATCATCGACTCAGCAGATGAACCTGAGGAGTACACGGGTCCACAAGAGAGGTCGCACTCTTTTATTTCTGCTTATGGTATGCATTGCTTAAACTTACCTACTACTTTATCGTCCTGTTCAGCTCTTGGACTCCCAACTCAGGTCCAAATTAATGTTCAAACTTGAGTTCTAAATTAGTTGTGGGGCACATATCGAGGCAGCAATGAATAGTATGTCTGTCTAATATCTGGTTCACCTAGGGTATGCCTATGTTGTTCATCTTGGGTGGGAAACACATAGTAAAGCAATCATCATCTGTCTTTTTATTAATTTAAAGCAATCATCAGCCTGCTATCATTATTTTTGGATCCATCCACTGGTTGTTACCATCACTCTAAATTTCTGCATGCTCTCCTTACATAATCTCACCATATTTTTTAGTATGCATGTCAGATATTGTACACAGTCATGCTGAACATGTAGAGAAAAAGAGAAGAGTTTTGCGCAGCAATACAATGTCATGCAGACATCGCTCCATGGTGGCAAACCCTCCCCACTCCTCTCCAGATTGTAATCCAGAGGAAGATATCTGTTCTGAGGCGGATTCAGACGCCGCTGACCACTCCTATTTACCCCCCAAGGTGTTTGCTCTACCTTGGCATGATGATGTTAGTTTAGACATCATATATGTCAGATACCTTGCAGTGCCTACTTTTGACATCATATATGTCATCTGCTTAGTTTAGACATGTTCTGTAATGCCACCTGTTTAGTTTCTATATCATATATGGGAATTATGCAGTCTCATGTCTTTTAGCCAGCCATAATATATGTGAAATGTGCAATGCCATCCTGTTTAACCAGGCATAATATATTTGAATGATATCTTGCCCATCCTTTTCTTAGTTACATTTCCATTTGTCGACAATGTTTGTACATTAAACTACTCTTCCTGTGAATCAGCCATTTAGGTGGGAGATGGAAAAATCTGGAGTGAAAACAAGGCCTTTAGAGCAGACAGTGCTACCTGTCGAAGCAGATCTCTTGTTGGGTCCCGATAGCTCCTCGGAGATGGATTCAGAGATAGATGACCAGTCCTATTCCCCTACTGAGGTGTATGCTCTAACTTGCCATGGTTATACTGCTCATATCATGCATATGATGTCTTGCATTACATAGTTTAGACATCATATACACAATATTCAACACCATGTTCTTAGTTCAGACATCATATCGAATGCCCTCCGTTTAGCATATAAATCACATATGTGAATTAAATGATGCGATCCTGATTACTTAGATAACATGTAGGTGAATTATGTCATGTGATCCTATTTAGTTATTCATCATATCTTTGAATTATGTTATGCTATGCTATCCAGTTTAGATAGACATCATATATGTGAAATTATGTCATGCTATCCGTTTTAGTTAAACAATATACATGTCAACTATTTCATGCCCTCTTTTTTCCACACTATCTATTGCATCTGTCTCTCATACAATGTCTGTACATTCAACTATGTTTCCTGTTTATCAGCCATTTGAATTGGAGCGGGTGATGCCAGTATCTAGTGGGAAAAAACACAGTCTTCAAATAAAACAGTGCTACCTCTTGGTGGAGATAGCACCCCGGTTGTACATGCACAAGAACCAGCCCTACCACACATAACCCAAACTCTTGCAGATTGTACCCCTACTGCGATGGACAGAGAACCAGCTTCACCCAATCTAACCCCAACCCCATCCGATAGTAACCCAGTTCCTGTTGACACAGCACCATCTCCACCACAGAGCTCCCAAACAAGAGCAGTTAGTAAGGCAGCTCCAGTGCCCAAAGGGCCAGTACTATCATGGCGAACCCCAACTCCACCAGTTAGTACGCCTATTCCTGTGGAGGAAGCATAACCAGCCAGTCGTAGTTTAGCATCTATCGCATTTGATGTTGTTAAATCATATGTGTGTATCTTCCCATCTTGGAAATATTATACTGAAGATGAAGGAAAATGCCAGTTGCAGGTGTTTGTCCAAGAGTTATGTGTAAGTAATGTTATTCATGGCAATTACTTTGCTTCGTCCCATACATCCTACCTCCATGATGGTTATAATACAGCAAATTTTCCCATTTTTCTCTATAGAGAAGGACCGATTTGGAAACTCAGGATGAGGTAACCTGTGCTAATACCTCTGCTATCTTCAAGAATGCTTGGTGGCAGTATCGGAATTACCTGAAGAAAACATACTTCACCGGCAAAGAAACTCATCAAATTCCCTTACGGTCTCCTGAGACACATTTACTGGACGATGACTGGGAACGCCTTGTTCTGTACTGGTCCCGAACCAAGAATGTGGTAAGGTCTATGAGCTCATTTTGTGTTTTTAAGTATTATATTCTTGCGTCTTTGTCGGATTTCGGGTTCCGGCAGACCCTCTAGGTTCGAACTCTGGGGTGCACGCGGAGATCACACCTCCTACCTACCTATGTCTCGTCGCCTCGCAAGGATCTAAACTACACGAAGAATAACACAGGGGACACGAGGTTTATACTAGTTCGGGCCACCATTGTGGTGTAATACCCTACTCTAGTTTGTGGCGTGGTGGATTGCCTCAGGGGCTGATGATGAACAATACAAGGAAGAACCGCCTCGCGAGGGGTGTTCTTGGGTTGGTGGTTCTGGCTAGGGTTCAACTGCTCGATACCCTGCCTTGAGAGTGGCTAGTCCTATTTATAGAGCGAGGCCCTGGGCCTCTTCCTAAATATTGAGCGGGAAGGGCGCCAACAATTGGCCATTTTGAAGGGGAACATCTAGTACACTTATACTGACTAAAGTCGGTCCTCGCCTGCCAAAGACTCTGGCGGTGACTCCGCCTTGGGCTCCACGATGAGCTCCATCCTGCCATTCTGCTGGTCTTGGTCTTGTTGCACCGAAATGGTTGCCTTTGCTTGATACTCTTGCATGTGCTTGCCCCCTTTGCACCAAAGAGGAAACAAGGACTGTGCACAGGCTGGCACCTGCCTGGCTTTGGTCGTCATGGCATGCGTCACGGGCACCTCGTGAGGTACCCCGCCTTGATCTCTCCGCCTCCTCGCAAGCGAGCCTGATGAGGCCGTGCCTGAGCAAGCTTCCTGTCGTCCGTCTCGTGAGGCTTGGCCCCTCGCGAGGGTCTTGAGCTTGTGTTGATGAAGATGGGCCGTACTGGGCCACCCCTTGAGCCATGCCGCAGGCCGCAGGCAGGCAAGTCTGGGTACCCCCGTTCCCAGAACACTGAGAGTAGCCCCCGGGCCCAAGGCGCGCCTGGACTTGGCTTAGTAGAGAAGCGAAGGGGTAAGTGTGAAGCGACGTGGGCCCCAACAGCCTGCGGCCTTGGGCGCCGCATGGCGGTTGATTGGACGTGGGCATCCCTGTTCCCCACGCCTCCTTATTTTGTGCCCGGCTAGGCGGACCCGCAGTTGTACACAGTCATCCCTCTTCTCGTCACTTGTGCATCCCCTGCTCTTCTTCCTCCAGAGCTCTAATCTCCGCTTCCAATCCAATCTCGAACCCTCCCCTTCCAGTCGTTATGGTGCCAATGAAGAAAGGGAAGGGGAAGAATCCGGTGTCCTCACCCCATTCGCTGCCGCAGACGGCTCCCGCCGTCGACCAATCAATCATACTCAATCTGGATGCTTTGGGCAAGGTCAGTTCCGCCCTTGCCACCTCCTTCAACGAGTGTGGGAGTACGACGATCTGGCCCGCGTCCCACTTCTCTATTGAAAGAATAGCCACCAAGGTCCGGTACTTCGCCGACGCACTGTGGGCGGGGCTGGTTCCTCCTTTTTCCGATTTCTTCAATGTTGTGCTTTCCCATTACTAGATTCACATGATGCATTTGGGTCCTGAATCCATTATTCTCCTTGCCGTCTTTGCTTTTGTCTGCGAGGCGATGATGGGCATTCCTCCTTCGGTTGCCTTGCTGCGCCACTTCTTCTCTTTGCGCCTCAGTGATCCCTCCCAATGTTCAGGATGCGTGAGCTTCTTTGCCGCACCAGGGCGGCAGCCTCGGGGATTGACTTCAGCCTTCCTCCGCTAGCGACTGGGTTCCGAGAGCGATGGCTGTATGTGGATGTCGGAGTACCCAGCCCCCTGCTCTCGGAGCCAACCTTGCCCGCTGTCCCCAACTCGGGATGGGGCCATGAGGCGCTCACGAGCCCCCGGCTCGCCTTCGTCTGGCGTCGCTTCGCGAGTTTGAGGGCGCTTGGTGTGACAGCACCCAAGGTGGTGAAAGAGTTCCTCCAGCGCCGCATTGCCCCTCTCCAGCGCTTCGGGGGGCATGAAGACCGCATGAGGCTCCAGAAGGAAGATCTGGTGCCTGAAGTGCTGAGGAAGGTTCTCGTGATTCTGACCAGGGATTCTTCCCCTGACAGTGTCCGGCAAGGGGGTGCCTTGCTGTATCTTTGCTCAGGCAGGGATGATTTCGTGAGGCAGATGCCCAGCTTCGATGAATGGGGGTTGCGCCCAGCAGACCTCGTGGGACCTCGCGAGAACCCAGTTGCGGTGGTTGCCCTCCCGGTCGCCCGTGGCGGCCCTTCCTCGAGTGGTGCAGGAGAGGAGACGTGCCCTGCTCGAGCGTGCCTTTTCTCGCGTCTTCAGTCATCTTCGGAACATGGATCCCCACTTTGACTTCGATGCCGCCATCGCCCCGATACCCCTGGCCGTTCGGGACGACCTGGCGCACTGGGTGGAAGACAACGTAGACGCCCTCGTCAGGTCCTTAACCGCTGATAGCGACGGGGTGGTCGTGGTTGCTGATGAGGGCGACATGGTGAACGGCCCGGATGCTGCCGACGGTGACGGTAGAGAGTGATGGCGAGGCCAGTGATGCCAGCGACGATTCAGGTGGCGCCCTCGAGGATGCATTGGGGGATTTATCTGATTGACCGCGTGTTACTCCTGTTTTTTATCCTGCACAGAGAGAGCTCGGGCTTGGCCCTGAGGGTAGTAAGAGCATTTTGGGGAGGGGGAGCCCCTCGTGTAAAAAAACTTGCGGTTAGCGTAATTGTAGACATGACGTTGTCTGTATGACTGCGCCGAGCGATTGGCCTCGCGATGAGTCAACTTGATTGTTTACCCTTGACCCGCGTGGGCCCTGAGCGAGCCCGTGGAAGGGCCGTGGTGTCCTGAGTGCCCTCCGAACGAACCCATTGAACCTATAGCGAAAGCCTCCTGAGAAGGCACGGTGGCGGCAGTCCGGGCTGCGCGCACGCTGGGCCTGGCCCGACTCACAAGGGGCTCACGAGGGGAGGCAGCTGAAGCTGGATGGGTGCAAAGCGGCAGCCAGAACACGAGAGATTGCTCGAACGAGACTAAACACCCCTTCCCCAAACACACGCAAGTCTCAAGCTCAAATCCAACTTAAATTCAAACAGGGGAGAAAGCGACAAAAAGGCAAAAAAAAAAGCAGAGAGGCCGCGTCCGGCACCTAGTCTAGTCTTCGACGTCTTCTCACCAGCGCGGAGCTAAGTGCTGCCACTGGGCGTGGGCGGGAGCCCCCGAGGCCCGAGGGCGGCTCTCCGAAGACTCCAGGGCGTGTACAGCCCCACTCATTATTACGTGAGAGTGTCACGGGGCGGCGAGCTTCACAGGCACTGGGCCTTCTTCACAGGTACCGGCCTTGCTTCATATCGCCAGACGAGGGCCCCGCCTTGCGCCACACTCTATTGCCATCGACGACGGCCGAAGACCGAGGACGCCGCCGATGGGATAGAGCGGTCGCTAGCGGTTCCCCCGACAACCACGGGTCCTCTGCCGGGGGCAGGCCCTGAGGCACCTCCCCGGCAGAGGGCCTACCTCCTGAGAACGCCTTGCTCCGAACGCCGCGGTGGTGATGCCGGATCTCGGCCCCTTTCTTGCAGCCGCCGGTGCCCTCCTCCTGAGGGGTAGGAGGCTGCCGGATTGGGGCAGCCATCCGCGGAGACGACATGTACCTCCTGTGATCCATGGTTAGCGTATGCCTGTTCCTGAGGAATTAACGGTACCCGGTAGCTGCTGCCTCCAGCGCGGTCGATGGGGCTTTCCCGGGGCTCCTGAAAGAGCTCAGCTTCTGGTGTTTCTTCCCCCAGCTTGGGCCGAGGAACGAGCCATGGTCTTCCTCCTGTGCGTGCCCTTGGTCCGTCATGTGGGGCACGTACGCTTCCAGGGCCGCTGCCCCGAATGCTTCGCTGTAGTGCCCCGTGTGCCATGTAGTCCTGCTTGATGTGCCAACCTGGGGGTGGTAGCGCGGTGGTCCACTGGGACCGTGGGCTGTGGCGAGTCCTCCTTCATTGGCCGAAGGTGGAGGTGGCGCTGTTGTTAGCCCGGTGCTGATGGCGAGGTTGGCGTTGGGGTAGCCCTGGAATCCGCTCAGGGCTATGTGGGCGCGTGCGGGGCCCCCATGCGGTCCACCTTGGACCTGAGGCTGTGGCTGGGTGCAGAAGGGGTGAGCCCTCGAGGCGGCGAAGCCCAGGAGCTCTGCCACCCGCTCCAGCAGCACGTCATGGCCGCCCTCCAACAGCCTGCATTGCAGCAACTCTCGGGCCACCTAGAGTGCGGCCCTTGAGTTCACCTGCTCTCGCCGGGTGTATGTCGTCGTGGCCGCGGCGTGGCTTGAGGCCCTCGCTGCTGACCGCACCTGCCGCGGCGTGAGAGCTGATGTCGCCTGACCGCGTCGCCCGCGGCCCGCAGCGCCCTGCGGACCGCGGGCTGCCTGGGGCGCAGGGTTGAGGTCGCCCTGGGTGAGCGGCTCTGCGCAGGCGGGCCAAGCCGCCCAGGGATCGGGATTGCCCGTTGGGTCGCCGGACATGATGATGATGATGCGATGGGACGCGAGGTGGTGGGAGAGGGATTCCGGCGCAGCCCTACCTGGCGCGCCAAATGGCGGATTTCGGGTTCTGGTAGACCCTCTAGGTTTGAACTCTGGGGTGCACGCGGAGATCGCACCTCCTACCTACATATGTCTCGTCGTCTCGCAAGGATCTAAACTACACGAAGAACAACACAGGGGACACGAGGTTTATACTAGTTCGGGCCACCATTGTGGTGTAATACCCTACTCTAGTTTGTGGCGTGGTGGATTGCCTCAGGGGCTGATGATGAATAATACAAGGAAGAACCACCTCGTGAGGGGTGTTCTTGGGTTGGTGGTTCTGGCTAGGGTTCAACTGCTCGATACCCTGCCTTGAGAGTGGCTAGTCCTATTTATAGAGCGAGGCCCTGGGCCTCTTCCTAAATATTGAGCGGGAAGGGCGCCAACAATTGGCCATTTTGAAGGGGAACATCTAGTACACTTATACTGACTAAAGTCGGTCCTTGCCTGCCAAAGACTCTGGCGGTGACGCCGGCTTGGGCTCCACGATTACCTCCATCATCCCGTTCTGCTGGTCTTGGTCTTGTTGCACCGAAATGGTTGCCTTTGCTTGATACTCTTGCCTGCGCTTGCCCCCTTTGCACCAAAGAGGAAACAAGGACTCTGCGCAGGCCGGCGCCCGCCTGGCTTTGGTCGTCATGGCTTGCGTCACGGGCACCTCGTGAGGTACCCTGCATTGATCTCTCCGCCTCCTCATGAGCCAGCCTGATGAGGCCGTGCCTGAGGAAGCTTCATGTCGTCCGCCCCGAGAGGCTTGGCCCCTCGCGAGGGTTTTGAGCTTGTGTTGATGAAGATGGGTCGTACTGGGCCACCCCTTGAGCCACGCCATAGGCCGCAGGCAGGCAAGTCTGGGTACCCCCGTTCCTAGAATGCCGATAGTCTTATTGTACTCTGTTCATGTAGAACAAGTGCCTAAACCTGAAGAAAAATTGTTCTAATTTAAGATTCCATTGCTATCATAGTTCAAAAAAGCGCTAGGCGTTAATTGTGCGTTTTGCCACCGCCTTGCACTTTACTGACCAAAGCGCATGCTTATGCGCAGTTATGCACAGATTAAGCATAGTTATGCGCAGTGTGTTTTGCCAATGCCTAGAGCCTAGGCGCGCTTAAGCGCTCGCTTAGGCGCGCCTTTTTTAACTATGATTGCTTTGCTCTTGTATCACTGTATTTACTAATACAAACTTATTTCTAAATTGAAGGATCCAATCGAAACTCCAATGGCACAGCAGGTATGTTCACGCATGTTTCTTTAACAGGTTTGCTCTTATCAATAGCTCTTTTGATTTCAATTTCAATTGTGTATATAGTTGACTTTATATCATGCACATTACTAGCATCACAACAGAGCCAATAGTGTTGTTGGACATGTAGACCCGTGGTACCCATCTGAAATCTTGTTGTGCCGTGTAGTTTCCCACGCTTTGTATTCTTTCACTGTTGCTTTGTCTTGAACTGATATGATTTGAACCATGTCTCTATTTTGATTTGGCAAGACAATGCAGTGACCATAGGACATAGATATATGTTTGTTTGATGCTTTTATTATGTACTAGTACTTGGCAATAGAAGACTTGGTAGTTTAATCATGTCCACCTTACTAATGAACTGGTTCACCAAAATGAGTTATACTAGTACATGCTAAACTTGTTATGTGTCTGCTTCTTTCTTCTTTTAGAATGCTGACGGAATATTGGGGAAGAGTGCCTTATTAAGCAATGGTAAAGGAAGTAATGCAAATAAGGTTCAGGATAGTGACACATCCTTGTTGGTCTCCAACAAAGCTGATAAAATAGCTAAGGAAGACTATCTTGAAGATAGCGAGACAGCCCCAAAGTCCTGTCTTGGTTTAGTGTTCGAGTTACTGGCCACTACCGCTTGCACAAGCTATTCAAACTCACTGTCTGAATCAGTTCGGTTTCTTGAGTCTCAACTACAAGCTGAAAGACATCGACCAGTTGTGCTGCGACAAGAAGCGGAAGGACTGTGGAAGTCCCTGGAGCATTCAGATGCATACTTTCTGGTGCAACAGCAAGCGTTGGAGGATTTTAGTGCCAAACAGGACAAAGCTAACCAGCTTGCTAAGCTTATTGCCAGCATGGTGGATACCCAGGATAACGTTTCTTGAGCTCTTCTGAAGTTGTTTCAGTTATGCTCTTGTTTTGCTGTCGCGTTTATTTGCACTAGTAGCCAATTTTGACGGCTAGTGTATGTAATATGCTGCTTTGTTCCCTATATTTGCACTGGTGGCGAATTTTGACGCCTAGTGGATGTAATATGTGTAATAGCGGTAATAGGCTAGCCTTAATTTCTTGCTTATTTATTTCCTTATTGTCTTGTTTAGTTGTTTGCTTGTAGTCACTGTAGTTCTTTTTCTGTGTTTTTCTAGTGGCCACAATAGCCTATTTTTGGTAACTAGGCCAAAATAATCATGGCAACACACGGACTGTTGTAACCATGGGCCTCCTGCAGGCCGTATGATCCATGGGCCTTCGTTCGGCCGTAGGACCATTGGCCTTCTATATGGGCCGTAGGATCCATCGGCCTTCTATACGGGCCTTAGGGATCAATGGGCCTTCTACGGGCCGTAGGGTCCATGGGCCTTCTACAGGCCGTACGATCCATGGGCCTTCTACGGGTCGTACTATCCATGGGCCTCATATGGGCCGTAGGATCCATGGGCCTTATACGGGGCGTATCATCATTTCACCAATATGGGCCGTACTATTCGTGGACCATAACGGGTCGTTAATAGGCCGTATTTGATAACTCTATGAAAACAGCCCAACGGGTTTTTTTTGACATGAAAACGGCCCAGCGTATTAACGGTCCGCAAACAGGCCGACTGTAACGACGGGCTGAATTTGGCCCACAAGCAGAAAATGACAATAACGGGACGTATGTAACCGAATGCTGCAAGTGAGCCCAAGAATCAATGGGCCCTGAGAAGGCCGAAAGATAACTTGGGCTGGAAACGGCCCAATGGAATAACGGGCCGTTAATGGGTATAATGTGATACACTATTCATTACGGGCCATTTTCACCACGGGTCGTTAATGGGCCAAGAGTTACGAAGGTCCTCATATGGGTCGAAAGAAGTCATGGGCCACACATGGGCCGGAAGTTAAAACAGGCTGAATCATATTGGACGGCCCAGATGATGCTACTGGGCCTAATTCGGATAGGGCATAACAGGCCCTGGGTTAGCGGGATGTAAATGGGCTATATGCGAACAGGCCGTTAACAGGCTTTCCGTGGGCCAGCCCGCCACCTTTTGACCAAGTCAAATGGGCCGGCCTTTTCACAGGAATGGGCCTCTGTTGGGTCATGCAATGTGTCGCCGTATCATAGGCGCCTTCGGTCCAATGAGTGGATGACATCTGTCCCAACGGTGAGCCGACACGTGTTTCCTCCAGCCAATGATGATTTTACACGTGGAAAATCCCCATTGGTCGGGGCTGTTAACGGGTTATCGGATCCAAAACCCGACCCGATAGCTTAACGGTGTTCCGTTACGGTGGATGCCACGTGTCGGTCACCCTTGACGAAAGCACTTCTGTGACACGCGATTTATCGTCATGGAAGTGGACACTTCCGTGATGATAATTTTGTTAATGTCATGGAACACTTCTACGACAGCACAGGTATGACTGTCTTGATTCTGTCATAAATTTGTCATGGATGTACATGCATGACAAAAAATGCGACCTACTGTGACAAACACGTATCATCACGGAAGTGTGTTTTTTGTAGTGTTTGTCTAAGTCCGTGTAGTCCACACACATACGCCAAGTGCCATTCTTCTTAAGTACCAGCACCGGATTAGCCAACCACTCGGGATGAAAGACTTCAATAATAAACCCAGTCGGCAAGAGCCGGGCCACTTCTTCACCGATGGCCTTACGCCTCTGCTCGTTGAAGCGAGGAAGGAATTTCTTGACCGGCTTAAACTTTGTATCAATATTAAGAGTGTGCTCAGCGAGTTCCCTCGATACACCTGGCATATCAGAAGGTTTCCATGCAAAGATGTCCCAGTTCTCACGGATGAACTCGATGAGCGTGCTTTCCTATTTTGGATCCAGGTTAGCACTGATACTGAACTGCCAGGATGAATCGCCAGGAACAAAGTCAACTAGCTTAGTGTCATCGGCCCATTTAAACTTTAATATCGGATCATGCTCTGTAGTTGGCTTTTTCAAATATGTCATCTCCGCTGGATCAACATTGTCTTTGTAGAACTTCAATTCCTCTATTGCACAAGCAGACTCAGCATAAGCAGCGTCACCTTCTTCACACTCCAAAGCTATTTTTTGGCTCCCATGCACTATGATGGTCCCCTTGTAACCCGGCATCTTGAGCTGCAGATAAACATAACAAGGTTGTGCCATGAACTTGGAATAAGCCGGCCGTCCAAACAGAGGGTGATACGGGCTTTTAATCTTGACCACTTCAAAGGTTAGTCTCTCAGCCCTGGAATCATGTTCATCCCCAAAGGACACTTCCAGGTCAATCTTGCCTACAGGATACGCCCACTTACCAGGCACTACCCCATGGAAAATAGTACTGGGCGGCTTAAGACTTTTGTCAGTCAACCCCATGCGACGGAAAGTATCATAGTAAAGGATATTAATGTTGCTACCCCCATCCATGAGTACCTTAGTGAATTTGTATCCACCAACTTGTCGGGGGTTGGGTACGACATATGCCAAAGGATGGCTTATCATGGTGGGAGCGAGTAGAACGTCGCCGGTGCCTGGAAGCGGGATGAGGCGAAGACATGCAAGCCGGCGGAACTTACCCAGCTTCAGGGCTCTCCTAGAAGATAACACCCCTACTGCTGCTCTGCGGGGTCCTCGCATGATCACTAAGGCAAAGTGGCTACAATGGTGCTCCTGGAGCTGTTTCGGGAGGCAGGAGAGGGCAAGGCTAGCTCTCTCCTCCCTGTGCTATCTGGTCTATCTCTATCTAGGTCCGAACCCTTTGCATGGGTGCCTCGGGGGGTATATATAGGCCTACCCCCTGGGGGTACAATAGTTATCCGGCTGGGCACGGGTCCCAGCCGTCTATCTATCAGGCCGCCGGCTTCCCCGCCGGCTTCTGGGGCCCGCCGACTGGCGGGGCCCGCGGACAGGCTTGATACTGTAGCGGCATTCCTGATGACGCAGGCTCGGTCATTGGGTCGTGACAACAGTGCCGCCATCTATCGGGCGATCAGTGTCGCCATTCCCCATCCTATCTGGTTAATGGCTCGTGGGGCCTTGGGGAGGAGTCGGACGACTCCCACAGATCTGTCTTCGGGGCGCCCAGGCCACCTTCGGCCGACCCACTGATAGGCGGCCCCACCGTCTTCGGGCCGTACAAGCCGGCGTCGTGGGCACAGTGCGTGGCGCACTGTGGCTGAGGTCAGGGCAGGCATGGCAACAGTGTCGCGCCTCGCCGGAGATCTTCCAGCAATATGGCTCACTGTAGCCATGCCGGCCCTTCGTAAGCAGGGGGAATGGCCACGCCGTGACCGTACCCCACATCGTACTTCGGGATGAGGGAGGAGTCATGGGCCGACTCTTCATAGTCGGCCTCTCTGGAGGTTGCCAGCTCGGAGTCGGCTTGTCTCGGAGTCGCCGTCTAGGACTCGGCTTGTCTTGCAGTCGCTCCTGGGACTCGGCTTGAGGGGCGCGGCCTGCCCCGATGTCTTGAAAGGTCATGGGACTCGGGTTAGCCTACCCGTGGCCCAATACTCCGACAGTAGTCCCCGAAGCTGGTGAAGCCCTGCGGACGCTGCATTGTGGGGCTTCAACAGTTTCAACCTTCCAGGAGCGGACTCTGGAACTCGGCTGCCGTCTTCCCTTGGGCCGACTGTCGAGAGTCGGATTTTTAGCGAAGAGCCGCAGCTCGAAAGTCGCGGCGGGAAACCAGGCGGCGTGCCTGATACGCTTCCCCGCAGCCATCAGGGCGGTCCTATCACGCGGCGCCACGTGGAGAGGGCAGTCTGCCTGCCCACGCACGTGATAGGACGGGCCGTCAGGTGGGGCCCGCCACTACCGTGCCTCGGCATACGGTCGGATCCGCTGCAGCCGTGGACGGTTAGTTTTCCCACATTGTTACTGCGTGCAGTAACTTCGTGGGGTAGATCGTGGGGCTGCGTGGGGGCATCGTGCGCGGTTAATCCCACGCCCGCCCCCTCGGCTTCTCAGTCCATAGGGATATAAGTAGGTGGGGGGGAGCGGAGCGGCACAGCACGCGCGCCCTTCTTCCCCGCTCCCCCGCTTCATCTTGCCTTCTCTCCTTCCTGCCTCCGCCGTTGAGCAAGAGCATTCCACACCACGGCGATGAGCTCCTCCTCCGCCGCGGCTCCCGCCGTGCGCTCCGGCGTATGGGACGGCTCGGAGGTAGAAGAGGAACACATCGAGTTCCTCCGCCGGACACGCCGTCTCCCCAGTGCGGACCTCGTGCGCGCCCGCGCTGCGCCGGAGGGGGAGATCTGGCCGGCGCCGGAGGATGGCGAGCGGGTCATCTTCCGCTCGCACCTCATGCGCGGCCTGGGGCTGCCGGCGAGCGGCTTCTTCCGCTCGTTCTTGGAGTTCCACAGCCTTCAACCGCACCACCTCACTCCGAATACGGTGGTGTTGCTCTCCGCCTTCACCACTCTGTGCGAAGGTTTCCTCGACCATTGAGCTGTGGGGAGAATTCTTCTCTTCTAAGCTCGGCACGCACATGGCAGCGTGCCGGCTCAGTGCGGCGCCTTCATCGCGATGTGGCGCTCGACGGCCGACAACCCCTTTCCTCCCATCACGGTGATCAAGTCGGTGAAGATGTGGCAGCGCTCATACTTCTACGTGAAGAACCTCGCCTCTGACGGCGACTGGGTCAACCTGC
This sequence comes from Triticum aestivum, assembly GCF_018294505.1. NCBI lineage: Eukaryota > Viridiplantae > Streptophyta > Magnoliopsida > Poales > Poaceae > Triticum > Triticum aestivum. Next base: position 564,671,909 of record NC_057810.1, on the reverse strand, counting down.
CACCTTACAACGCCGCCCCCCTAACTGGGAGGCTCCCCAGCTGGTCTCACAGAGTCGAGACGCTGACTCCCGCCGGAGCCGCCGCCGTAGCGCGACTTCGGGTCTTGACGTAGTCGGAGGGTCCCGTCGGGGCCGACTTGCTGGCCGCCTTCGTGGCACGCCGAGTTCTCCCGCTCCAAGGTTGGCCTCACCTGATCTGTCAGATGAGCGGCCTCCGAGACCCGAGTCGGATGTGCACCAAGGAGATGCCCCGCGCGGAGGTCGCAAACATGGTGAATTATATCGCGAACTGCGAGTTCGGGGAGGACTGGCAGTTCGGCAAGGAGCTGTACTCACGCGACAACCCCCCACCAGTGGTAAGTCGCGTCTCTCTATTGTTTTGTCTTCTTTGCGGCCAACTCCGGCTTCTGACTCTTGTCGGTTTCTCTTGAGCTAGAATCCCCTTATGCAGCCTGCAGCCGGCGCCACGAGACAGCCGACGCCGACGTCGACGACCCCGACTTGGGGGCGGCGGCGATGGAAGCCGACGCCGAAGGCGAGGGAGGAGGAGCAGAAGGCGACTTCAGGCCCTCGGCCACCTTCGCCGACTGGCCTGACGACGACGCCAAAGGGGAAGTCGCCCCGCGCCACCAGTCGAGGGTCGGCTCGTCGGCCGCCGGCTCCTCCGCCGGCCTGGCTGGCCAAGGCGGCGCAAAGAGGCGTCACGCCGGGTCGAGTGCGCCCGGCGGCAAATTGAAGAAGTTCAAGGGGGCGGCCGTCGCGACCAGACGGGAGGAGGCGGCCGCGAAGGCCAACCGCTTCCGAAGGGAAGTGAGAAGGCCGCCGCTAGTCTCTGTGTAAGTCTTTACGCTTTTTTATTTTCCTTCGTTGAATTTTGTCCGAGTCTTCTTTTATACTCCCTCCATTCTTCTTCAGGGCCCCTCTTTCTCTTGAGAGAGTTGTCGTCCCCTCCGTCATGGGGTCGGCAGAGACGTCCGCTAATACTCGGCGGGCCGACCCCGCCGCCGACCTCCAGGAGGCGACGGAGCGAAATGCGCGGGAGAAGCGCGAGGAGGAGGAGGCCGAATGTCTGGAGAAGGCGGAGGCCGACAGGGCGGCCGCCTCCGCCCAGAAGAAGCTGGAGGATGCCGAAGCCGCCCTTGCGGCAAGACGGCATGCCGAGGAGGCCGCGCGTCACCGATCGGTGATGCTCGTCCCCCCACTGTCGTCTGCACCGCCGCCTCCGGAGTTCACGGGGCAGACCGGGGAGGCCGGCACCGAGAACCCCGTCGTGGAGAAGGAGAGCGGCGAGGCTTCCATGTCGGACACTCTCGTGCCGCCACCGCCGCCTCCACCGCCGTTTGGGAGACCGCACGGCAAACAGCCGGTGGGTCCGTCGGAGCCGCCGGTCACGGATGAGGCCGAGGCGCGGCTGCTTCTCCAAGTCGCCTCGTCGGTGCGCCGCCGTCTTGAGAGGGCGACCTCAGCGCCGCGACCTCGGGAGACCGGCGCCGCCATCTTGGCAACCTTAGACGCCGAGGCCACGAGCGCCACGCCCACCGGGTGGGTGCGCGGAGGCGGCACCGGGCCGCTGAACCAAGCGCTTCTGCACGTTCAGGCGAAGCTGCGCGCTGAAGGCGACGCCCTTCAAACTTGCACCAGGGCGCATCTGGCAGCGCAGATGGCCATCCGAGTACGTTTGCTTCTTCTTTTTGATTCTTGTTTTTCTCTGTGGGGCGCGCCAGCGCACCCACTAGGTGTAGTCCCCGAGTTCCGGGCCGGCTGCTGAGCAGGCGGTTCGGAACTCCCTCTGGCGAGCTCCAAATACTAACTTTGTCTTCAATGACTTATTGCAGGAGTATCACAACCTCCGCGCCACTGCCTTCAACCGCAATGTAGAGGAGTTGAGCAAGCGGGCTGCCGACTTGTTGGAAGCCGGAGTAAGTTCTTCTTCTTCGCGGGGGCGCGCTGGCGCACCCGCGGGCTGTAGTCCCCGAGATTCGGGCCGACTGCTGAGCAGTCGGGCCGGATCTTCCCGGCGATCTTCTTTGCTGACGACTTATTTGTCTCCTCTTTCGTTCTTCAGGAGCCAACGCCGTTCTTCAGGAGCAGCTGGGCGAGGCCAATACCGCCCGGCGTGCCAAGGAGGAGGAGTGTGGCAAGCTTGCCACGGAGCGCGACCTGCTGGCGGCGCAGCTGGCCGAGCAGAAGGAACTGCTCAAGAAGGCGCAGGACGAGGCCGAGAAGAAAGAGGCCGCTCTCATGGCCGACTTCGAGAGCGAGCGCTCCTCCTGGACTGACAGGGAGGCGATGCTGACCTCCGGCTTCCACGAGATCGAGGATATTGTTGATGGTAAGCTTCTTTCGTTTCTTCGGGCTTCCGACTATGTGTCAGGCCGACTTCTGATTTTTCGACTTGCTTCTTTTTTGTCTTGGCAGACTTCTTCCCTGGTCACTCGCAGGCAGTCCCTCTAGCCATCGAGGCTGCTCGTGAGGCGCGAAGGGCAAGCGGTGAGGAGATCACCGCTAATGCCCCCCGAACCGTCGATGAGCAGCTCCTGAGCGTTGAAGCATGTCTTCGTCCGGCCCACCGGCAGATGCGCCGGCTTCAGCATGCCGGCGCCCAGGCGGTTGCCGCTTTGTGGCCGGACGTGCCGGCTCTGCGCACCGCCAGTCGGACCGCCGACTGGCTGGAAGTCGCTACCGGCCGTCTTGAGGCCTGGAAGGGCTCCTCGGCCCGGGCCGGAGCGCGCCGGGCCTTGGAGTTCGTCAAGGCTTGGTATCCAGGGCTGGACCTGGACCGTCTGGCCGCGTTCCGGTCAGAAGCCCAGGCCGAGCTGGAGGCCGTGGAGGGCGCCCTTGTCGAGCATGCGGTGGCCATCGCCGAGTACACGGACACCAGTGTCTTCGTGCCCGAGCGGGCTGAAGGCGGCAAGGAAGTGCCGCCAGAGTGGTTCGGAATGAACCCGGAGTATGGCGAGGACTCGGCGGAGGTGATCGACTCCAGCACCGAGGAGGAGGACGAGGCGGAGGCCGAAGGTGAGGCGGAGGTGCCAGAAGACGGAGCAGGCGGCCAGCCTAAGCTCGACCGCGCCTCCAGCAACGAGCCGCGTCGAGAGAAGGCGACTGACGCCGGAGGCGATCAAACCGAGACCGCCCAGCCGACTGCCCCGGCGCCTGACACCGCCGTCTCCTCCGATCCTCCGATCCCAGATGCCGCCTCCTAGGCTGCTTTTTTCGCCTCTGCTCGTCTGTCTTAGTAATCTTCTGAAACTTTGTTAGATTCGAACAATTCCACCCACGGGGTGTATCTTGAACTTCTATTCGATGATTCGGCCAAGGGCCTATGTAAATATTTATCCGATTTCCGTCTTTCCTTGCTTACTGCTCTTTAGGATTTTCCCTTTGCCGCCTTCGTTTAGTCGCTGCCTTGCCAGTCGGACAGCCGCTCTGCAGACTATCGCCGGGTCAAGTGCTTGGCTACTTCGGGAAGGCAAGTACTTGGCCGTTTAGAGTTTCTTTAGCAAGTCGGATAGAAAGCGACAGGCCGACTACCCAAGAGTCGGCCGTCCTTGATAGAGGTTAATAAAGATGGCGAGCCGACTACTCATGAGTCGGCTTTCTACTTCAGAAATGCTGGAGGCCGTCTTACGCTATGTTCATGCTTTAGGTCCTTAGCCATTTTTCGTGTGGGCGCCCGTTCTTCCTCACTCCTTCCTGCCTCACAGTCGCTCTGCGAGCTGCGGCTTTGCCAGGAGGCGGATTGGGTACCGTGCACTACTTGTCTGACTGCGGGAAGCTCCTCATAGCGCAAGGCGGCGAGTCCCCGGGCCGATTAGTCTAGCCCGGTGCCAAGCGGTTTGTAATGAAAGTAATGTACTCGAAGGCATAATTCTTATCATACAGATAACAAAAAGGGCAGTACCCGAGCTCGTCTCGGGGGGCCCAAAGTCTTAGTACTTTAATACAAAAGGGGTAGTGCGATACATACTACATCAACTGTAAAATCTTCGAAGAAGATTTGCATTCCACGGGCGCTCTGTCTCTTTGCCGGAGTCGTCCCTCTTGCGCGCTCGGGGCTTCTGAGCGTCGATCAGGTAGTAGGCGTCGTTCCCTAGCACCTTGCTGATGATAAAGGGGCCTTCCCAAGGTGCCGACAGCTTGTGATGGCCGGCTGTTCGCTGGATCAGCCGGAGCACAAGGTCGCCTTCTTGGAAAGATCTTGGCCTGACCTTCCTGTTGTAGTATCGACGCAGACTCTGCTGGTAGATGCTGGACCGGCTGAGTGCCAACAGCCGGCCCTCTTCTAGCAGATCGACGATGTCTTGACGTGCTTCTTCTGCTTCTTCCTCGGTGTACATGGTGACTCGCGGGGAGTCGAACTCTATGTCCGTTGGGATGACGGCTTCGGCACCGTAGACAAGGAAGAAGGGTGTGAAGCTGGTTGACTTGTTTGGAGTCGTGCGCAGACTCCAGAGGACGGCTGGCAGCTCCTCAAGCCAACAGTCGGCAGATTGCTCCAGCGGTACGACGAGTCGAGGCTTGATGCCGGATAAGATGAGGTCGTTCGCTTGCTCCACCTGGCCGTTTGACTGTGGATGGGCAACGGACGCTAAGTCCAGTCGGATGCCCTGTGTCACGCAGAAACGGGCCAAGGCGCCTTTGGCAAAATTCGTGCCATTGTCGGTGATGATGCTGTGTGGGATGCCGTACCGAGTTGTGATGTCAGCGATGAAGGTCACTGCAGTCGGACCATTCAACTTCTTGATGGGTTTCACCTCCACCCACTTGGTGAATTTGTCCACTGCGACAAGTAGGTGAGTCAAGCCACCTCGTGCCGTCTTGAATGGTCCCACCATGTCAGCAGAACAGGGACTAAAATCAGCAACATCACGAAGCCTAGTTTGCATGCTTGTGCTAGTCACCACATTCATCACAAAAATACATGGTAAGCACCTCTGTAAAGATGGCATGACATAGTTAAAAACACATGTAGACATCAACCTCATAAGATGCACACATCAAACATGGCAAAAATGACAAATGAGCATGTTATAACAGTTTCAGCAGATTAGCATCACATAGCACTCTTGCAACGAAGATTCAGGCATCAAGATGAGTTCAAATGAACATGACGCAATGGAATGGAATGAAGTACTCGTTGAGGCGAACAATTTGACGTATTACACGCACAAATCGGAGCTATGTATGCAGAGATATGATGCGATGAACATGGCATGATTATGCAAAAATATTCGGGACTTAGCAGATTTCTCACCCCGGGGAAAAAGTCAACGGGACGACGCGGTACCGGGATGGAGTGGATCGGGGGAGGCGTGGCCGTTTGGTTGGACGTCTTGGTGGATCTGGTCCTGATCCGGGACGAAGGGGCTCCGGCGAACTCCGGCGAACTCCGGTGAGCGGAGGAGGTCGAGGATGACGCGAGGCGACGGATCCGGAGGCGGCGGCTCCATTTTCGGGCGATGGCGGGGCCGCGCGGCGATGAGGCACCGGGAGTCCACGCCATGGAGGGCGGCGAGGTCCCGCTGCGGCGAGCAGAGGCGAGGTGGCGGCGATTGCGACCTCCGGTGAGCGGCGGGGCTGGGCGACGAGGGGCGCAGAGGCGGAGGAGGCGGGCGCCGGCGAGGGAGGCCGAGGGCGACGCAACCTGGCGAGCGGGGCGGCGAAGGTGGCGGTTGGCGGCGGCAGGGCGGGGTCGTCGCCGGCGGGCGGAGGCAGCAAGGTCCGGCGACGAGATGCGGCGGCGCGGGAGGCGGGGGGCGCGGGCCAGCGGACGGCGGCGGGCGGGCCCCGCGGGTCCGCGACGGGCCTGGCGGGCCGCGGCGGCAGAGGATGGTGGCTTGCCACGTGGCAGGCCACGATTGGACGGAGGGAGCGGGGCGGACACGTCCGGTCGTCGGGCGGACATGTCCGGCGGCGCGGAAGGGATGGATCTTGGGTTTGCCCGAAAATTCGGGGGAGGGGACTGATTTATAGGTAGAGGGAGCTAGGAGTGTCGAAATGAGGAGCGGTTTTCGCCCACATGATCGTGATCGAACGACCGAGAGCATGGAGGGGATTTAGATGGGTTTTGGGCCACTTTGGAAGGGTGTTGGGCTGCAAAGAGAAAAGGGGGTTTCGGGCTACGTGGTTAACCGTTGGAGTATCAAACGACCTCCAAATGGCACGAAACTTGACAGGCGGTCTACCGGTGGTATACCAAGGCTGCTTGGCAAACCTCGGGCCATTCCGAGAAAGTTTAACACCCGCTCACAACTAGAGACAAAAAGGGGACGCCGGAGGGCATAGGAGCGCTAGATTGCAAAACGGACAACGGGGAAAATGCTCGGATGCATGAGACGAACACGTATGCAATGCACAGCACATGATGACATGATAAAATGAAACACACAAGCAAATGACATGGCAACGACGGTGAATAACTGGCAGACACCTAGCGCATCGAATTCGGGGCGTTACAACACTCCTCCACTAACAAGAGATCTCGTCCCGAGATCTTAGGACCGAGACGGAAGGGAAAAAGGATGAGGTGAAACAAGAACTCAAGAGAAGAAGTAAAGAATCGAGAGCATTCGAGAGAATGACGAGAATCGAAAGCTCACAGAATCAGATAGACTATGGAACCACTCCGGTTAGAATGAGATAAGAAACGAATAAGACTGAAACGATTTAGGCAGCACTCTGGTTGAACATGGAAAGAATAGAACATGAACTTTAGAGGATGGAATGAAATGAACTTAGAAGGAAGGATTGAACGAATTTGAATATCTGAGAAGAACGAAGAAATGCAAAACTCCACTTCACAAGAATACGGAGAATTAATTGCACTTCGAAATGCGAGAAGAAAAGATACTTGAACTCCACCAACAAAATCTTGATGAACTCTTGAAAGAATGAATTAAATCATGAAGAACCACCATGAAGAACTCCGGCAACAAAAGGATGATGAGATAGAATGAAAGATGAAAGAATGAGATGAGCCTTGTGATGATTTAGGTGGGGTTTCCGACGAGATGGCCGAGGAAATTGAACTCCGGAAAAGAAAAGATGAAAACACCTGGGACTAGAATTTATTCATCAAGAACAAACTCCGAAGGAAGGGATTACTCGCTTGGATGAAATAAGAATAAGATTTATTGTATGCTTATCCTTCATCAAATTAAATTGATGACAAGCAATGGATTTTTCATACTACTTATTCTCGTTGAAAAAGATTAAGGGGAAACATAGCACAAAACTTGAGAAAGGTCTTCATGAACCACCGGTAGGATTCGAAAGAACGAATGAATTAAAATGATAATCAAAGGAAAGAAAAAAAATCTGAAGGAACCACCGTAAGAATTAGAAAATGATTGATGAAAGAGAATGGATCACCGAGATAATTGGATAACGGTAGCTAAAATGATGGCCTCCGGTGAAAGAAATGGGAAAACAACTCCTGACATACTCCGGATGGTTGAGAAAAAGGAATTTCCGACAAACGGAATAATTCGAGAGGGTAACACGAAGCTAGAACCATGAATCTTTGAGAGAACGGACAAGATTTAGAGGAAAGACTCTTCTTCAATCTTCTAATGACGACGAGAAACAGCACCAAAATTATTGAGATACTCCGGAAGAATGAAAACCGAAAAGGTTGAGCCAACAATGAAAATGATTTTGAACGAGATCTTGGAGAAGGCATTTGACTGATGGGATCCATTCTTACATCACACTTGAAAAGAATTTGGAATAACTTTGGGGAAATTAGAAGAGTCAGGTAAGATCCTGGGAAGAGACCCGTGGGTTAGGGCCCACTGAAAGAAACACCGTTGGAAAGGGATGATGAACAGATAGATGATACACTGGAACAATTGAAATATTTGAATGAGGTGACAACCTCAAATTAATTGGAACACCGACGAATCTCCTGAGATTTCTTTCGAACTCCGGAATGATAAACTGGCGAGAGGCGAACGAGCAGGGAAAACACTTGAGCTACAGAAAAGAATATGATCAACCCGAAAACTTGAATTGAATCCACCGAAAAAGAAAAAGAGATGAAGAATGTCCACCGAGATGAGAATTCACTGGTTGAGATAATTTACGAAAGACTGAAGAGGTTCCACACGAATGAGATAGATGGTCGAGAGAGAGTCAGACTCCGGGAAGAAGAGGGTGGGAGGGCGGGAAAAACAAAGGCAACTTGGAAGGGGAAATCGATGAATATCTTGAAGAGACAACATCGGTTGAAATCATTGAAGAAAGAAGGCAAGGACTTCGCACGAGTAGGATGGATACTCGATTGCGGACTCCGATTCCAAGAAGAAAAGGGGAGGGCGGGTGGGAAAATAAGACAACTGAGGATTGAACTTGGCAAAGATGAAGAGGCTCGAGTCAACTTGACGAGAAATGCACCGGATAAAAAGAGATGAGAACCAACGAACGAAAACTAACCGCGTGATCCTAAAGAAAGTTTGAAAGGGAATAGGAGTAATTTACAACACCTACGTCAAGATTCCTCACCAGAGCGACGAAGGGGCTGAGGAGTAAAAAGAATTCCTACTCTACGATATAACTAGACTCTGAAAATAGTTTATTCTAGACTCAACAACGGCCAAGCTACACAATCAATCAAGGGGCTCCTACGGTCGGTCGAGGCTCTGATACCAACTTGTCACGCCCAATATACGATACTATCCTAAAGAGACTCGAAGGTCCCAACAAGGATAGAACCGCATATTGAAACGCTTTTGCAAGGTGGATATCATTACATCAACATTACATAATAGATGGGGATACATAAATAAGGCATACAATGCCACACGAATACATCATCACAATACATAAGAGCATCATCCAACTATGGATGGAACACAAACAAAAACTCAAACGACATCCACCCTGCTAGCCCAGGCTGCCGACCTGGAACCTATCCCCTGATCGAAGAAGAAGCAGAAGAAGAACTCCAAAACAAGTAACATCACTCTCGCGTCATGATCATCGCATAACCTGTACCTGCAACTGTTGTTGTAGTAATCCGTGAGCCACGAGGACTCGGCAATCCCATTACCATGGGTATCAAGACTAGCAAAGCTTAATGGGAAAGGAAGTGGTAAAGTGGTGAGGTTGCAGCAGCGGCTAAGCAAGTATGGTGGCTAACATACGCAAATAAGAGCGAGAAGAGAGCAAGCGGAACGGTCGTGAAGCTAGCAATGATCAAGAAGTGATCCTGAACTCCTACTTACGTCAAACATAACCCAAAAACCGTGTTCACTTCCCGGACTCCGCCGAAAAGAGACCATCACGGCTACACACTCGGTGGATGCGTTATTCGGATCTGGTGTCAAGTTATCTACAACCGGACATTAAAAAATTTCCATCTGCCTATAAGCGCAGGCACGGCTTTCGAAAGTTTATACCCTACAGGGGTGTCCCAACTTAGCCCATGATAAGCTCTCGCGACCAGCAAAGGATATACCTTCTCCCAGGAAGACCCGATCAGACTCGGAATCCCAGTTTACAAGACATTTCGACAATGGTAAAACAAGACCAGCAAGACCGCCCGATGCGCCGACAATCCCGATAGGAGCTGCACATATCTCGTTCTCAGGGCAACACCGGATGAGACAGGCTACGAGTAAAACCAGACCTCGAGTTTCCCCGAGGGGACCCCGCAGGCGGCTCGGTTCGGACCAACACTTAGACAAGCACTGGCCCGGGGGGCTAAAATAAAGATGACCCTCGGGTTGGCCGACCCAAGGGAAGGGTATAGGTGGTGGTGAGGCAAATGGTAAAACCAAGGTTGGGCCTTGCTGGAGGAGTTTTATTCCAAAGCGAACTGTCAACGGGGTCCCATAAATCACCCAACCGCGTAAGGAACGCAAAATCCGGGAACATAACACCGGTATGACGAAAAACTAGGGCGGCAAGAGTGGAACAAAACACCAGGCATAAGGCCGAGTCTTCCACCCTTTACCAAGTATATAGATGCATTAATTAAAATAAGAGATATTGTGATATCCCAACATAATCCTGTCCACCATGGAGAAATCTTCAACTTCACCTGCAACTAACAATGCTATAAGAGGGGCTGAGCAAAAGCGGTAATATAGCCAAGCAACGGTTTGCTAGGAAGGGTGTCAAAAGGTTAGAGGTTCATGGCAATTTGGGAGGCTTGAGAGCAAAAGTGATAGGTAGCGCAGCATAGCGATAGAACGAAGCAACTAGCATAGCAATGATAGTAATGAGATCCAAGGTGACGGTCATCTTGCCTGAAATCCCGCAAGGAAGAAGAACGAGTCCATGAAGAAGATGAAGCCACGAAGACGAACCAAGCATAGACGAACGAATCCTCACGATCGCAACGAAACGAGGAACTATCGAGAAGAATGCACACAACATGGTAAACACACCACACATAGGCAAGACAAGATGCACAACCAAGCATGATGCATGACAAGGCTACATGGAGCTACTCATGGCAAGAGATGATGCAAACAAGAGCAACACATCAAGGCAAGTTTAAATGAGGCCGGAACAACATATAACAATTCCGGTAAGTCCTCATATGCAAGTTTCGAAATAGGTCCAGATCTGAATAAACTTATGTTCAAGTTGTTAAACAGAAAGTTAAGATGCACAAGATGATCTACACGAGATTCTAGTCAAGTTACATATAAAGTTCATTTAGTTTGGAGCTACGGCCTAGAAGATATGAGCAAAACAAGCTAAACATGGCATTGATGCAAATGCATACAAACATCAAGCAAACACCTCAAAACAAGGATGCAACATGATAATATGAAGCTACACACAAAAACAAGCAAGTTTCATATAGAGCACACTCAAAACGGAGCAACGGTTCAACACACACACACTATACAAGATATGCCAACAATCTGTCCAAAACAGCAACTAGGCATATTGCAAGCACCAAAACAATATGCTACCGGACCTCAACAAGAAAAAAAGGCATGGGCATGATTTACAGGTAAAGCATAACAAAACATGAACACTGAGCTATCTCGAGAAATCACTAGAACATGCTCAAACACACATGGCAAGATTGCAAATAATAACAGTTCAGACTTTGCAGAAAATAACATCAGGTTGCAATGTTTAGAGCTATCAAACAACATGTTACAGGAACTTATCGTGGCAAACAAAGGCATGGCATGAACCTACTACTTGCATAGAACAGAAGTCCCTTACTGACCATGAGTCAAAAAGGATCAGAAAATATGATGGCACCCATGTAAACATGGCAAGTTATAATACAGATTCCAACATGGCAGGAACAACGATAAGTAGGCATGTAGATGAGCTTGTACCACTCACCACAGAGCAATAAATGGCATGGCAAGGCAACCAACAGTAAGAAGGCATGTTTATGAAGCTAAGCATGGCAAGAGCAAGTTCATAGGGTGCATGGATCACTAACAACAATCATGGCAACAACTGAACTTAATGTTAACAGGCTGACAGCAACATTATTTAGCAACTTTGGAGCAAGATTACAACAAGCTACAGCAGGATATAATTGCAACCAGGGGCAAGGATAGATAGAGCATGACATGTATAACAAAACACCCTTAGTGAACATCTCCAGAATATGCATAGAATGACTTGTAGCAGCATGTTTACATAGCATCGCGAAATAACAGATTCAGCCTAGCAAAATAGCAATAGCAAGACGACATGTTTATGAAGCTAACCAAGGCAAGAACAAGTTCATAGCATGCAAGGATCAACTACAACAACCTTGGCAAAATTGAATAACATGTAAACAATCTGCCAGGAAATGTTTTATAGCAAAAGTAGAGCACGAAAATGACATGCTAGACTACTCCATAATTGCAAATAGGGGCATGAATGGATAGAGCATAACTATATGTTCAAAACATACTTACTGAAGTATCTCAAAATATGCATGTATCTCTCTGTAGCAACATGTTTACATGGCATCAAGATAACAGCAGAACAGGGACTAAAATCAGCAACATCACGAAGCCTAGCTTGCATGCTTGTGCTAGTCACCACATTGATCACAAAAATACATGGTAAGCACCTATGTAAATATGGCATGACATAGTTCAAAACACATGTAGACATCAACCTCATAAGATGCACACATCAAACATGGCAAAAATGACACATGAGCATGTTATAACAGTTTCAGCAGATTAGCATCACATAGCACTCTTGCAACGAAGATTTAGGCATCAAGATGAGCTCAACTGAACATGATGCAATGGAATGAAATGAAGTACTCGTTGAGACGAACAATTTGACATATTACACGCACGAAACGGAGCTACTTATGCAGAGCTATGATGCGATGAACATGGCATGATTATGCAAAAATATTTGGGACTTAGCAGATTTCTCACCCCGGGGAAAAAGTCAACGGGACGACGCGGTACCGGTATGGAGTGGATCGAGGGAGGCATGGCCGTTTGGTTGGACGTCTTGGTGGATATGGTCCTGATCCTGGACGAAGGAGCTCCGGCGAACTCCGGCGAGCGGAGGAGGTCGAGGATGACGTGAGGCGACGGATCCGGAGGCGGCGGCTCCGTTTCCGGGCGATGGCGGGGCCGAGCGGCGATGAGGCATCGGGAGGCCGCGCCATGGAGGGCGGCGAGGTCCTGCTGCGGCGAGCACAGGCGAGGTGGCGGCGACCGCGACCTCCGGTGAGCGGCAGGGCTGGGCGACGAGGGGCGCAGAGGCGAAGGAGGCGGGCGCCGGCGAGGGAGGCCGAGGGCGACGCAACCTGGCGAGCGGGGCGGCGAAGGTGGTGGTCGGCGGCGGCGGGGCGGGGTCGTCGCCGGCGGGCGGAGGCGGCGAGGTCCGGCGATGAGACGCGGCGGCGCGGGAGGCGGAGGGCGTGGGCCAGCGGACGACGGCGGGCGAGCACCGCGGGTCCGCGACGGGCCTAGCGGGCTGCGGTGGCGGAGGACGGCGGCTCGCCACGTGGCAGGCCACGATTGGACGGGGGAGCGAGGCGGACACGTTCGGTCGTCGGGCGGACATGTCCGGCGGCGCGGAAGGGATGGATCTAGGGTTTGCCCATAAATTCGGGGGAGGGGACTGATTTATAGGTAGAGGGAGCTAGGAGTGTCCAAATGAGGAGCGGTTTTCACCCACATGATCGTGATCGAACGACCGAGAGCATGGAGGGGATTTAGATGGGTTTCGGGCCACTTTGGAAGGGTGTTGGGCTGCAAAGAGAAAGGGGGGTTTCAGGCTACGCGGTTAACCGTTGGAGTATCAAACGACCTCCAAATGGCACGAAACTTGACAGGCAGTCTACCGGTGGTATACCAAGGCCGCTTGGCAAACCTCGGGCCATTCCGAGAAAGTTTAACACCCGCTCACAACGAGAGACAAAAAGGGGACGTCGGAGGGCATAGGAGCGCCGGATTGCAAAACGGACAACGGGGAAAATGCTCGGATGCATGAGACGAACATGTATGCAATGCAAAGCACATGATGACATGATAAAATGCAACACGCAAGCAAATGACATGGCAACGATGGCGAATAACTGGCAGACACCTAGTGCATCGAATCCTGGGCGTTACACGAGGTGCAGTCTTGGCGGACCTGGCTGCTCCGGGCTGGTCATCATTATGATCGGCTTGTTGCCGATACCGGCTGTCTTGGTGTCGAGGCGGCGCAGGCGAGGGCGGAGGCGGCCGCGGCCCGACAGTCTCTTGACGAGGCCAGCCGGCTGCACGAGCAGCTAGCGGGTCACAAGAGCCGCCTCGAGACCGAGGTGGAGCTTCTTAAGGCGGAGGCCGCCAAGGTGGTGGAGGCGCGGCAGGCCCTGGTCAAGGTGGACCAGTAGCATGGCCAGTTGGCCGACGACAAGGGCCGGCTCCAGGCCGAGGTGGATCGTATGCGAGAGCAGGCCACCGTGGCTGAGGGGGCTCGCTAGGACGAGGCTCGCCGCCGTGAGGCGGCCGAGAAGGCGGCCGAAGACAAGGACGCCGAGCTGAAGGCGGCCCTTGCTAAGGCGGCCGACCTGGAGAAGGCGCTCGGGAAGCGCGACTGCATCTTGGAGCGGGAGCGACGTGGTACGTTGCTCGAGGCGCATCACCTGGAAATGTCCTTCTCTAGTAAGTGTTGCTTCTCGTAGTTTGCCGGGTCGGGACCCAGCCCTTCCTTCCTTGTTGTTCTTCTAACTTGCTTCTTCCTTTGCGACAGGGGCCTTCCCGGAGATGGAGCGGCTGGCGGAGGAAGCCGTCTGCCATCAGCGCGACCCGACCGGCGTTGCTGGGTCCGGGACGGATCCGCTGACGACCTGGACCTTTCCGGAGATCATTGCCGCTGCTGAGGCCCGCCTATGGGTCTTTGGGACGCAGAGCGGTTGTCCCGGTCCGGCACCACAATGACGAAGGCCCTGTGGCCGGACTCCGTCCATCCACGGAGCTTCACGCGCCTGGCGCGCTGGTTGGAGATGGGCCCAAATCGCCTTAGCGACTGGCGCATTTCTGCCGCCCGGGCCGATGCTGAGATGGTGCTCCGGATCGTGCTGTCTTGGCATCTGCATCTTCAGTTGGACACGCTGATGGGCCAGCACGCTGGTTCAGAGCAGTTGCTGCAGGAGCAAGCCGGTCGGATCGCCTCCCAGGCCAGCTACATCGCCGAGTTTGCCTTCCACGACGAGTTCCATCCGGAGCGGACGGAAGATGGCGGGGTCGTGGATGGCGACGACTACGGCTTGCTTCTTCGCGACCCAGAGGGCAGCTCGGTGGAGACGTGTGTCTACGGCAACGCGGAGGCCGAAGAGGAAACCGGTGCCTCGCTGGACCCGAAGGCCGGCAGGGGAGAGTCGTCGACGTCGTGACGCGGCGTTGGGGATGCCTGAGAATCTTTGTAGAAAACTTTGTTAAGTAGCAGGTCCACCCACCCACTGGGGGTTTTTAGGGTGTAATGAACTCGGGCCATGGGCCTTTGCTTTTAAAACATTTGTGTGTAAATGTTGTGAGTGTTTGTTTGCTTTTTGCCTTCTGCCTTTTTCGAACTCATTTCGTGCGCTTTTCCTCTCTGAAACCTCCCCCCCCCCCCCCGCGAGTCAGACGGCCGAGGCTCCGGTCCGTGACAAGGAGTTCGATTCTTCAAGAGGAGCGCGCAGGAGTTGGGTCCTTAGAAGCATTGAGCACGAGCAAAACACCCACTGGGCCGGCTGGCGGCAATCCGGCTTGGCCGGTTGGTGAGCAGCCGGTCGTGCGGCTAACTTAGTTGATGAGCGACGGGCCGGGTTGATCGATCCGGCAGCCTTTGACTTAGTGTATGAATCGTAGGGGAGCTTTGGCCCATTGTGCTTGCCCGCCGTCAGCCAGAGCTGGATCTGCGGTTTTAGGGCGAAGTGGGGGACCGTGGCATCCTAACTTTATCAGGAATCACCAAGTAGAGCGGCGGAGTGGCGATCAAGCCGGCCTGCCCCCGAGCCCCCGGGTCGAGCTAGTCGAGCCGGCGGCCAGGTTCAGTAGTAAAGTGATGCAAAATATGGACGCAATAAATTGGTCGGCAAAAGGCAGCCCCCGAGTCTCGTTCGGGGACCCCATAGTTTCATACGCTTACAAAAGGCAACGATACATACATTCGTGCGGCTAACTGTAAAACGAGCGGAGGAGTTCCGCTTCCACAGTCGGGTCGTTTCTTCGCCGGCGGTGTCCCTCTTGCGCTTCTTCGACTTGCGCACGTCGATGAGGTAGTAGGCGTTGCGGTCGCGTAGGGCCCTGCTCACGATGAATGGGCCCTCCCATGGAGAGGACAGCTTGTGCTGGCCTGCCTGCTCTTGGACGAGTCGGAGGACGAGGTCGCCTTCGCGGAATGCGAGAGGCTTGATCTTCTTGTTGTGGTAGTGCCTTAGGCTTTGCTAGTAGATAGCCGACCGGCTAAGTGCCAGGAAGCGTGCTTCTTCGAGCAGGTTGACGCCGTCTTCGCATGCCTCTCTTGCTTCGGCTTCGGTGTACATCACGACACGCGGCGAGTCGAACTCGACGTTGGTCGAGATGACGGCTTTAGATCTGTAGACGAGGAAGAACGGGGTGAACCTGGTCGACCGGTTTGGTGTTGTGCGCAGACTCCAGAGAACTGCAGGCAACTCGTCAAGCCAACTGTCGGGTGAGCGGATGAGTGGCTCGATGAGTCGCGACTTGATGTCGCACAGGATAAGTCCGTTGGCCCGCTCTACCTACCCGTTGGACTGCGGATGTGTCACGGAGGCCAGGTCGAGGCAGATGCCGGAGATGGAGCAGTATTGTTTGAGCGCGCCCTTGGCGAAGTTGGTGTCGATGTCGGTGATGATGCTGTTCGGCATGCCGTAGCGCACCGCTATATCCTTGATGAACTGGACGGCTGTTGGCCCATCCAGTTTCTTGATCGGTCTTGCCTTGATCCACTTGGTGAATTTGTCTACTGCCACCAGCAAGTGCGTCATGCCGCCTCGAGCGGTTTTGAAGGGTCCCACCATGTCGAGTCCCTAGACCGCGAAGGGCCAGGCGATCGGTATGATGCGGAGTGCTGACGCCGGCTGGTGGTTGCGTTTGCTGAAATGTTGGCATCCTTCGCACTTGAGGACGAGTGACTCGGTATCTTCAAGGGCCATCGGCCAGTAGAAGCCGTGGCGAAACGCCTTGGCCATCAGGGATCGTGATGCGGCGTGGTGCCCGCACTCGCCCTGGTGAATGTCGAGGAGGATGTCGATGCCACGATCCTGCTCGACGCAGAGCTGGAACACGCCGGTAGAGCTGCGCTTGACGAGCTCGTTGTTGATGATGCTGTAGGCGGACGCCCGGTGCTAAATTTGCCGAGCCTCAGTCTCGTCCATGGGGAGAACCCCGTTCTCCAGAAATTCTGATATCGGCAAGGCCCAAGATGGGGCCGCGACCACGATGAAGACGGCCACTTGGGTGGGTTCCGAGTTGGCGGCCCCTGAACCGGGTTGAGCAGCCCCCGGGTTGGGGATGGCGATGGCCGGGTCCGGGGCAACGGTGGCCGGGTTGAGCTGAGCAGCCCCCGGGTCGGGTTCAGCAGCCCCCGGGCCGGGTTCAGCAGCCCCCGGGCCGGGTTGCGGTGCGGCCGGGTCTTCTAGAACGTGGATGGACTCGGATTCCGGCGATGGCTTGACAGAAGGCTTGCGCAAGTGCTCGAGGGAGACGCCGGGCGGGATGGCTTGACATGACGAGGCGATCTTGGCAAGCGTGTCGGTTGCCTCGTTCTCCGAGCGCGGGACGTGGAGGAACTCACAGCCATCTAAGGATCCGGACAGCTTCTGGACGAGGAAGTGGTAGCTTGCCATGTTGGAGTCGCGGGCGTCCCACTCGCCTGAGCACTGCTGCACCACTAAGTCCGAGTCACCGTAGCACAGGATGCGCCGGATGCCGAGTTCCTTGGCAAGCCGGAGGCCGTGCACAAGGGCTTCGTATTCGTCGACGTTGTTGGAGGCGGCGAAGTGGATCTGGAGCGCGTAGTGGAGTCGGTCGCCCTTTGGAGATGACAGTACGATGTCGGCCCCTAAGCCGAGTCGCATCTTGGACCCGTCAAAGTGCATGCGCCAATGCGTCGAGTCGGGAGGCGGCGGCAGGTACTGGGTCTCGGTCCAGTCGACGAGGAAATCGGCCAGTGCCTGAGACTTGATCGTGGTGCGGGGCTCGTAGAGGATGGTGTGGCCGGCTAGCTGGATCGCCCATTTGGCGACCCGGCCAGAGGCGTCCCGGCACCCGATGATTTCTCCAATAGGCGCCGTGCTGACGACGGTGACGACGTGCTCTTGAAAGTACTGCTTCAGCTTCTTGGCGGTGAGGTACACGCTGTAACACATCTTCTGGTAGTGTGGGTAGTTCTGCTTGGAGGTGGAGAGCACCTCGGTCAGGTAGTAGACTGGGCGCTGGACGGCCTGGATCTTGCCCTTCTCCGATCGCTCGACCACCAGCACCGTGCTGACCGCCCGCGAGGTCACGGCTATGTAGAGCAACAGTGGCTCCTTGTCGGTCGGTGCGGCCAGGACTAGTGCGGTGGAGAGCATGCGCTTGAGGTCTTGGAAAGCTTCGTACGCCTTGCCATTCCACTCGAACGGGCTTGTTTTCTTCATTAGCTGGTACAGGGGTAGTGCCTTCTCGTCCAGCCGGCTTAGAAACCGGCTGACCGAGGCCAGGCAACCTCTGAACTTCTGGACATCACGCAGCCGAGCTGGCTTGCGCATGCGCTCGATGGCCTTAATCTTCTCCGGGTTCACCTTGATGCCGCGTTCCGAGACGAGGAAGCCGAGCAGCTTTCCAGCCGGGACGCCGAAGACGCATTTTTCTGGGTTGAGCTTGACCTTGTATTCACGGAGGTTGGTGAATGTTTCCTTTAAATCGTCGAGGAGCGTGAGGTGCTGCTTGGTCTTCACCATGATATCGTCCACGTACACGTGGATGTTGCGGCCAAGTTGCGGTAGCAGGCATTTCTGCATGCAGCGTTGGAAGGTGGCACTGGCCTTCTTCAAGCCGAACGACATGGTGATGTAGCAGTATGCCCCAAAGGGCATGATGAAGGACGTCTTCAGGGCATCGGCCGGGTCCAGCTTGATCTGGTGGTAGCCGGAGTAAGCGTCCAGGAAGGACAGGAGCTCGCACCCGGCGGTCGAGTCGATGACTTGGTAGATCCATGGGAGAGCGAACGGATCCTTGGGACAGGCCTTGTTGAGGCTGGTGTAGTCGATGCACATGCGCCAGGTCTTGTTCTTCTTCAGGACGAGGACTGGATTGGCCAGCCACTCGGGGTGAAACACTTCCATTATGATGCGCTTGGTGATTGCACTGCCGAAGCGTGTGCGTGGAGGGTCTTGCGCCGCTGTGGTGCTTGCATGGGGCGTCAAGCATCTCTTCAAAGCTCATGGCAGGTTGCCACGCCATCTTGCCGGTCTGCCAGCGCTTCACTGTCGGGCCTGCCGCGGGCTCGGCGGCCGCGATGAGCCGGTTGTCGTGACGTTGCGCCGGTTGGTCGGCCTTGCGCTTGTTGTTCTGGTGATGCTGCTGCCGGCTGCTTTTGTCGGCCGACTTCGGAGGAGGAACCGGCTTCGCCTTGCCCGCCTCATCCAGCGCCACCTGGATCTTCATGGCGGAGTCGGTGTTGGCGTACTTGTCCGCCGTCACCATGAGCGCGGCCATGATGGCCGGCTCGGAGCGTAGGAGCTTGTTCTTGAGGAGGGTGCCATCTCGGCACCCGCTGACGAAGTATTGGATCGCCTGGACTTCATGGACGCCCTCACAGCTGTTCCGGAGCTCGGTCCAGCGCGAGAGGTACTCGCGTCCGGTCTCCGTTGGCCCCTGCATGCACATGGCGAGCTGGTTGGGGCGACTGGGCCGCTTGTACGTCCCCGTGAAGTTGCGGACAAAGGCTTCCTCGAAATTGACCCATGCATTAATGCTGCCCATCGGCAGGCTATTCAACCATGTGCGGGCCGACCCCTGGAGCATCAGCGGTGCATAGCGCACTGCGAGACGATGATTGGCACCGGTGATGCCAATGGTCGTGGTGTAGTCGGTGAGCCAGTCTTCTGGCTTCATGGTCCCATTATACTTGGGGGTGTCGCGGGGGAGCACGAACCCCTTGGGGAAGGGCTCCTCCTGGATGCATGGGCCGAAGCACGCCGGCCCAATGGCACCGCTCTCCTCCACCTCCAGGGAGCGAGCGAGCTGATCGAGGCGGTGGCGCGCATCGGCGTCGTCGATGGCGCGCGGGCCGAGTCGACTGGCAGCCAGGACACGAGGGGCCGAGTCGGCTGGAGCCGGACACTGGCCATGCTGGTCGGGTCCGTGCTGGGTCTTCGGGGCGGGCTCGTTGCCCGGAGCATCGGCGGCGGTGGCGGCCGTGTTGCGTCGGGTCCGGGCTTGGCCGGAGTGCGCCTCGTCGGGCGGTGAGGAAGCCGTGTGCAGGAGTTCGCCGGGTCCGCCGAGGCTGGCGGAGCCGGACCCAGCCGGCTTGGCGAGCTAGGTGAGGCGATCCTGCTGGGTGTTGGCGGCGTGGAAGAGCTCGCGCATCCGCCCGATGCGCTCCTTGAGCTCCTCGCCAGCGAGTTGGTCGAGGTCGAGTGGGGTCTCGTGGACGGTCCGGACGGCGCCGAAGGCCCGACCGATCGCTCCTCCCCGGCGCGAGTATCGGTGGCCCAGCTTGGCTCGGCCGCAGCGGGCGTGAATCCTTGGTCGGCGGCGTGCTCCATCTGAGCAGCTTCCAGGCGACGCCTGGTGGCGGCCAGCGTCTCGGACAGGTCCAGCATCTGTTGGCGCCTGTCCTCAAGCTGGGTTCGGGCTTCAGCGACGTTGTTGGCGTCGACGCCAGTGCCGATGGGGATGCGGAGGCTCTGCATCGCGGCATGCAGCGGGTCAGACGGCTCGGTCCGTGTCATGGCGGCCGCAGCTTCGGCGACCCTCCTTGCCTTGCTCGACGAGGAAGAGGCGCCATCGCCGGTGATGAAGACCTCCACATGGGCGTCCATCGCCCCGGCAGTGAATCCGCCGCTGAGGGGGAGCGGAGAGTCGGAGTAGCTAAGCACCTCATTGGGGTACTCGTCGACCGCGAATGCATCGGAGATGCGCAGCATGGTGAAGGAGGTGGCGAGCGCGCCGATGACGTCGTCCGCCAAAGCGGCAGACTCGTCGGAGTAGGAGAAGGGCCCCGTCTGAAGCATGCTCCCGGCCAGCTCCTCGAGCTGCCCCGTGGTGGGCGCCAACTGTCGTGGTGGGCGCACGGCAGATGCCAAGGGATGGCTAAAGAGAGGAGGAGGCTCGAGGGCGCTGGTGGGCTCCAGAGGCGAGGTTGATATGCGCGGGCGCGGGACGCCGGACATACCCAGGTTCGGGGCTCTCCGAAGAGATAACACCCCTAGTCCTGCCGAGTTTAGTTGGATGGTCGATAGTACAATGTCCCACCTGGAGCTGTATGGAGGAGGAAAAGGAGACTGGCCAAGGCTTGGGCTGCTCCTTCTCCTCAGCGTTGTTGTGTGGTGGCTAGTCCTATGCTTGCCTGGGTCTCTCTTACATGTGTTTCGTGCCCAGCATCGTATTGCATGTTCTGTTGCTTCTATGCTTGCTCTCCCCTATGGGCACAGGTTCCTGGGGGGTTTATAGATCAACCCACCAAGGGTTACAATGGTAATATGCCGAGTCGGTGGGTCCGTATTGTCGGTGTCCAGAGTACCGGGCTGGGCCCTGCTTGTCGGCTTGTGGTTCGCCGGGTTCCCCTAGGTGCGGGCCCTGCGTACCTAGGGGGACTGTGCGCCGTCTTGTCGATCGTCATGGCGTGGCCGAGTTGAGCCGCGTACAGTGTTCTCCGCCAGGCTGCCGCTTGCTGTCGTCAGCGGTGAGGGCGGCAACACTGTTGCCACGCCAGCCCTAGTCAGCGGGTAGGTAAGGGGCATTGTTGCCACACTCCGGCTGACCACAGGCATGGACGGGAGCACTGTTGTCTTGGTCATCGGTGATTGAGGTCTCATCCCATCGTACGGCCTGGATGGGACAGGAGCTGACCCGTGGCTGGGTTGTCGTGGATGCCACGGGTGGGTTGGCTTGCTGGGGAAGCCATGGCTGCGCCGAGCTGAGTTGTCTTGCGCCAGCTGCTACGGCCGGGTCAACGTACCTTGCCGAGTCGAGGGTCTTGGCCGGGTTGCGAGCCTTGCCGGGTCGAGCGACCCGGCCAGGCGCGTGCCGGTTTGCGGGGCAATGCAGGCCCTGCTGTTTTGGAAATAGATCCGGGTTCCGTTGCCTGCCCAGGGTTCATCCCCCGACAAGCCCCCTGAACCGGTCTTCAAGTTGGGGACGCTCCTCGATTCTTCCTAACTATTCTTCATCTTCGGTCGTCGGTCTTGAAAACTGGTTCAACAAATCTCCTTATCTTCGATCTTGAGGATCGCCAAAGTGCATCCGAAGAGTTTATACGTCGGGTATCCGTGGAGCCCCTTTAAGTTTACGGCCTTTATCAATGCCTTGTTATTTTTATGCCACACCTCGGTTTTTAAGTTATTCCCGGGCGGTAGTGTCCTCTTGCATCTGAGCTCCAACGACGGATTGCATTCGAGATATCTTTTGCAGCCAAGCACCAACGCCGGACTGCTTCTGAGCTCCAACGCCGGAATGTATCCGAGCTCCAACGTCGGAATGTATCCGAGCTCCAACGCCGGAATGTATCCAAGCTCCACTGCCGGAATGTATCTGAGGAGTATTGTTACAGTCGAGCTCCAACTCCGAACTGTATCTGAGCTCCAACGCCGGACTGTATCCGAGCTCCAACGCCGGACTATGTCCAAGCTCCAACGCCGGACTATATCCTAGGTGTCATAGATCACCTTGGTTCAAAAATAGTTGAAGGAGTTTAGCCGAGCTTAATGCCGGAAATGCCCTCTACGGAGCCAGCCACTAGCGTCCGAGCTTTATGTCGTACTGCTTCCGGGGTGTCTATTGTAGTCGAGCACCAACGACGGTCTGTATCCGAGGTGCTGCACCACCTCGGCCATGGGCTGATTTTTATGAATTTAATTCTGAATTATGCAATGTAATCTCTGCCGAGATGTATAGCAAGTAGCCCTCAAGGTGCGTGTTGGCCTAATATCCGGGATGCACCTGAAGGAAAAAATCAAACCGCTGACCCTAGTAGCCCCCGAGACTCAGGTCGATTCATAAAATCAGCCTGAGGATCCATTCCCAGCTCGGCAGCATACTTAGGAATAGAAACATGGTGTGCAAAGTCCTCGAGACTCAGGTTGGGTGCGGCCGACCAACCTGAGGATAATAATCTCCTCGAAAACTATATTGCACTTTAAATTTTCTGCATTGGATTGTCAATGCAGTAGCCCCCGAGACACTGGTCGGGTGGCGACACCAGATCAGGGGGTCGATGTACCCCTTTAATATTTGTAAATGATAAGCCCGAAGCCTAGTAGCCCCCGAGCCTTAATGCGGGCACGGGAGGCCGAATTAAGTATCGATGTCCATAGTAAAATCAGAAATTATGTGTAATGATTCTATGTATCCAAGTACTTTACATCATCAATGCTCAGATCCGCATTGTACAAAACTTTGTTGACTGGCCATCGGCTTCAACCTCCTTGGCTAGTAGCCGGGGAGTGTTTGTCCCACTTTATAAAGCCTTTATGAGGGCAAAGATTTACGGCAAACAAGGCGATCCGGCCATATGATTTTATAAACAAAGGTACGCAGAGAGACATGTTATATTATTGTTTAACATAAGAAACATCGTCCAAAGAAAATAGTCCCGCTATCGGTTCCTTTCTTTGGGTTGTCATGCTAAGCATGATCATGAAACCTCAGCTCCGATCAATGTGGGAGGAAAATACTGAGGATTTAGTTCGGTGAAAGCTTCCAAACTCCATGGTCTAGATGAACCCAAATTTTCACTTCCGTTGCGACCGTTTATAATCTGAAAGTGGCCCATCGTCGGCTTCTACCCCCTTGTAGATGCTATGCATGGTGTTTCGAAATAACAAAAACAACCCTTAGCCGACGTCTCGGCGCCCGAAGGCGGTTGTGTTGGCGGAAATGAGGCAATCAGATGTGCGGGCTTTATAACTTTCACTTAGCCATAAGAGCTTAAAGTTGGGAGGCCAGCAAGTAGCCCCCCGCTTAGTGTTCAGCGACAGCCGAGGTCAAGCCATAAACACTTCGGCCAATGTTATGAATAGCCCGTCATTTAATACAGTCATCGGACTGCTGACCAGTTTACGCTTATTGTGGCAGTCAGTTTTTGGCTTTCTCCACTGCGGTGCTTAACCATGCGAGCTGGAAGCACAATCACAGTGGTTCTCCCTTTGCACATCGAGCCGAACAAAGCAAAACATAGGAGCCAAGCACAGGAGCCGGGCAACCCAACTATTGACCGAAGACACAATTCGAAATTGATGCATATATAGCAATATCCGAGAATTTTTGCCGAATCTCTAAAGGTGTCCGGCGCTGCACTGTGAGACTTATGCGAAAACACACAAATAGTTGAAAAGTGTCATAGGATTGGAAAACCAAAAAATGTCAGTAAAAACTCGATGTCCGAACTAGATCAATTGTTTGGTGCCAATCAGAAAATTGGTCTTAGAAAAAAATTGTGCCTATGTCGTGCTTTAACATTACACATCCTATCTCAAGACTTCAAGCGGGTCAGCCTATGGCTTCAACCTCCTATCCCGAAGGCGGAGTACTTAGGATCCCCGGCTATTGACCACACACTCTCGTCGAAAAAAGGAGTGATATAAAAAAGACTTTGCAGCGACTAGGAAGAAGAACACTTATTATAAAACAGCTCAAATAAATTTAAGAGCCCCCGAGTGACTTGGGTAAAAGAATTTTATGTTATAATGATTGTGCGTACCGAAGTACTTATATCATATCTGTGTTCACCCGAACTTTGAACGCGTCTTAACCGACCGTCGGCTTCTCCCTCTCCGGTTAAGGACCGAAGAGTGTTAATGTACTCCACCTGTCGAGAATATCGACGGTGTTACCGATAACCAGGCAATCAGGCCATAAGGCTGTAATAGACAAAGCGTGCTCAGGGAACTTATGTTATATTACTAACGAAGTGTAAGAAGCATCTTCGAAGAAAATAGTACCCCCATCGATACCTTTCTTCAGTTGCTCATTATTATTATGAGACTTGTGCAATAGATTTTTTGTACTCATGAGCTCCGTTGTGTGTCGACCATTGTTGAAAACAGTAAGAGTGCTAGCTTTCGGCTTCACCCAGTCTGACGTCCGGCTCGGACGAACCTATCGTGACAATCGCAGAGGTGCTCCCTTTACTCCCTAGCCGAACAATCGGGAACGTAGGGGTAAGCACAGGAGCCAGGCAACCCAGCTTGCAAGTCGCTTAAGTCAACATGGTGCATATTATGGCATAATACACGAACAAGGAACGAAGCCGTACAAGTATAATCATATGCAAGAGGAAAAGCTCCATCAAGGGAGCCCCCAAATAAACGGGGTATTTGAATATGTGCGTCACAAACAAAGTTTTGACAAGGAACTTTGTCACAAACAACTTTGTGCCAAAAAGTATAATGCTTGTTCGAACCGAACAAAATTTAAAACTGAAAGTTCTTGAGCATGAAAGCAACTTAGCTGGTTAATGTGCTCGGTGTTGATGATGCGATTCGGGCTTGCGGCGGGACGAAGATGCCCATTGATCTACGATAGATCCGACAAGGTTCGTAGTCCTCGGCATGGCCAAGGTCCTAGCCCTAGGCCCGAGGTGTCCGAGCAAGGAGTTCGGCACTCCGGAGTAGTGACCGCGTAGTGCAGTCAAAATCGATTACCTGCACACATAAAACAATGCGGTCCAGGAAATAATAATATATGTATATATAATCCTTGCTTAATTGTTTTATGCAAAAAATAATTTATTTAAAGAGATGTGGCCTGGCGCCGGAGCCAATGTCGATGCAGGGCGTCAGCGCGATGCAGTGAAGGTGTGACAAAAGCCTGAATTTGCAGGGCAGTCCGGGCTCCGGATATGGTGTTTGCCGAACTATGTACGAAAAATGACCGAACCACCACGCGACCATTTTTAATGTGGCCGCCATTTGATAGACCTGTGTACAGATGATGGAACAGAGAGAGTAATAATTCCTTCAGAAAAATAAACCCAACAAACAAAAAATGTTAGGATTAATAGCACCTGTTTGTTTGTTGTAGCATTCCGAAGAAAAGCGACTCTCAAAATTGGGAATCGATCCGCACACCAATTGCCTGATGGGTGATAAAGCGACGGCATGGCGAAGTTGGCAAAGGTTGGCTCGCCGAGGCAAAAGCCCTTGGTCCAGCTAATGTGATGAAACTGGTCGGTCGGTGACGCCGAAATCTCCCAAATAAGTTGATGAAGGGATGACGAAGCCCCCAGTCCAAGCAAGGAGATAGAGCAGGTCGGTGAGGAGATGTGTCAACCGAGGTGTTGAAGTAGTTCGGCGTGGTGGACGTCGACTCAATGAAGCAACGGTTCGGGCATGCCGATGCAGGTCGTAGCGTGTGACGTGGTCAATGCTGGCTTGATGAAGTGACCGTACAGCGATGCCAGTGTGCCCGCTCCGTGTAATCCGTGGGGCGGTGATGTTGGTGATGATTTATCCTTCATGATGCCGAACTATTGTTTGGCTGGCCGAGATGATGATCCGAAGAAGTTAAGCTCGGCTTAACAAAGCGACGACGTGTCTAGCGCAGGTCGGCCGCCGTGGAGTGATGTTGTCGGGCCGGTTTGACACCGGCGCGATGGTGAAGATCGTATCATAAAAATACTTTTAATATTAATGGGATGTGTTTGAGAATAAAACACAATACCCCATATGAAAAAATTCTTCAAAAAGGATGTCCGAAATCCCGTTCGTAAAGGAGATAAACTCGGGTCGGATTCGTTCTCGCGCAGAAAACAGATCTAAAAAGTGATGTACTAATCGGAAGGTCCCCGGAGTTTGGACGGTCGAATCAAGCTGAATTTTTGGCAGGTGGTAAATATGAGAATTCCATATCCGATCAACGGTTGGATCTTCCAAAGGACGTCCGAGATAGATGCTGTACACCCCGCTCCAAACTCGTCCGGATTCTCGTCCAGATTCAACAGGGTTCCGGTATATCGGAGATTGCCGGAGATTCCTCCATCGGAACTCGACGAAATTTTTGCAGGATTGTTGTAGACTTAATTCCGCATACTTCCACCGAAGCAATCGTTTAGGAGACACTCGAGGAGGCGGTGGCGGCGGATACGAGTTTGCTGTCCAGAAAAACAGCACGGTCGCCCGAGGGCAATGTTGACGTTGAGCCCCCGATCTTCATGGATGACTCCTCCATGATTTTGATAGAGATCACAGTTGATGTTCATGAAGGCCCTCATCCAAACATGACGATCGGAGGTAGGGCACAGTCCTCGATCAAGCCAAGGTGACCAGTCGAGCTGGTGATGAAGAAACCGACGTCGCAGTTGACCTGCAGTCGAGCCATTGATCCTTTCACCGATCACACAGCGGAACTCTCAATGAAAGCACCAATGTCGGTGTCAAAACCGGCGGATCTCGGGTAGGGGGTCCCAAGCTGTGCGTCTTAGGATCAATGGCAACATGAACATGGGATTTTACCCAGCTTCAGGCTCTCTTGATAAGATAATACCCTACATGTTGTTTGATTGACTATAATGAGTATAGGGGTTACAAGAGTTGATCTACCTCGAGATTATATGTTGTGGTCTAAAACCTGGAGGTATGATGAGTAATGTCATAATCTATCGACTAGACTAGCCTCGATTTATATAATGTACCAGAGGCCTAGGATAACAAGAGTCCTAGCCGAATACGCCAGTGGGGAGGATTCCTTGTCTTGATCACCAAGTCTTGTGGAATCTTCCTTGTATGCGGCAACTGTCCGAACTGGCCCATGAGTATACGGCCATGGGGGTCCTCGGGCCAATCTAACTGATTGGGAGATGACGTGATGAGTACCCCCTAGTCCAAGACACCGTCAAGACGCTCATTCCATAGAGCCGACGCTAAACATGGTATACCCGTGGTTCTAGAGGTCACGCCCACCTCCACTGAAGTCGTCGGATAAACCGGAAGATGTTGATGAGCTGCCTGCTCAGCTTCTTGACATGCCTTGCCCTGATCCACCAAATCCCGAGCACCATCACGCGCCGGGTCAAGCCCACGCAGCTGGTTACGACGCCTGTCATTGCTTGAAACGGCCGGTGAGTCCATGTGTCTGCTATAACTCCGGCTTGGGAGTGGGTTCGAATGAATCCTCTCTCGGCTGTAAGAATATGCCTCATGTTGTACCAATATTGTTTGAAGAAGCTCTCTAGCCCTCTGCGTCTCAACCACAGCTAGAGAACTGCCTTCAACTGGGAGAGCCGCCAATCGTGTCGCCGCAGCGATCATATTATCCAAAGGGTTGGAATAATGACCCGGTGGTGTTGGCACATACTAAGGCGGAGTATTATTCAGAAGAGGCGGCTCCGTCATGCGCGGTTGAGCTGGTGCTCCAGCCCCAGGCACTTCAACCGGTTTATATCTGGTTGGTTACTGATCCCTGCTCCAGGCGTCCAAAAGAGGTTCCTCGCCTCGTAACCCAGCGGCAGACGACTCCGGTGCCTTCTTCTCATGATTTTGTTTGAAGCGTTCCGATACAACGAGAGCCGAAAAGAATTAGCCTGGATCCGTTGTGCCTGAGCATCCAAAATAGCTCGCTCTGCAGTCATCCTAGCGTTCTCCGCCGCCAGATCTTCCTTGGCTTGCGCTACCTCGTCATGCAGCTTTGCAACTTCCGCATTATGCTGAACTTGATTTGCTGGGTTAACCTCTGTTGTTAACAAGGCCGTCAAATTATCTAGTAAATCAGTCAAAACCTGAGTTGGTGGACACACAGGGCCTTTGCCCCAGCTGCCATCGTTGTTGCTGACCCGGAGACCAATGATGCCACAGTCGAAGAATTCTGCGTGGGTTGTGTATCGGCCATGAAGATTGCGACCCTATTCGGCGGCTCATAGGGGTCTGGAATACTGTCGCCATCAAAACAGCCCCCAAGCCTGCCATCTTGCAGTTGATACAATGAAGTAGTCTTGCCCGTGGATGACTCACCATCAAAATAGATGGTCATCTCACCGCCAGACATGGATCCTTCCTCTTTTGCCCCATGGATGAATCTCACGAAGGCACGTTTCACGGCGGGCTGAACTTGGGCGGGTCGTGCACGCTGAGCCGTCTCGATGATGTCGGTGCAAATGTCTGGCTTAGGGCCCGGCTCACCGATCTTGCCGATGAAGACGTGAATTCCGCCGAAGGGGACCCGATACCCGTACTCAATTGAGCCGGCCTCGGGGCCCCAGCCTACATCGTCGATGTAGAGCTTGTTGCGATGACTCTTGGTCATCCGGCCCACAGCGTATCCCTTGATCCCTTCGAAGCTGCCCTTAAAGAACTCAAACCCACCGTGCACTGGCCCCATGGTGGGTGCCAACTACCGTGGAATTGTCACGGCAGATGTCCTGGTGTGAGGACTTATTCATAGAGCCATCGCAACTAGGTTAGCTTAAAGGGGTTAAAAGGGACAAAGGACACAGAGAGTTTATACTAGTTCGGCCCCTTGCGGTGAAGGTAAAGGCCTAATCCAGTTTGAGTTGGTATTGCTTATGTCTCGATTACCAGGGAGTGAATACGCTTGACCTAGCTTTCGATCTCTTGTTTCTTGCCCTAAACCATCGTCAGGCCATCCCTTTATATACACAGGTTGACGCCCAGCGGCTCACGGAGTCCCGACCGGCTTATAGACAATGTGTCCGGCTTGGTGACTAAATACACTTGCCTTACAATATAAGTCATACACATATGGCGGTTTACCCCTATGGGCCCTAAGTCACCCTTGGTCTTTAGGCCCTTGCTGCATGAACCGCCATCTTTGACATCCTCATGGGCTTTGTATGGATGAACCTCCGTAGGTATAACTCGGCCCCTCCTGGGCGGGCCATACCCAATAGTCATATCCCCAACACCAATGGACATGATGAACCCCTCAGTGATAGTGTTTCTGTAACTTGCGGTGGTTGGAATTGATTTTCGCCGACTCCCCTAGGGTTTCTGGAATATTGGGGTATGTATAGAGCAAAGAGGTGGTGCGGGAGGCCACCGAGGTGGGAACAACCCATATGGGCGCGCTTGGGCCTCCAAGCACGCCCTGGTGGGTTGTGCTCCCCTCTAAGCACCTCGCTGGTACTTTTTTGGACCATACGGTGTCTTCTGATCCAGAAAAAATCCATAAAAAGTTTCGCTGCATTTGGACTCCGATTGGTATTGATTTCCTGCGACGTAAAAAACAAGCAGAAAACAGCAACTGGCACTCGGCACTATGTCAATAGGTTAGTACCAAAAAATGATATAAAATGATTGTAAAACATCCAAGAACGATAATATAACAGCATGGAACAATCAAAAATTATAGATACGTTGGAGACATATCAGCATCCCCAAGCTTAATTCCTGCTCGTCCTCGAGTAGGTAAATGATAAAAAGAGAATTTTTGATGTGGAATGTTGCCTAACATGTTCATCACATAATTTTTTTCTTTGTAGCATGGACACTTGGACTTTTATATGGTTCAAAGCAATAGTCTAGTTTTGACATGAAGACTTTAATACTCAAGCATATCAACAAGCAACCATGTCTTTCAAAATATCAACACTAAAGCAAGTTATCCCTAGCCCATCATGCTCGATCATTGATGCATTCATGAAACACACTCGCATATTAGCTACACCCAATGCTCAAATACGATCATAGTGCCTCTTAGTTGGTGATTTATAAGAGAAGATGGAGACTCAAATTCAAAATAAAAATTGCATAAAGTAAAAGGAAGTCCCTTCGCAGAGGGAAGTAGGGATTTGTAGAGGTGCTAGAGCTCAAAGCGAAAATTGAGAGTAAAAACATTTTGGGAGGCATACTTTTCCCACCAACGAAAACGACTTAGAGTTCCCAACACTTTCCATGCTAGGTATATCATAGGCGATTCCCAAATAGAAAACAAAGTTTGTTCCTTTTTCCACAATACTTTCACTTTCCATGGCTAACCGTATCCACGGGTGCCCTCCATACCAACACTTTCCAAGGAATTTATTATTTTACAACATAAAGTAAATTCATTTTTTTCATTTCGGGACTGGGCATCCCTAATACCTTTGTCGTACTCTCGTGTAATGACAAGTGAATGAACACTCATCGTGAGAATTACACATCTAGCATGGAAAACATCGGCTAGCCCTCACCGCCTCACGAGCGGTACGAGCACACATTAGAGAAATTTATTTTGAAAATTAGAGATGGCACATGCAAATTTTCTTAGAACGGCACGGAAATACCGCATATAGGTAGGTATAGCGGACTCATATGGCAAAACTGGTTTAAAGGGTTTTGGATGCACAAGTAGTGATCATACTTAGTGCAAATGAAGGCTAGCAAAAAGATTGAGAAGCTTCCAACCAAGAAATGAAAAATCTCGTACCCAAGCATTAAGCATAAATAACACCGAATAATGCACCACAAGTAGGATATAATTTCATTGCATAACTATTGACTTTCGTGCTTGCATAGGGAATCACAAACCTTGACACCAATATTCTTACTAAAGCACAGTTACTCATCAACATGACTCACATATCATATCGTCATATCTCAAAACCATTACTAAGAACCAAGTTTATTTTATCCAATTATCTTCATGAAAGTTTTTATTATATCCTCCTTGGATATCTATCACTTTGGTACTAGTTTCATATGTTGCTTTTAATAGGCTCGAACAAATTTAAGTGAAGAACATGAGCATAATATTTCTTTCTCTCAAAATAATCTAAGTGAAGCAAGAGAGAATTTCTTAAAAAATTACTAACTCCCGAATAAATCTAAGTGAAGCATGAGAGCATTTCTTCCAAAATAACTAAGCACACCGTGCTCAAAAAGATATAGGTGAAGCACTAGAGCAATTCCAAGGCTCTAAAAATTTAAGTGAAGCATAGGAGCAAGCATAGCATAATTTTTGACTCTCTCAAAAAGGTGTGTCCAGCCAGGATTCAAGACTTAAAACACAAAGAAAAACAAGCAAAGACTCATATCATACAAGATGCTCCAAGCAAAACTCATAATATGTGACTAATAAAAATATAGCTTCAAGTAAAATACTAATGATCGTTAGAAGAAAGAGGGGATGCCACTCGGGGGGCATCCCCAAGCTTAGTTGCTTGCTACTTCTTGAATACTCTCTTGGGGTGCCTCGTGCATCCCCAAGCTTAGCCTTTTGCTAATCCTTATTCCTTCATCCATCGTAATCTCACCCAAAACTTGAAAACTTCAATCACACAAAACTCAACAAAACCTTCGTGAGATCCATTAGTATAAGAAAGCAAACCCGTACCATAAGTAATGTTGCAAACCCATTCATATTTTACTTTTGCATTATATTTACTGTATTATAATTTTTCTATGGAAAAAACTCTTCAAAGAAAACCATAGAATCATCAAAACAAGCACACAACGCAAAGAAAACAGAATCTGTCAAAAACAAAATAATTTGTAGCAATCTGACTATTTCGAATACTTCTGTAACTCCAAAAATTCTGAAAAATTAGTACAATGTGAGAAATTTGTTTATTAAACTTCTGCGAAAAGAATCAACTCAAAATCACTCTTCTGATAAAAAGTAAAATAATTTTGTGAGTGCAAAAGTTTCTATTTTTCAGCAAGATCAAATCAACTTTCACCCAAATCATCTCAAAGGCCTTGCTTGGAACAAAAACTAATTTAAACCAAAAAAACACATCTAATCAGAGGCATAACTGTATATTTTATTGAAAACAGCAAGAAAACCAAAAAATCAAAAAGATACAAGTTGGGTTGCCTCCCAACGAGCGCTATCGTTTTACGCCCCTAGCTAGGCATAACGTGAAGGATCTAAGTTTTGTCATCTTTAGTTCTAGATCCATACGTTGCCCTCATGATTGATTCAT
The DNA here is from genome assembly GCF_018294505.1 of Triticum aestivum. NCBI lineage: Eukaryota > Viridiplantae > Streptophyta > Magnoliopsida > Poales > Poaceae > Triticum > Triticum aestivum. Next base: position 564,639,404 of record NC_057810.1, on the reverse strand, counting down.
ATGATGGCCTAATTCTTGTTCTAGGTAAGTGTTCCATACCCTTCCTTAGTGGAAATTGGAATTTAATATTGCCTTCTTTCATATCAATCACGACACCAATAGTACGTAAAAACGGTCTACCAAGTATAATTGGACAAGACAGATTGCAATCAATATCAAGAACAATAAAATTTATCGGCACATAATTCCTATTTGCAAGAAAAAATACATCATTAATTCTTCCCATAGGCTTTTTAATAGTAGAATTCGCCAAGTGCAAATTTAAAGAGCATTCTTCAATATCGGTGAGACCAAGCACATCACATAAAGATTTCGGAATTGTAGAAACACTAGCACCCAAGTCACATAAAGGAAAAAACTCATAATTTTTAATCTTGACTTTGATGGTAGGTTCCCGTTCATCATGTAATTTTCTAGGAATTGAAACTTCTAATTCCAACTTTTCTTCAAAAGTTTTCATCATAGCATCAACAATATGTTTAGTAAAAGCTTTATTTTGTTCATAAGCATGGGGTGAATTTATCATGGATTGCAACAAAGAAATACAATCAACCAAGGAGCAACTATCATAATTGAAGTCTTCGTAATCCAAAATGGTGGGCACATCACTAGTTAAAGTCTTGACCTCTTCAAGCCCACTTTTATCAATTTTCTCAACAAGATTTTCACCCTCCGAATTATAGGGACGCCTTCTAGCTAAAGTTGACTCTTCTCTAGTCCCTTTTCCATCAATATTAGTTTTACTAAACAAATAATCAATAGAAGAAACACCAATCATTTTAAGATCTTCATCACTTTTATGAAAGCAATCACTAGAAAATGCTTTTTCTAAAAATTCTCTTTTAGCTCTAAGCATGGCGGTTCTTTTCTTACTTTCATCCATAGAAACATAAAGAGATTTAATTGATTATTCAACTTTAGGCACAAATTTTTTCATCTTGAGAGTTTCTACATCATGAGAAATTCTATCAATACTTCTAGACATATCATCAACTTTATTCAGCTTTTGTTCTATTGTAGCATTGAAAAGTTTTTGAGTATTGACAAATTCTTTAATATTATTCTCAAGATCAGGGGTGTTTCTATTATTATTATTATAAGAGGGATTACCATAGGAATTACCATGATTATTAGAGGAATTACTAGGAAAAGGCCTAGGATTAAAATTACCTCTATAAGCATTGTTATTGAAATTGTTTCGCGAGATAAAATTCACATCTATGGCATAACTATTTTGCTCAATAAAAGTAGACAAAGGCACATCATTAGAATCAATAGGAGCACTTTTATTAGCAACCAACTTCATAAGAGCATCAACCTTTTCACTCAAAGAATTTATTTCTTCTATCAAATTGACTTTTTTTATTAGTAGGTGCTCTTTCGGTATGCCATTGTGAGTAATTTGCCATAATATTGTCTAGCAATTTAGTAGCTTCACGCAAAGTAATTTCCATGAAAGTACCCCCCGCGGCAGAATCTAAAAGACTACGAGAAACAAAATTCAACCCCGCATAATTTTTTGTATGATCATCCAAAGATTTAACCCATGAGTTGGGCAATTCCTTAGCATCAATTTCATCCTTTCCCAAGATTGTGCAACATGCTCATGTTCAAGTTGCTTGAAATTCATGATCAGGGTTCTAAGGGAAATGATTTTTGCGGGCGAAAAATACTTAGTAATAAAAGCATCCTTGCACTTGTTCCAAGAATCAATAATATTGCAAGGCGAAGAAGAAAACCAATTTTTTGCACGATCTCGCAAAGAAAACGGAAATAATTTCAACTTCACAACATCATTGTCCACATCTTTTTTCTTTTGCATATCGCATAATTCCATGAATGTGTTAAGATGGGACGCAGCATCCTCATTAGGAGTACTGGCAAATTATCTTTCATAACAAGATTCAGCAAAGCAGTGTTAATATCACAAGACTCCGCACTAGTGGCGGGAGGAGCAATCGAAGTGCTAATAATATCATTGTTGTTGGTATTTGATAAATCACACAACTTGTTGTTCTCTTGAGTCATGGTGACTACTCAACAATATTGCACTCAAAAACAGATCTGACAAGAAAATGACGAACGAAAAAGAGGGTGAATAAAATGGCAAATTTTTTGTGAAGTGGGGAAGAGGAAAATGAGAAGCAAATGGCAAATAATGTAAACTGCAAGGAGATGAGATTTGTGATTAGGAACCTGGTTGATGTTGATGATCCTCCCCTACAATGGTGCCAGAAATTCTTTTTGATGTCTGCTAGAACTACGTCAGTATTTCCCAAAGAGGAAGGGATGATGAAGCACAGCAATGGTAGGTATTTCCCTCAGTGATGAGACCAAGGTTATCGAACCATTAGGAGAACCACACGGCACAACATAAACAGCCCCTGCACATAAATAACAAATACTCACAACCCGATGTGTTAAAGGGGTTGTCAATCCCTTTCAGGTAACGGCGCCAGAAAGTGGCATGGAGACGGGATAAAGTTGTAATAGATAGGATAGATAGATCGCAAATAAAATGAAGTCCAGTAAGGAATTTTTGTATTTTTGGTTTAATAGAACTGAAAATAAAAGCAAATAAAATAGATCGCGAAGGCAAATATATTAAAGAAGAGACCCGGGGGTTGTAGGTTTAACTAGTGGCTTCTCTCGAGAAAATAGCAAACGGTGGGAAAACAATTATTGTTGGGAAATTGATAGAACTTCAAATAATCATGATGATATCCAAGCAATTATCATTATATAGGCATCACGTCCAAGATTAGTAGACCGACTCCTGCCTACATCTACTACTATTACTCCACACATCGACCGCTATCCAGCATGCATCTAGTGTATTAAGTTCATGGAAAAACGGAGTAATGCAATAAAAACGATGACATGATGTAGACAACTATTTATGTAGAAATAGATCCCATCTTGTTATCCTTAATAGCAACAATACATACATGCAGTTTCCCCTTCTGTCACTGGGATCAAGCACCATAAGATCGAACCCATCACAAAGCACCTCTTCTCATTGCAAGATAAATAGATCAAGTTGGCCAAATAAACCCCAAATATCAGAGAAGAATACGAGGCTATAATCAATCATGCATATAAGAGATCAAAGAAGACTCAAATAACTTTCATGGATAAAAACATAGATCTGATCATAAACTCAAGGTTCATCGAATCCCAACAAACACACCACAAAAAAGACTTACATCATATGGATCTCCAAGAGATCATTGTATTGAGAATCAAGAGAGAGAGAGAGAGCGAGAGAGAGAGAGAGAGAGAGGAAGCCATCTAGCTACTAACTACGGACCCGTAGGTCTACAAAGAACTACGCACGCATCATCGCAGAGGCACCAATGGACATGATGAACCCCTCCGTGATGGTGTCTAGATTGGATTTGGTGTTTCTGGAACTTGCGGCGGATGGAGTTATTTTTCGTCGACTCCCCTAGGGTTTTTGGAATATTGGGGTATTTATAGAGCAAAGAGGCGATGTGGGAGGCCACCAAGGTGGGCACAACCCACCTGGGCACGCCTGGGCCCCCAGGCACGCCCTGGTGGGTGTGATCCCCTCGGAGCACCCCTCTGGTACTTTCTTGGCCCATACGGTGTCTTCTGGTCCAGAAAAAATCCACAAAACATTTCCCTGAGTTTGGACTCCGTTTGGTATTGATTTCCTGCAATGTAAAAAACAAGAAGAAAACAGCAAGTGGCACTGGCCACTATGTCAATAGGTTAGTATCAAAAAATGATATAAAATGATTATTCTTTCTCCCTGATTTTTTTTCTGGAATAATGTGATTTTATAGCGTCGGTTTCAGGATCAGCGGGGCCACCAGGTGGGCAGCACCCACCTGGGTGCGCCTGGGGGGGCAGGCGTGCCCTGGTGGGTTGTGCCCACCCAGGTGCCCCCCTCAGGTTCCTCTTGACTCCAGAAATTCTCTTTATTTATATAAAAATTCCTCGCAAAGTTTCATTCTATTCCAAGAACTTTTATTTCTGCACAAAAACAACACCATGGTAGTTTTGCTGAAAACAGCGTCAGTCCGGGGTTAGTTTCATTCAAATCATGCAATTAGAGTCAAAACAAGAGGAAAAGCATTAGGAAAAGTAGAAACGTTGGAGACGTATCAAGCATCTTTATGATTACCCAGTTACGTTGTGACATTTGATAGCACATAAGGTATTCCTCCGGTATCCGGGAGTTGCATAATCTCGTAGTCGAAGGAATATGTATTTGACATGAAGTAAGCAATAGCAATAAAGCTGAACGGTCGTTATGCTAAGCTAACGGATGGGTCTTGTCCATCACATCATTCTCCTAATGATGTGATCCCGTTATCAAATGACAACACATGTCCATGGTTAGGAAACCTTAACCGTCTTTGATCAACAAGCTAGTCTAGTAGAGATTAGGGACACAGTATTTGTTTGTGCATTCATACATGCATTTAAGTTTCCGATCAATACAATTCTAGCATGAATAATAAACCTTTATCATGAATAAGGAAATATAAAATAACAACTTTATTATTGCCTCTAGGGCATATTTCCTTCAGTCTCCCACTTGCACTAGAGTCAATAATCTAGATTACATTGCAATGATTCTAACGCCCATGGATTCTTGGTGTTGATCATGTTTTGCTTGCGGAAGAAGCTTAGTTAATGGGTCTGCTACATTCAGATCCGTATGTGTCTTGCAAATTTCTATGTGTCCATCCTTGACTTGTTCACCAATGGTGTTGAAGCGTCTCTTGATGTGTTAGGTTCTCTTGTGAAACCTGGATTCCTTCGCCAAGGCAATTGCTCTAGTGTTGTCACAAAAGATTTTCATTGGACCCGATGCACTAGATATTACTCCTAGATCGGATATAAACTCCTTCATCCAGACTCCTTCATTTGCTGCTTTCGAAGCAGCTATGTATTCCGCTTCACACGTAGATCCCGCCACGACGCTCTGCTTGGAACTGCACCAACTGACAGCTCCACCAGTCAATATAAATACGTATCTGATTTGTTACTTAGAGTCATCCAAATCAGTATCAAAGCTAGCATCAACGTAAACATTTACGATGAGCTCTTTGTCACCTCCATAAACGAGAAACATATCCTTGGTCCTTTTCAGGTGCTTCAGGATGTTCTTGACTGTTGTTCAGTGATCCACTCCTGGATTACTTTCGAACCTCCCTGCCAAACTTATGGCAAGGCACACACCAGGTCTGGTACACTGCATAGCATACATGATAGAACCTATGGCTGAGGCATAGGTAATGACTTTCATTTTCTCTCTATCTTCTGCAGTGGTCGAGCTTTGAGTCTGACTCAACTTCACACCTTGTAACACAGGCAAGAACCCTTTCTTTGACTAATCCATTTTGAACTTCTTCAAAACTTTATCAAGGTATGTGCTTTGTGAAAGTCCTATTAAGCGTCTTGATCTATCTCTATAGATCTTGATGCTCAATATATAAGTAGCTTCACCGAGGTCTTTCATTGAAAAACTCTTATTCAAGTATCCTTTTATGTTATCCAGAAATTCTATATAATTTCCGATCAACAATATGTCATCTACATATAATATCAGAAATGCTACAGAGCTCCCACTCACTTTCTTGTAAATACAGGCTTCACCAAAAGTCTGTATAAAACCATATGCTTTAATCACCTCATCAAAGCGTATATTCCAACTCCGAGATGCTTGCACCAGTCGATGGATGGATCGCTGGAGTTTGCACACCTTGTTAGCACCTTTAGGATCAACAAAACCTTCTGGTTGCATCATATACAACTCTTCTTCAAGAAATCCATTAAGGAATGCAGTTTTGACGTCCATTTGCCAGATTTCATAATCATAAAATGCGGCAATTGCTAACATGATTCGGACTGACTTAAGCATCACTACGGGTGAGAAGGTCTCATCGTAGCCAACCCCTTGAACTTGTCAAAAACCTTTTGCAACAAGTCGAGCTTTGTAGATGGTGACATTACCATCAGCATCTGTCTTCTTCCTGGACGACATTCGGTCACCAAATCACATAACTCGTATAACAGTATATCATCAACGAACGTTAAGCGTGCGGACCCTATGGGTTCGAGAACTATGTAGACATGACCGAGACACCTCTCCCGTCAATAACCAATAGCGGAACCTGGATGCCCATATTGGCTCCTACATATTCTACGAAGATCTTTATCGGTTGAACCATTATAACAACATAAGCAATTCCCTTTGTCCATCGGTATATTACTTGCCCGAGATTCAATCGTTGGTATCTTCATACCTAGTTCAATCTCGTTACCGGCAAGTCTCTTTACTCGTTATGTATACATCACGTCGTGACTAACTCCTTAGTCATTTGCTTGCAAGCTTATGATGTGTATTACCGAGAGGGCCTAGAGATACCTCTCCGAAACTCGAAGTGACAAATCCTAATCTCTATCTATGCCAACTCAACAAACACCTTCAGGGATACCCGTAGAGCATCTTTATGATCACCCAGTTACGTTGTGACGTTTGATAGCACACAAGGTATTCCTCCGGTATCCGGGAGTTGCATAATATCATAGGCAAAGGAATATGTATTTGACATGAAGAAAGCAATAGCAATAAAACTGAACGATCATTATGCTAAGATGACGGATGGGTCTTGTCCATCACATCATTCTCCTAATGATGTGATCCCATTATCAAATGACAACACATGTCCATGGTTGGGAAACCTTAACCATCTTTGATCGACGAGCTAGTCTGGTAGAGGCTTACTAGGGACACAGTATTTGTTTATGCATTCACACATGTACTTAAGTTTCCGATCAATACAATTCTAGCATGAATAATAAACCTTTATCATGAAAAAGGAAATATAAAATAACAACTTTATTATTGTCTCTAGGGCATATTTCCTTCATTTAGAAGACAAAGGGGATGCCACTCGGGGCATCCCCAAGATTAGTTGCTTGTTCATCCTTGAATATTACCTTGGGGTGCAGTAGCATCCCCAAGCTTAAGCTCTTCTTACTCCTTATTCCTTCATCCATCACGATCTCACCCAAAACTTGAAAACTTCAATCACACAAAACTTAACAAAACCTCGTGAGATACGTTAGTATAAGAAAGCAAATCACTACTCTAAATACTATTGAAAACCCATTCATAATTTATTATTGCATCATATCTACTGTATTCCAACTTTACTATGGATTATACCCCCCGATAAAGTTCATAGATTCATCAAAATAAGCACATAATGCAAAGAAAACAGAATCTGTCAAAAACAGAACAGTCTATAGCAATCTGAAAACTTCGTATACTTCTGTAACTCCAAAAAAATTGAAAATTTCGAACAATGTAGGCAATCTGTATATCAATCTTGTGTATCAAAATCAGCATTTTATCGCGCTTCTGTGATTTTCAACAATTCTGCTACTGGCGCACAAAGTTTCTGTTTTTCAACAAGATCAAATCAACTATCACCCAACATGATCCTAAAGGCTTTACTTGGCACAAACATTAACTAAAACATGAAAAACACAATCATAACAAAGGCATAATTGTGCAAACACTCAAGAATAGAAATAAAAAGGCAAAAATAAATTTTATTCATTGGGTTTGCCTCCCAACAAGCGCTATCGTTTTACGCCCCTAGCTAGGCATAACGCATAGATTCTAGTATTGTCATCTTTCTTCTTATTTTCTGTAGATGTGTTCTTGTCAGGAGGTTTTGCATAAATAACTTGAAACATATTATCCATAGAAATTTTAGCATTATCAAGTTGCCTATCTACATATCACCTTTGATTTCCGGCAACAATCCAAGAATATTGTTGATTAACATCATTGAAAACTTGTTGGATTATGTCTAAAACGGGGATTTCCTTTTTGAGATTCTCATCAAAAAATATTATTTCCAAGCAGATGTCTCAGCATGTAATCACTATTATAAAGGATCTCATCTATTACCACTTTTTCACAGCTCATACCATAAGAATCAAAAATCTCCCTAGCTTCCCGTACTATGTAATCAAATTCATTCATAAGAACTTGGGTAGCTATGTTTTTAGCCTTAGGATATTTTATAGATGGTAGCTCATAAAACATTCTTTGCAAGGTAGGATGGGTACGAATAAAGCTACTTTCAAGTTTTAGAACTAGTGCTGAAATAGCTTCCACATAAGATTTAGTTCTTTTAAGTATAGGAGCATCATCAAGAGTCAAATTTCCAACACAACTGAAAAATTCTTGGATATGTTCTTTTCCCATAACATTCCCTTGCCCCAAAACAAAAGTTGTGGCATCCAGATTGCCAGATTGACCAATTTTAGGAGTTAGGCCATCATCTGTTTCTGCCATACCAAAGTCACTTATGGTGACAAGTTCAAGCAAATAAGAGATCTGACCAGAAAACGGCGAACAAAAAAAACGGCAATTTTTTGTGAAGTGGGGGAGATGAAAACGAGAGGCAAATGGCAAATAATGTAAATTTCAAGGAGATGGGACTTGTGACTAGGAACCTGATAGATGTTGATGATGTCTCCCCGGTAACGGTGCCAGAAATCCTTTCTTCATGGCTCGTATCCTTGCAATTTACATTATGAAGGGATGATGCAGTACAACTTCGGTAGGTACTTCCCTCAGTTATGAAACCAAGGTTATCGAACCAGTAGGAGAACCAAGCAACACTATGTAAACGGTACCTGCACACAAAGAACAAATACTTGCAACCCGACGCGTAAGAGGGGTTATCAATCCCTCTCGGGTAAAGGATAGATTGGTTTATATGATTTTGGAAAATAGATCTCGCAATAAAGCAAAATAAAATAAATAAATAATGCAGCAAGGTATTTTTCGGTTTTTAGAATAATAGATCTGAAAGCAAAAGCGAACAAAAATAGATCTCAAAGCAAATATGATAAAGAATAGACACAGGGGCAGTAGATTTCACTAGTGGCTTGTCTCGAGGAAAATAGCATACGGTGGGTAAACAAATTACTGTTGGGCAATTGATAGAACTTCAAATAATTATGATGATATCCAGGCAATGATTATTATATAGGCATCACGTCCAAGATTAATAGACCGACTCCTGCCTGCATCTACTACTATTACTCCACACATTGACCGCTATCCAGCATGCATCTAGTGCATTAAGTTCATGGAGAAATGGAGTAATGCAATAAGAATGATGACATGATGTAGATAAGATCTATTCATGCAGGAATAGACCCCCATCTTGTTATCCTTAATAGCAACGATCAATACGTGTCTTGTTGCCCCTTCTGCTACTGGGAAAGAACACCGCACGACCGAACCCATCAGAAAGAACCTCTTCCCATGGCAAGAAAAATCGTTCTAGTTAGCCTAACTAAACCAAAAATTCAAAGAAGAAATACGAGGCTATAAGTAATCATGCATATAAGAGATCAAAGAAACTCAAATAACTTTCATGGATAAATAGATCTGATCATAAACTCAAAGTTCATCGGATCCCAACAAACACACCGCAAAAATAGTTACATCAAATAGATCTCCAAGAGACCATTGTATTGAGAATAAAAAGAGAGAGAGTAAGGCATCTAGCTACTAACTACGGACCCGTAGGTCTATGATGAACTACTCACGCATCATGGGAGGACACCAATGGTGATGATGAACCCCTCTGTGATGCTGTCTAGATTGGATCTGGTGGTTCTGGAACTTGTGGCAGCTGGAATTGTGTTTCGTCAACTCCCCTAGGGTTTTTGGATTTTTGGGATATCTATTGAGCAAAGAGGCGGTGCGGGAGGCGGCCGAGATGGGCACAACCCACCAGGGTGCGCTTGAGCCCCCAGGCGCGCCCAGGTGGGTTGTGCTCCCCTCGGAGCCCCCCTCTGGTACTTCTTTGGCCCAACAGGTGTCTTCTGGTCCAGAAAAATTCTCTAAAAAGTTTTGCTGTGTTTGGACTCCATTTGGTATAGATTTTCTGTGAAGTAAAAAAGAAGCAAAAAATAGCAACTGGCGCTGGGCACTATGTCAATAGGTTAGTCCCAAAAAATGATATAAAGTTGCTATAAAATTATTGTAAAACATCCCAGAATGATAATATAACAGTAGGGATTAAATAAAAATTATAGATACATTGGAGACGTATGAGAGACTATTGGAAATATGCCCTAGAGGCAACAATAAAATGGTTATTATCATATTTCCCGTTCATGATAAATGTTTATTATTCATGCTAGAATTGTATTGACCAGAAACTTAAATATATTTGTGAATACATAGACAACACCGTGTCCCTAGTAAGCCTCTACTAGACTAGCTCATTGATCAAATATGGTTAAGGTTTCCTAACCATGGACATGAGTTGTCATTTGATAATGGGATCACATCATTAGGAGAATGATGTGATGGACAGACCCAACCGTAAGCTTAGCATCATATCATTTAGTTATTTGCTATAGCTTTCTTCATGTTAAGTATATGTTCCTTCGCCAATGAGATCATGCTACTCTGATATCATAGGAGTGCCTTATGTGCTATCAAACGTCACTTCGTAACTGGGTGATCATAAAGGTGCTCTACATGTATCTCCGAAGATGTCTGTTGGGTTGTGTGGATCGAGACTGGGATTTGTCACGCCATGTGATGGAGAGATATCTCTAGGCCCTCTCGGTAATACAACATCATAAGAAGCTTCATGTGCCTAATGAGTTTAGTCACGAGATCTTGTATTACGGAATGATTAAAGAGACTTGTCGGTAACGAGATTGAACTAGGTATGGAGATACCGAGATCAAATCTCGGGCAAGTAACAAATCGCTAGACAAAGGGAATTGCATACGGGATTGACTGAATCCTTGACATCGTGGTTCTATTGATAAAGATCTTCATTGAATATGTAGGAATCAATATGGGCATCCAGGTCCCGCTATTGGTTATTGACCAAAGAGAAGTCTCGGTCATGTCTGCATGATTCTCAAACCCGTAGGGTCACACGCTTAATGTTCGGTAGCGCTAGGGTAGTGTTGAGATATTAATAGTGGAAAGTATGAAGGTTTTTAGGAGTCCTGGATGGGATCTGGGACATCACGAGGAGCTATGGAATGGTCTGGAGGTAAAGATTCATATATGGAAAGTTGCTATCAGGGTTCCAAAAAGAGTTCGAGTTTTTTCGGTATTGTACCGGGAATGTTCTAGAAGGTTCTGGAGTGGGGCCCACCTGCTTTGGGGACCCACATGAATGTGGGTAGTGGGGAAATGCCCCACAACCCTGGTCTAGGCGCACCAAGAACTGAGGGATTTCCTTCCTCCCCCTTTGACCAACGACCCTAGGGCCTTGGAGGGCAAGCTACGAGCCCCCTCCACGCCTATATAAAGGTGGGGAGGCATTGGGGGCAGCCCCCCTTCGACCCTTTCCCATTACCTCTCCCAACTCCTTCCACGTTTCACCGGTACGCGCTTGGCGAAGCTCTACCGGAGTTCCGCTGCCACCACCATGCCGTCGTGTTGGTTAAGATCTCATCTACCTCCTCTCCCTCACTTGCTGGCTCAAGAAGGAGAGGATGTCGCCGAGCCGTATGTGTTCTAAACCGAGAGGTTCTACACATGCGGTACTTGGATCAGATTGGATCACGATATGAGTACGACTACGCCAACCACGATCTCTAGATTGTTAACGCTTTCGGTCTACAAGGGTATGTAGACACCACTCCCCTCTCGTTGCTATACATCTCCTAGATTAGATCTTGGGTGTTCATAGGAATTTTATTTCTTTTCATGCAATGTTCCCCATCAAATGACTTATTGGAAATAATACATACCGATGTATGCGGTCCGATGAGTGTTGAGGCACGCGGCGGGTATCGTTATTTTCTAACCTTTACAGATGATTTGAGTAGGTATGGGTATATCTACTCGATGAAACACAAACCTGAAACATTTGAAAAGTTCAAAGAACTTTAGAGTGAAGTGGAGAATTATCGTAACAAGAAAATAAAGTTTCTACGATCAGATCATGGAGGCAAATATTTGAGTTACGAGTTTGGCCTTCATTTAAAATAATGTGGAATAGTTTCACAACTCACGCCACCTGGAACACCACAACGTAATGGTGTGTCCGAACGTCCTAACTGTACTTTATTAGATATGGTGTGTTCTATGATGTCTCTTACCGATTTGCCTTTATCAATTTGGGGCTATGCATTAGAGACAGCCGCATTCACGTTCAATAGGGCACCATCTAAATCCGTTGAGACGACACCATGTGAACTATGGTTTGGCAAGAAACCTAAGCTATCATTTCTTAAAGTTTGGGGATGTGGTGATTCTTATGTCAAAAGGCTTCAGTCTGATAAGCTCGAACCCAAAGCGGAGAAGTGCATCTTCATATGATACCCTAAAGAAAATATTGGGTACACCTTCTACCATAGGTCCGAAGGCAAGATCTTTGTTGCTAAGAATGGGTCATTTCTAGATAAGAAGTTTCTCTCGAAAGAAGTGAGTGGGTGGAAAGTAGAACTTGATGAGGTAATTGTACCTTCTCTCAATTTGGAGAGTAGTTCATCCGAGAAATCGGTTCCTGTGAGGCCTACACCAACTAGAGAGGAAGCTAATGATGATGATCATGAAACTTTAGATCAAGTTACTACTGAACCTCGTAGGTCGACCAGAACATGTATCGCACTAGAATGGTATGGTAATCTGTCCTGGAAGTCATGTTGTTAGACAACAGTGAACCTACGAACTATGAAGCAGCTATGATGAGCCCAAATTCCGATAAATGGCTTGAGGCCATGAAATCTAAGATAGGATCCATGTATGAGAAAAAAGTATGGACTTTGGTGGACTTGCCCGATGATTGGCAAGCTATTGAGAATAAATGGATCTTCAAGAGGAAGATAGACGTTGATGGTAATATCATTGTCTATAAAGCTCGACTTCTTGCAAAAAAGTTTTCGGCAAGTTCAAGGGGTTGACTACGATGAGACTTTCTCACCCGTAGAGATGCTTAAGTCAGTCCGAATCATGTTAGCAATTTGTCGGAGTAATGGGCCACAGGTAGGCTAACCCGAGCCCCAGAACCTTTCAAAACATCAGGGCAGACTGCGCCCCTCAAGACTCTGCGATAAGGAGCCGCCTTCTGGGAGTCGGCGGCAAGGCCGCCGACTATCCCTCATGGCCGAGTCCCAAGGACGACTTCGTGATAAGCCGACTCCTATTGGCGGCTTCCAGAGAAGCCGGCTACGGGGAGTCGGCCCGCGACTCCAACCACCCCCTGCCTTCGCCATGATGGACGGGGCGGGGTACGGTCACTGCACGGCCGTCCCTGCCCCGCTTACGAAGGGTTGGCATGGCTACAGTGCACCGTATCGCTGGAGATCTCCATCGTGGCGCAGCACTGTTGCCATGCCCGCCCTGACCTCAGCCCCCATGGGCGGCGCACTGTGCCCACGATGGCTTACCTGTACGGCCCGGAGACAACGGGACCCGCCCGTCAGCGGGGGTATAGAAGATGGCGAGAGCGCCACAAAGACGGACCCGTGGGAGTTGGCCCCCTAGAGTCGGCCGACCCCTCCCACGGGCCTCGCACGCCATTAACCAGACAAGACGGGGAATGGCGACAGTGATCGTCCGCCAGGCGGCGGCACTGTTGCCACGACCCCATGACCAAGCCAGCGTCATTAGAAGCACGGCTACAGTACCAGGCCTGTCGGCGGGGCCCACCAGTCGGCGGGCCCCAGCAGTCAGCGGAGAAGACGGCGGCCTGAGAGACAGACGGCTGGGACCCGCGCCCAGCCGGATTACCATTGTATCCCTGGGGGCGGGCCTATATAAGCTCCCCGGGGCACCCATACAAGGGGGATAGCTTCTTTAGCATTAGATCCGATCATATAGGAAGGAGGGAGCTAGCCTTGCCCTCTCCTACCTCCAGGAAACAGCTCTAGGAGCAACCTTGTATTCACTTTGCCATGGTGATCATGCGGAGACCCCGCAGAGCAGCAGTAGGGGTGTTATCTCCTCGGAGAGCCCTGAAGCTGGGTAAGATCCGCCGGCGTGCATGTCTTCGCCTCATCCCGTTTCCAGGCACCGGCGACGTTCTACTCGCTCCCACCATGATAAGCCATCCCTTGGCATATGTCGCACCCAACCCCCAACATTTGGCGCCCACCATGGGGCGAGGTGCACCGTCGTCCGGAGACCTGCTCTGGACGGGAACCCTATTCCTCCCTGGCGAGCGCAGCCAGCCCGGCACGCCAGACAGAGTCTGCGCCGATGCGCTGCACAGCGCTGAGATCGCCTGCGCGGCCAGCTGCCTCGCCGAACTTGTCGGTGAGGTTCGCCTCTCCGATGAGCCTGCATCCGACGCGGGCACGAGCGGCCCTGAGAGCCTCCTCGCGGGCCTCCTTGACCAACTCCACGTCACCGGCGAGCCCGCCGTGGACCTGGAGTCCATAGGCTCCACTGACCCGATGATGGTCGACTCCAACACCGCGTCGCTCGACACGTTCCCCACCAACATGGTGGTCTACGACGAGCCGCTCCCTCGCGCGGAGAGCGGCGGAAGCACCGTCATGGAGGTTCTCATCCTCGATCACGGCGAGTGTTCCAGCGAAGGAGCTCGTGATCCACTCGACGCGGCTCTGCAAGACCTGACCGCGCCCATTCCGGCAGACACCGACACCGAGGCGCTGGAGGCGCGCCGCCTTCAGCTCGTCGAAGGCGCGAAGAAGCTGGCAAGCATGAGATGCTTGTCAGAAGCCTACCAGCGTGAGATGGATCGTGTTGTGGGCGGCTCGTCGGCCCCGACTGGGCCTAGCCGCCTTGGCGCGGTCCGGCAGTGTGGTGCGGCCATCGCCAACCTTTTCGGGGCCAATTGCCCTGTGTACGCCACACCTGCAGAGAACATCCGCGCCGCCCAGGCGGCGGCGGACGAGCTCGACAACTTCGAAGGTGAAGAGCGCCGCCTGATGACGAAGCGAGTTCAGCAGCTCCTCGACGCGGCTGCCGTGCAGAACGAAGCCGGCTGCCACATGGAGGCACCGCAACGACAAAACAACGACTTGCCTCCCCGCCGAGATCAAGGCGCGACGTCTCGGACACCAAACGGCGGTGTCCGCAGAAGGAAAGACAAGGATCCGGCTGTCAACCACAGTCAGACTCGCATCACCATCGAGCGCGACCAAGACGGCCGCCCCAAAGCAGTAGAGCGGTGGGACGACTATCTGCCTCCTCCTCCTCGCAAAGAAAGGCGAGTCTCCCCGCCACCCGTTGAGCATCCGACCCTCGGCGACCGCCTTGGCCGCCGAGAGGGAGTCGGAGAAAATGACGCCCGCCACCGGATCGACTGACTCCACCGATCCCTGGCGCTGGAAGAAGAAGACGAGTTGGGTCCTCCCTGTTTTGGACCTCGCATTCGAGACGAGCCCTTTTCCAAAGGGTTCACGCTCCCCCGAGATACGCCCAAGTACACCGACTCCGTGAAGCCGGAAGACTGGCTAGTTGACTACTCCACAGCCGTCAACATAGCAAACGGCAACAAGCATGTTGCCGTAAAGTACGTTCCACTCATGCTCAAGGGCACGGCCCGGACATGGTTGAACAGCCTGAAGCCCCGCAGCATCGACAGCTGGGTCGACTTCACCGAAGCCTTCGTCCGCAACTTCACGAGCATGTACAAGCGACCTCCCAAGCCTCGCCAACTCTCCTTGTGCGTGCAAGGCCCCAACGAGTTGACTCGCGACTACCTCATGCGTTGGGCCGAGCTTTCGAACTCCTGCGAGGGCGTGCACGAGGTGCAGGCTATCGAGTACTTCACTGTCGGGTGCAGAGAAGGCACCCTCCTCAAGCACAAGCTCCTCTGCGACGAGCCGGAGACCCTCGACGAGCTGCTGATCATAGCAGACAAGTACGCCACGGCCGACTCCTCCATGAAGGCGGAGATTCAAGTTAGCGCGACTGGCAAAGTCGCCCCTCAGGCTCCCAGAACTCCGGCTGGGGACGCCAGTTGGCGACAACAGCAGAACGACCATAAGCGCAAAGCCCCACAGCTGGCTTCTAGCAGCCAGCAAGTTGCGGCAGTCGAAGACCAACAGCCGGAGGAGCAGCCTCCGGCCAAGCGACAGAAAGGCGGCAAGTCTAACTGATTGCCGGCCTTCTCCTACGAGCAGACCCTAGATGGCCCCTGCAAGTTCCACAACGGTGCGAAGCCGTCGAACCACACCACCCAGAAATGCCACTGGCTCACCAGAATCGCCAAGGGAGACGGCCTCCTACCTCCCCCGCCTGCTGGGCCGCCGCCTCCACCGCTGCCCCAGCAGCCGGCTGTCAGGCCAGTCGGCGCAATACAAGATGAGTACCCAGAAGAGCATGGAGCTTATGTGGTGTTCACCAGTGTGGCTGACGATCGACGCAGCAGGCGGCTGCAGCAGCAAGAGGTGAACGCAATCGCGTCAAGCACTCCAAAGTTCATGCACTGGTCCGAGAGGCCTATCAGTTGGAGCAGAGCTGATCACCCAGAGGTGATGCCGAGTCCAGGATCCTATGCCCTGGTCCTAGGTGCCACCCTTGCCACAGATAGGCGGGTCGCTCGCTTCTCGCGAGTGCTGATAGACGGAGGCAGTAGCATCAATATCCTGTACAAGGACACCATGGAGAGGTTAGGAATCAAGCAAAGACAGCTTCAGAGCAGCCGGACTGTGTTCCACGGCATCGTTCCTGGCCTTTCCTGCTCGCCAATCAGCAAGATCCTGATAGACGTCCTCTTTGGGGACAAAGATCATTTCTGCCGAGAGCCAGTTTGGTTTGAAGTGGTGGACCTCGAAAGCCCGTACTATGCGTTGCTTGGCCGACCTGCTTTGGCCAAGTTCATGGTGGTCCCCCACTATGCCTACCTCAAGATGAAGATGCCGAGTTCCAAGGGGATCCTGACCGTAGCCGGCGACTACAAAAGGTCGTCCGCTTGCACGGCCGAAAGCAGTCGGCTGGCCGAGTCCTTGGTGATCGCAGCTGAGAAGCTGCTACTTCATCGGGTTGTGGCGATGGCCGGCAAGCAGCCCGAGATGTCGCCCGACCCCAAGGAGTTGGAAGCTGAAGGATCGTTCAAGCCGACCAAAGAAACGAAGAAGATACCCTTGGACCCGGAGCACCCAGAGAGGTACGATGTCATAGGTGCAAACCTTGACAGCAAATAGGAAGGCGAGCTCGTCGATTTCCTCCATGAGAATCGAGACATCTTCGCATGGTCCCCTAAAGACATGCCAGGTGTACCGACGGAATTCGCCGAGCACAAGTTACATGTCCGTCTGATGTGAAGCCCGTCAGCCAGCCCTTACGCCGCCTGTCAGAAGAGAAGAGAAGAGTTGTTGGAGAAGAGATAGCCCGGCTCCTGGCAGCCGGCTTCATTATGGAAGTATTTTTTCCCGGAGTGGCTATCAAACTCGGTCCTGGTGCTGAAGAAGAACAAGCAGTGGCGGATGTGTATCGACTACACAAGCCTCAACAAAGCTTGCCCCAAGGACCCATTCGCTCTGCTGAGAATTGATCAGGTGATAGACTCCACAGCCGGATGCGAGCTGTTGAGTTTCTTAGATGCATATTCTGGATATCACCAGATCAAGCTGAACAAGGCTGACAGACTGAAGACCGCCTTCATCACGCCGTTTGGAGCCTTCTTCTACCTGACCATGACGTTCGGCTTGAGGAATACCGGCGCCACCTTTCAGCGTTGCATGCAGAAGTGCCTCCTCAAGCAACTCGGCAGAAACGCCCACATCTACGTGGACGATGTGGTGGTGAAGACGGTGAAGCGTGGAACATTGCTGGAAGACCTCAAGGAAACCTTTGAGAACTTGCGCCGATTCTAGATCAAGCTCAACCCTGAGAAATGCGTCTCCGGAGTACCAGCCGGCCAACTCCTTGGCTTCCTGGTCTCTGAACACGGCATAGAGTGCAACCCTGTAAAGATCAAGGCCATCGAGAGGATGGAGGTACCCCGCCGACTGCTAGATGTGCAAAAGTTCACCGGCTGCTTGGCGTCCATCAGCCGTTTCATCAGTCGGCTGGGCGAGAAGGCTCTCCCTTTATACCAGCTCATGAAGAAGAAGACCTTTTTTGAGTGGAACCCCAAGGCGGATGAAGCTTTTCTCCAGTTGAAGAAAATGCTGACTACTCCCCCTGTGCTGGCGGATCCGACTCCTAAAGAGCCCATGCTCCTATACATTGCCGCCACCAGTCGGGTAGTCAGCATAGTTATTGTAGTTGAGCGCAAGGAGGAAGGCAAGGCGCTACCTGTCCAGAGACCGGTATATTACCTGAGCGAAGTACTATCGGCCTCCAAGCAGAACTACCCCCACTACTAGAAGATGTGCTACGGCGTGCACTTTGCCGCCAAGAAGTTGAAGCCTTACTTCCAGGAGCATCCAATCACTGTGGTCTGCACAGCCCCACTTGCCGAGATCATCGGAAGCCGAGATGCTTCTGGTCGAGTGGCCAAATGGGCCATCGATCTGGCTCCCTACACCATCTACTACCAGCCCCGCACCGCCATCAAGTCGCAAGCACTGGCCGACTTCCTCATCGACTGGGCCGAGACCCAGTACCTGCCGCCAGTGCCCGACTCCACCCATTGGTGGATGCACTTCGACGGCTCCAAGATGCGCACCGGCTTGGGAGTCGGTGTTGTCCTCACTTCCCCCAAGGCGACAAGCTGAGATATGCACTGCAGATCCACTTCGCCGCCTCCAACAACGTCGCTGAGTACGAGGCGCTCATTCACGGGCTCCGGCTTGCCAAAGAACTTGGCATTCGCCGGATCCTGTGTTATGGCGACTCCGACTTAGTGGTCCAACAGTCATCTGGCGATTGGGACGCCAAGGATGCAAACATGGCGAGCTACCGCTTCCTTGTGCAGCAACTCAGCGGATACTTCGAGGGGTGCGAGTTCCTCCACGTGCCAAGGAATGACAACGACCAAGCAGACGCCCTGGCACGAATCGGCTCCACCCGCCAAGAAATACCATCTGGCATCGCCCTTTGGCGCCTCCTCAAGCCGTCTATCAAGCCTTCACCGGAATCAGACTCCATTTTCGTGTCGGCTCCCCCCGAAGAAGTCGGATCCGACTCAAGAGCCCCAACAGATGGCACGAAAATTCTTAGAGACAGCTCCAAGCACACCATAGTTGAAGCCAGCCCGGGGACTTCAGAACCCGGCCCGGGGACTGCGGCGACCAGTCCGAAGACTCCAGAACTCGGCCCGGGGACTGCTCCAATCGGCCCGGGGACTTCGTCAATCCAGCAAGCGGTCGCGGACTCCAACCCGCCACCTCCCAGCCCAACCACCCTCGTCCAAGTCACAGTACTGGCAGTTGAAGAAATAGCGGCACCCTCATGGGACCAGCCCATCCTCAAGTTCCTGGTGAGCAAAGAACTGCCAATTGATGAAATCTTGGCTCGGCAAGTACAACGCCGAGCGGCAGCCTACACCATAGTCAACAGAGAGTTGGTCAGGCGCAGTGTCACTGGTGTCTACCAGCGTTGCGTCGAGCCAGAGCAAGGCCAAGCAATTCTCAGAGACATCCATGAAGGCGAGTGCGGCCACCATGCGGCTTCAAGAGCACTCGTCGCCAAAGCCTTCCGACATAGTTTCTTGTGGCCAACTGCCCTAGAAGAGGCCAAAGAATTAGTCCAAAAGTGCAAAGGGTGCCAGATGTTCCGCTCCAAGCCACATCAGCCGGCTTCCACACTCAAGACTATCCCCATCGCCTGGCCCTTTGTGGTTTGGGGCCTGGACATGGTGGGACCATTCAAAACAGCACGAGGCGGCCTAACTCACTTACTTGTCGCGGTGGACAAGTTCACCAAGTGGATAGAAGTAAAGCCCATCAAGAAGTTGAATGGTCTGACTGCAGTGACTTTCATCATCGACATCACGACTCGATACGGCATACCGCACAGCATCATCACCGAAAATGGCACAAATTTTGCCAAAGGTGTCTTGGCCCATTTCTGCGCGACTCAGGGCATCCGACTGGACTTAGCGTCGGTTGCCCATCCGCAGTCAAATGGCCAGGTAGAGCGAGCAAACGGCCTCATCCTGTCTGGCATCAAGCCTCGACTGGTCGAACCACTGGAGCGTTCGGCTGGCTGTTGGCTTGACGAGTTGCCAGCCATCCTCTGGAGTCTGCGCACGACTCCAAACAAGTCAACCGGCTTCACACCCTTCTTCCTCGTCTACGGTGCTGAAGCCGTCATCCCGACGGACATAGAGTTCGACTCTCCGCGAGTCACCATGTACACCGAGGAAGAAGCAGAAGAAGCACGTCAAGACGGTGTCGATCTGCTGGAAGAGGGCCAGCTGTTGGCACTCAGTCGGTCCAGCATGTACCAGCAGAGCCTGCGCCGGTACTACAACAGGAAGGTCAGGCCGAGATTTTTCCAAGAGGGCGACCTTGTGCTCCGGCTGATCCAGCGAACAGCCGGCCAGCACAAGCTGTCGGCACCTTGGGAAGGCCCCTTCATTATCAGCAAGGTGCTGGGAAACGACTCCTACTACCTGATCGACGCTCAGAAGCCCCGAGCACGCAAGAGGGACGACTCCAGCAAAGAGACAGAACGCCCGTGGAATGCAAATCTTCTCCGAAGATTTTACAGTTGATGCAGTATGTATCGCACTACCCTTTGTATTAAAGTACCAAGACTTCGGGCCCCCGAGACGAGCTCGGGGACTGCCCTTTTTTGTTATCTGTATGATAAGAATTATGCCTTCGAGTATACTACTCTTTGTTATGCCGCTTGGCACCGGGCTCGACTAGTCGGCCCAGGGACTCGCCGCCTTGCGCTATGAAATGCTTCCTGCAGTCGGACAAGTAGTGCGTGGCGCCTAAGCCGTCTCCTGTCAGAAGCCGCAGCTCGTAGAGCGACTGATTGGTGGACAGGAGTAAGGAAGAATGGGCGTCCGCACGAAAAATGGCTAAGGACTCAAAGCATAAGCATAGCTTAAGCTGGTTTCCTGCCTGTCTTACCAAAGCCGACTCTCTAGTAGTCGGCCTGCCGCTTTCTATCCAGCTTGTTAAGAAGACTCTAAAAAATGGCCAAGTACTTGCCTTCCCAAAGTAGCCAAGCATTTGATCCAGTGGCAGCCGCAGAACGGTTGTCTGACTGGCAAGGCGGCGACTAAGGGAATGCGGCAAAGGAAAAAGCCAAAGGAGCAATGAGCAAGGAAAGATAGAACTCGGATAAATATTTACATAGCATAGGCCCTTGGCCGAATCTTCAAGCAGAAGTTCAAAATACACCCCGCGGGTGGAATTGTTCAAATTAACAAGTTCTTCAAAGACTACTAAAGCACATAAAATGAAGGCAAGACGACAGCCTAGGAAGCGGCAGACGGGTTCGGAGGGTCGGAAGAGACGGCGGTGTCAGGCGTCGGGGCGGTCGGCCGGACAGTCTCGGCTTGATGGTCTCCGGCGGCGGCTGGCTCGGTCGAGCGCGGCTCGTTGCTGGAGGCACGGTCGAGCTGAGGCTGGTCGCCCGCTCCACCTTCTGGCGCCTCCGTCTCGCCTCCGTCCTCCGCCTCGCCTTCCTCCTCAGCGCTGGAACTGATCACCTCCGTCGAGTCCTCGTCGTAGTCCGGGTTCATCCCGAACCACTCCGGCGGCGCCTCCCTGCCGTCTTCAGCCCGATCAGGGACGAAGATGCTGGTGTCGGCATAGTCGGCGATCGCCGTAGCACGAGCGACGAGGGCGTCTTCCACAGCTACCAGCTCCGCCTGGGCCTCTGACCGGAACGCAGCTAGTCGGTCCAGGTCCAGCCCTGGATACCATGCCTTGACGAATTCCAAGGCCCGGCGTGCTCCAGCCCAAGCCGAGGAACCCTTCCAAGCCTCAAGACGACCAGCTGCGACCTCCAACCAGTCGGCAGTCTGACTGGTAGTGCGCAGAACCGGCATGTCTGGCCACAGGGCGGCAATGGCCTGGGCACCGCCACATTGAAGCCGGCGCAGCATCCGATGGGCCGGCCGCAGACGAGCCTCGATGCTCAGAAGCTGCTCGTCGAGGGTCCGGGGGGCGTTGGCGGCAATCTCCGCACCATCTGCCCTCCGCGCCTCGCGATCAGCCTCGATGGCTTGAGTGGCCGCCTGCGAGTGGCCAGGGAAGAAGTCTGCCAAGACAAAAAAGAAGCAAGTCAAAATCAGAAGTCAGCCCGACCCACAGTCGGCGGCTCAAAGGAAACCAAGAAACTCACCGTCGACGATGTCCTCGATCTCATGGAAGCCGGAGGTCAGCTGTGCCTCCTTGTCGGTCTAGGAGGAGCGCTCGCTTTCGAACTCGGCCAGGAGAGCAGTCTCTCTCTTCTCTGCCTCGTCCTAAGCCTTCTTGAGCAGCTCCCTCTGCTATGCCAGCTGCGTGGCCAGCAGGTCGCGCTCCGCGGTGAGTTTGCTGCACTCCTCCCCCTTGGCACGCAAGGCGGTGTTGGCCTCGCCCAGCTGCTGCTGAAGAGTGGCGTTGGCCTCTGAAGAATAAAAAGGAAAAGACGTTAAGTCGTCAACAAAGAAGGTCGCCGGGAAGATCCGGCTCGACTGCTCAGCAGTCGGCCCGAATCTCGGGGACTACAGCCCGCGGGTGCGCCAGCGCGCCCCCGCGAAGAAGAAGGAGGACTCACTCCGACTCTCTGACAAGTCGGCAGTCCGCCTGCCCAGCTCCTCGACATTGCGGTTGAACGCAGTGACGCGGAGGTTGTGATACTCCTGTAATAAGAATTTCCAGACGAAGATAAGTATTGGAACTCGCCAAAAGGAGTTCCGGGCCGCCTGTTCAGTAGCCGGCCCGAAACTCGGGGACTACACCCAGTGGGTGCGCTGGCGTGCCCCCACAGAGAAGAGCAAGGAAAAAACAAAGTCAAATAAAGCATACCCGGACGGCTACTCGCGACGCCAGATGCGCCTTGGTGCAGTTCTGGATGGCGTCGCCCTCGGCTCGCAGTTTCGCCTGAACATCCAGAAGCGCCTGGTTCAACGGGCCTGTGCCGCCTCCTCGCACCCACCCAACGGGCACGGCACTCGTTGCCTCAGCGTTTGGGATGGCTGAGCTGGCGGCACCGGTCTCCAACGGGCGTGGCGCCGAAGTCGCCTTCACGAGGCGGCGGCGCGCTGGCGAGGCGACTTGAAGGAGCAGCCTCGCCTCGGACTCGTCCGCAGTCGGCGGCAGTGGTGGGCCCACCGGCTGTTTACCTCGCACGCTCCCAGATGGCGGCGGAGGCGGCACGGCCGTGTCCAACATGGAGGCCTCGCCGCTTTCCTTCTCCATGATAGGGTGCTCGCCGCCGGCTTCCCCAGTCTGCCCCATGAACTCCGGGGGCGGCGGCACGGAGTTTAGCGGAACGACAAGCAGCGCCGATTGGCGGTGCGCGGCCTCCTCAGCTAGCCGCCTTGCCGCAACGGTGGCTTCGGCCTCATCCAGCTTCCTCTGGGCGGAAGCCGCCACCTTCTCGGCCTCCGCCTTCTCCAAGCGAGCGGCTTCGTCCTCGTCGCGCTTCTCCCGCGCATTCCGCTCCGTCGCCTCCCGGAGGTCGGCGGCAGGGTCAAACCGCCGAGTAGTGGCGGACGTCTCGGCCGACCCCATGACGGAGGCGGCGGTGACCCTCTCAAAGGTGAGGCGAGCCCTGAAGCGAGGAAGGCATGTAAAAGATTTGGACAAAATTCACTAATAGAGAACAAGACAAAGGCGGAGGCACTTACGCGGAGACCAGTGGCGGCTTCTTCACTTCCTTACGGAAGCGGTTGGCCTTTGCGATCACCTCTTCCCGCTTGGTCGCGGCGGCCGCCCCCTTGAGCTTCTTCGACTGGCCGCCAAGCAAGCTCGGCCCGGCCCGGCGCCTCTTCGCGCCGCCTTAACCATCCAAGCCGGCAGAGAAACTCGCACCCGGCTGGCCAACCCTTGGTTGGCGGTGCGGGACGACTTCCCCCTCGGCGTCGTCATCAGGCCAGTCGGCAAAGGTGGCCAACAGCCTGAAGCCTCCTCCTCCTCCTCCGCCTCCTTCGGCGTCGGCCTCCATCACCGCCGCCCCCAAGTCAGGGTCCTCGACGTCGCTCTCCGCCCGGTCGGAGACGAACTGATGGGCCGGGCCCGTGGTGCCGACTGAGGGCTGGATGAGCGGGTTCTGACTCGAGAAAAAACCAAAAAGATTAGAAGTCGGATTCAGCTGCAAAAGAAGACAGAAGAAAAAGAGAGACAACTTACAGCAGGCGGGGGGTTGGCGCGCGAGTACGGCTCCTTGCCGAACCACCAATCCGTCGTAAGACTGCAGTTCGCGATATAATTCACCGTGTCCGCCACCTCCACGTGGGGCATGTCCTTGGAGCACATCCGACTCGGGTCTCGGTGGCCGCTCATCTGACAGATCAGATGAGGTCGGCCTTGGAGCGGGAGGACTCGGCGCGCCACGAAGGTGGCCAGCAGGTCGGCCCAGTCAGACCCTCCGACTGCGTCAGCACTCGGAGTCGCGCAATGGTGGCGGCTCCAGTGGGAGTCAGCGTCTTGACTCGGTGGGACCAGCTGGGGAGCCTCCCAGCTGGAGCGTCGGCTTTGTAAGGCGGAAGATTGACCCAATCGCCGTCTGGGGCGACGTTCTTCGCGTAGAAATACGACCGCTGCCACATCTTCACCGACTTGATCAATGGAACGGTGGGAAATGGGTTGTCGGCCGTCGATCTCCGCATCGCGATGAAGGCACCACATTGGGCCGGCACGCCGGCGACGTGCGTGCCGAGCTTGTACTGGAAGAATTCCCCCCACAGCTCGATGGTGGGGAGAACACCGAGGAAGCCTTCGCATAAGGTGGCAAAGGCAGCCAGCAGCACCACCGTGTTCGGAGTGAGGTGGTGCGGCTGAAGCCCGTGGAACTCCAAGAAGGAGCGGAAAAAACCGCTCGCCGACAGCCCCAGGCCGCGCATGAGGTGCGAGCGGAATACGACCCGCTCGCCCTCCTCCGGCGCCGGCGATATTTCCCTCTCCGGCACGGCACGGGCTTGCACTAGGTCCACGCAGGGGAGGCGGCGCGTCTTGCGGAGAAACTCGATGTGGTTGTCGTCCACCTCGGAGTCGTCCCATACGCCGGAGCGCACGGTGGGAGGTGCGGCGGCGGAGGAAGAACTCATCGTCGCGAGCGTGGCATGGCTCGGTGCGGCGGCAGCAAGAGGAAGAAGAAGCAAGAAGAAAGCAAGGGGAGTAGGGGAGATGGGCGCGCGTGCTTCGCCGCCCCCTTCCTCCCGCCTACTTATAGGCTCATGGGCTGAGAAGCCGATGGGGCGGGCGTGGGATTAACTGTGCCCAAGCCCCCACGGCCCCCACGATTTACCACACGAAGTAACTGCGTGCAGTTACGACATGGGAAACCCAACCGTCCGCACGGCCGCAACAAATCCGTTCGCGTGCTGAGGCATGGTAGTGGCGGGCCCCGTCTGAGGTCCTGTCCCATCGCGCGCATGGGTGGGCAGACTGACCCCGCCACGTGGCGCCACGCGACGGATCCGCAACGGGCGGCTGCCCGGAAGCTTATCAGACACGCTGCCTGGATTCTGCTGCGACCTTCAAAAATTTTAAGGAGGCAAGACGGCCTTCTGCAGGTCCGGCTCCCGCTAGTCGGCCTAGAGGAAGACAGCGGGCGAGGCCAAGATTCCACCCCCAAAAAGATGAAACTGTTGAGGTTCCCCGACATGTCTCCTGTGGTGCCTCACCAGCTTCGGGGACTACTGTCGGAATAATGGGCCACGGGTAGGCTAACCCGAGCCCCAGAACCTTTCAAAACATCGGGGCAGACTGCGCCCCTCAAGACTCTGCGATAAGGAGCCGCCTTCTGGGAGTCGGTGGCAAGGCCGCCGACTATCCCTCACGGCCGAGTCCCAAGGACGACTTCGTGATAAGCCGACTCCTATTGGCGGCTTCCAGAGAAGCCGACTACGGGGAGTCGGCCCGCGACTCCAACCACCCCCTGCCTTCGCCACGATGGATGGGGCGGGGTACGGTCACTGCATGGCCGTCCCTGCCCCGCTTACGAAGGGTTGGCATGGCTACAGTGCGCCGTATCGCTGGAGATCTCCATCATGGCGCGACACTGTTGCCATGCCCGCCCTGACCTCAGCCCCCATGGGCGGCGCACTGTGCCCACGATGGCTTACCTGTATGGCCCGGAGACGGCGGGACCCGCTCGTCAGCGGGGGTACAGAAGACGGCGAGAGCGCCACAAAGACGGACCCGTGGGAGTCGGGCCCCTGGAGTCGGCCGGCCCCTCCCATGGGCCCTGCACGCCATTAACCAGACAAGACGGGGAATGGCGACAGTGATCGTCCGCCAGGCAGTGGCACTGTTGCCACGACCCCATGACCAAGCCAGCATCATTAAAAGCACGGCTCCAGTACCAGGCCTGTCGGCGGGCCCCAGCAGTCGGTGGAGAAGACGGCGGCCTGAGAGACAGACGGCTGGGACCCGCGCCCAGCCGGATTACCATTGTATCCCTGGGGGCGGGCCTATATAAGCCCCCCGGGGCACCCATGCAAGGGGGATAGCTTCTTTAGCATTAGACCCGATCATATAGGAAGGAGGGAGCTAGCCTTGCCCTCTCCTACCTCCAGGAAACAGCTCTAGGAGCAACCTTGTATTCACTTTGCCATAATGATCATGCGGAGCCCCCACAGAGCAGCAGTAGGGGTGTTATCTCCTCGGAGAGCCCTGAAGCTGGGTAAGATCCACGCTTAATAGGACTTTCACAAAGCACATACCTTGATAAGATTTTGAAGAAGTTCAAAATGGATCAGTCGAAGAATGGGTTCTTGCCTGTTTTGCAAGGTGTGAAATTGAGTAAGACTCAAAGCCCGACCATGGCAGAAGAAAGAGAGAGAATGAAAGTCATTTCCTATGCCTCAACCATAGGTTCTATAATGTTTGTCATGCTGTGTACCCGACCTGATCTGTGTCTTGCCATAAGTTTGTAGGGCGATACAACAGTGATCCAGGAGTGGATCACTAGACAGTGGTCAAAATTATCCTTAGGTACCTAAAGAGGACTAAGGAAATGTTTCTCGGTTA
This sequence comes from Triticum aestivum, assembly GCF_018294505.1. Lineage (NCBI taxonomy): Eukaryota > Viridiplantae > Streptophyta > Magnoliopsida > Poales > Poaceae > Triticum > Triticum aestivum. Next base: position 564,612,347 of record NC_057810.1, on the reverse strand, counting down.
TGGAGGTGATAAAGAGTTCGTCGTAAAGGGTTACGTCAATGCAAGCTTTGACACAGATCCAGATGACTCCGAGTCTCAATCTGGATACGAATTGAACATGGGAGCAATTAGCTAGAGTAGCCCTATGCAAAGCATTGTAGACATAGATATTTGCAAAGTATACACGGCAGACCCGTTGACTAAAAACCTCTCTCACAAGCAAAACATGATCACACCTTAGAACTCTTTGGGTGTTAATCACATGGCGATGTGAACTAGATTATTGACTCTAGTAAACTCTTTGGGTGTTAATCACATGGCGGTGTGAATTAGATTATTGACTCTATGCAAGTGGGAGACTGATGGAAATATGCCCTAGAGGCAATAATAAAATGGTTATTATTGTATTTCCTTAATCATGAATTCATGGTAAAGGTTTATTATTCATGCTAGAATTGTATTGACCGGAAACTTAAATACATGTGTGGATACGTAAACAAATATCGTGTCCCTAGTATGCCTCTACTAGACTAGCTCGTTGATCAAAAGATGGTTCAGGTTTCCTAACCATAGACATGTGTTGTCACTTGATAACGGATAACATCATTAGGAGAATGATGTGGTGGACAAGACCCATCCATTATCTTAGCATATGATCATTCATTTTGTTGCTACTGCTTTCTTAATGTCAAATGCATATTCCTTCGACCATGAGATCATGCAACTCCCGGATACCGGAGGAATACCTTGTGTGCTATAAAACATCACAACATAACTGGGTGATCATAAAGATGCTCTACAGGTATCTCCGAAGGTGTCTGTTGAGTTGGCATGAATCGAGATTGGGATTTGTCACTCCCTGTGACGGAGAGGTGTCTCTAGTCCGTGTCAGTAATACAACATCATAAGAAGCTTGCAATCAATGCGACTAAGGAGTTAGTTACAAGATGATGTATTACGGAACGAGTAAAGAGACTTACCGGTAACGAGATTGAACTAGGTATGGAGATACCGACGATGGGATCTCGGGCAAGTAACATACCAATGGAAAAAGGGAACTACGTATGTATATCTCGGGCAAATCCCATCTTGCTCAAGCCTGTCTCGCATCATGGGTCTGGACAAGCCCGAAACCTACCTTTGTAACTACCTAGTCACGGAGTAGCTTTGCTCGGCCCAAAGTAGGTCTGTCACCATCTCGAGTGCATGTGTCGGCTCAGGTCTTAGGACATAGAACATATGTTGTACTAGAGACTCACAAATGACTTATCGTTGTGTCTCATAGTTGGGTCTGTCCGACTTGGACCTTATCTCAACTTGGGTCCGACATAGTCGGATCCGACCAATTCCTTTCAAGTCCATATTATCCAGTTAGCATCCAGTGCTCCATGGCTAGTGAGACCAAGCCATCGACCGTGTCATATGCTAGTCTAGTCAGTTGCACGTCCACACAGCCCTTTCGACTAGGGACCTTTTAGACAGTCATCATACAATGCATAATCCCACAAACAAGTCACGTACTTGTTGATACACATCATTGATAATGTCTAAGGATTATCTTTATTCATAAACACATAGGAAATATCATCATACATGATTGCCTCTAGGGCATATCCCCAACAAAATGGCTATCTCCAGATTCTTCTTCTCCATCTTCAGCTCATCTCTCTCCTGCATCACCTCAATCTGGTCCTTCTTTAGCCATTTCCTATCCTTCTTGTGGTCTTTGAGGTCACTCTTCAGCACATACATTTTCTTCTTGAGTCCATTGATATCCCTATCCTTCCGCAGCTCATGCAGCTCAGTCCTTAGGTTCCTGATCAGTTCTCCTTGTGCATTATGAATGGCCTTCATATTCTCTATGACATAATGCTTCTGGTCCAGCTACTTCTCCAAACCTTCATTGTCCTATGACATTATTTTCTTGTAATTTTCTTGATAGGTCTTTTGCACATTGCTTGAGCATTTTGTTAACATCAGCAATAAGGTTCTTGCAATGTATGTTTGCAGTCTTAACCCGATCTTCAAGCTTAAGCAGTAAATGTGCATGATCAACCCCTTCATTAGTTCTAGCAGCACAACAATCTTTAGGATATCTCTGATTAAGGATATCTCTGCCTAAGCTCTTTTTCAGACCAATGTGACCATTAACCATTACAATGGTACAACAGAAATAACTAAATTAATACAAAATGCAAACAGCTAGAGAACAGAGGAGTTAACATGGGATTTCAGATAAGTAAATCAGGACATGCATTGCAACTTACTTCCTCACCATATCCATAAAACCTCCTTCCACTAATGCCACCTTCAAATCTACAAATATATTGGCTATTTTCCGATGGTAGCACTCAACTAGGCCCTCCTCTGTCACCATATCGCCTTCAAAGTCTGAGTCATCTATGGTTAGGAGCAGCTAGATTGAGTTCAAAAGGAATTTGGAGTGGTCAAACGCACTGGATCCTGACCAAATCATACCAAAAATAAAATCCCCAATCTGAAATCCATAACCCTAACCCTAGGCTATCAAACAAAGTACAACAGCTACGGCGGCATTACCTCCCCAGCAAAGTGTAGCATGTTATCATCGTCCCTACTCTCCTCCCCATCTTTCCAAGAAAGCATTACACCCCCACAGCGCTGCTGGGAGGCGGCGGCCCAGAGGGGAGCGAGTGAGAGTGGCAGGGGAGAGTGTGAACCATTTCATTTTTGGGGACGGGTCGACCAACTCAGCCGGTATGGCCGTTAATAGCCATTACTGCTTGGTCTGTCCACCACTAGCCACGTGACCGCTTTACCACGTCAAAACGAGCTCAGTTTTTAGCTCGGTGCCTTTTGCCACTCACAAATTTTCGGTTCAATGCAAAATGTCATGAATCATAAATTGGTGGTTTTACGCTAATCGTGACATGACAGTGGTGAGTCGGTGCATTTAACTCTCCCCTACACCCTCTCCAAAAGTCCGAAGCCAAAACAATCCCACTTACACATGAAAAACAAAGTCGCTGGTTAGAAGATGAATTCTAACCTTTAGAATTTTAGTGGTAGATAATCTTTCTTTCTTGAGCATTACACGAAGTGCGTGCAGCTGTGTTGCTCTCGTGCATTACACATGAACTCAACATCACAGTTCATTCTTCAAAACAGACCCTGGCAAAGCTCAAACACACACGCGGACGGACGAATGGCCTCTACGACGTACAATCAACCGAACCAATTTACACACGCTCACAAGAAACATAACCCTAAGGGCAACCATGAAAAAAAGTTACGTAGTAGTAAAACGCAAAAGAAATAAAGACCGATCTGCTTCAACGGTAATAGTAGTAACCCGGGCGTTGTGGGAGCACAGACTACGTCTTATGGGATGATCGTCGAGAGTGGTGCCTGACGCGTAGAATGCTTGGAGTATCGTCGTTCTAAGTCCCACGACTCCCGACTAGTCTGGGCCTTGGAAGGTCCCTCACACTCTAAATCTCAACCTTCCCAGCTCTTTTGAGAGAGGTAGCAGGGAAGAGTGACCCTCCTCTTGAGTTTTTTTAGGGGATAATGACCCGCCTCTTGAGTTTATTCAAGTGTGAGTGAGTGATTTACATGCCGGGAGGGCGGGTATATGGACCAGGCGTCCTTGACAAATGACCAATGTTACCCTCGATGTAAGCTGGTGCGAGGGTAGAACTAGGTTTTTTTGGGGGTGGTTAGAACTAGGTAATTTTCTATTATTGACCCATATGCCCATGTGCCCCTAGTTGGGTTAGCAGGTGGGTTGTGCCCCAGTAAGGGAAGAATCCCTACGCTATTTGGGGGCTTCCCTGCTTGGTCTCGGGCCTCTTAGCTCCTTACGATTTATCTTAGGCTTATTCTTTTACCTGGTCTTGTTATGTTGACTTGTTAACCATTAAGCCTTGCTTGACCTATGAGGGATGGCTTCGACTATTGTCGACTACTTTAACTAATCTTGACTCTCCACATGGCAAGCCATGTAGAATAGGAGGTGGGACCTCAACTAGGATTAAAGTCATCACTACAACACTTATTTTTTCTAAATTTTTTGCATCATACCTATTTGCTTATCTCACTAATTTTATGTGAAAATTCTCATCGTCTATTAAGAAAAAAATTGTCATGTAAAATAAATGTTTATTGAGTATTAAGAAAATGTTTACCGATCCATAAAAAATGGTTCTTGGAACCTAAAATTTTACTCGAGCAATTTTAAAACAATGTGTGTACAATTCATTAAATAAATCCGGACATTTGAAAAATGTTCACACGTCTAAAATATTTTCATGATATTTACAAGAAAATGGAAATGTAAAAAATGTTCGCATGATTTATAAAAGTCTTCATACCTTTAAAAAAAAGTCATGGCATTTCTAAAAACATTACATGTTTAAAAATATGTTCATATTTTTGAAAATGCTCATGAATTTTTAAAATTTCAGTTGATTAATTTTTATAAAACACTCATACTACATATATTAAATTGCTTGTGCCATTTGGAAAAATGTTCATGAAAATATATAATTTCTTCCTGCAATTTTTAAAAAGTGTTCGTGACATGTAGCAGAATGGTCGTACACTAAAACTGAGAGGATTAAATCAATTCATAAATTTGAAAAGGATAGATAAAAGGGTGAAAAAAGAAAAAAAATGAAAAAATGATTTAAGGAAAACATAAAGAAAAGATAAAAAGGAAAAGAAACCATCAAAATCATTGCAGATCCAAACAAAAGGTTCTAAAAACCAGTGCGCCAAAAACCGCTCGCAACCAACCCCTGTTCGGCCGGCCCACTCAAAAAAGCGGGTTGGCGAGTGCTGCAACAGTGGTGTTGCAGCAAGCGAGATATAACAGTCGCAAATGATATGTATATCTTATAGTGATACGTATCATAGCACTCGCTTGTTATGTAGGGTATGATATGAGCGAACATTTTTTCATGAACTTTTTTTAATTCCTGAATAATTTTTGAATTTGGGAAGTGCGAAGCGTTTGTTCTATGAGGGAACAGTTTTGGAACCTTCTAGGATTATATTGGGAAGCTTCCATGTGTTTTCACACTGATTTTTTTCGGTATTTTATTCGTTTGCTCTTTGTGTTTTCTCTGATTTTTCGTTTTTCTTTATGTTTATGGGCTTTTTTGTTTTTTCCATTTGTTGTTTCCGGTTTTCTTCTACTTTTAATTTTTCTTTGTGCTTCACTTTTTTATTTGTTTTTCATTTTATGTTCTCCATAGCTTATTTTGGTTTCCTTCTGGTTTTTTCATTATTTGCATTTATATGAATATTTTTCAAATTCCTAAATAATTTTTGAATTTGCGAATAGTTTTCTGAATTCGTGAATATTATTCTTATTCCTGAATTAATTTTGAATTTATGACTTCAAAAGTAAATTTTGAATTCACGAACATGTTCTTGAATCCAAAAAAATCCAAATTCATGAACATTTTTCATATTCACAAACTTTTTTTGAATTCACAATAATGTTTTAATTCCCTAGGTGTATTTCGTATTCGGGAATATTTTTCAGATTTATGAACAAGTTTTTATTCTGTGAACATTTCTAGAATCCGGCAACATTATTTTATTCCGTGAACATTTTTTGGATGTCACAAACATTTTTTAAATTCATGAACATTTTTTGGATGTCACAAACATTTTTTAAATTCATGAACATTTTTTGGATGTCACAAACATTTTTTAAATTCATGAACATTGATTCGAACCCAATTGTTTTTTAACATTACAAACTTTTTAAAAATTCATGATTTTATTTATTATGTTGTGGCCCCTTTTTCAAATTCATGAACAATTTTTAATTTCGCTAACAAATTTTCTACTTTGTGAACATTTTTCAAACCGTGCATAGTGAAAAAGAAAGGTGATGGAGAACAGAAATCGTAGTAGGCTCGTGGAGCTAGCGAACCATGTGTGCGCCAATGGGCGAGCACACCCGACACGCCATTGATTCAGCTGTAGGCGATTTCTCGGCCAGTATAATGTTGCTCTTGGTTCACTGCGTCCGTCGGGCACACGAACCGGCCGGTCTCCGGTGTGCGCACCACCATGTCCATGTGGAAGTTAGGCAATTAGCAACTTACCAGCATCCTCCACTAAGTCCGAAGCCAAAACAATCCCACTTACACATGACAAACAAAAGTCGCTGGTCAGAAGATGAATTCCAACCTTGAGAAAGTGAGTGGCAGGTATTCTTTTCTTTCTTGAGCGTTACACGAAGTGCGTGCAGCTGCGTTGCTCCGGTGCATTACATGAACTCAGCATTACAGTTCGTTCTTCAAAACAGACCCATGCAAGGCGCTCTCTCTCTCTCTCTCTCTCACACACACACACACACACACACACACACACACGGGGACGCACTGGCATTACACATAAACCGAACCAATTTACACGCACGCACGGACGCACCACAGGAGACAAGAGCCCTAAGGGCAACCACGAAAAACAGGTAGTAAAACGCAAACGAAACAAAGACCGATCTGCTTCAACGGCAACAGCAGTAACCCAGGCAGGCAGGCAGGCAGGCACGTATCACTTCTACACGGCGGCCACACAGGTCGGGCTCAGCCTGACGACGGCCACTCCCGGCGTATGTCGAAGGTGTAGTTGATCTGCAGGTAGCACTTCCGGTCGTCGTCCAGGAACTGCCAAGACGGAGAGAAACAAATTAACGCTGACGACTCTGAATCCCGAAGCAACTAGCATGAGTATCTCTGAATAAGTAAACTCTATCATCGTTTAGTTACCTTGGTCTTGGCAGAGTAGGATCCCCGGGCAAACATCCCGGACGGCGTGGTCTCCTCCGGCGTCACGTACGCGTACGGCTCCGGCTGCGGGCTGAACGTGCCCAGCATCTCCTTGGCGCTGTCCACTGCACCACCAAACCATCACAATTCGTTAGCTCATCGATCGGTTTCATTGGTTTGGTTTTCGCTACTGCACCTTTGATGCCGGTCTTCCAGACGGTGTTGGTGTAGCGGAGGCCGGAGACGATGTTGTTGCTGACGGAGAAGGTGAACTTGAGCTTGTACGGAGAGCCTTCCTTGAGGGTGAACCACACCCCCTTGCCGCTGGCCTCCACCGGCAGCGGCAGGAAGATGTCCGGCCGGCCCGGGGACTGGATGGACAGGCTCATGATCTTCACGTCCGGCTCCAGCGTCTCTGCACCAACCAATCAATCAATCATCGTGCATTCAAGTCTCACATCGAAATGTCACGCCAATCAAATAACGGAGCGTTGTAAATTCCAAATTCTGAAGGAAGAAATGCCTTCCTAAAAACATGAACAACGTGCTTAACGGTTTATGCTGTTATGTTAGACAAACAAGGTCGCCTTCCATCAATTACGCCCTGCAAAGACGTGCTGGTCATAATTGGACCAAAAGTCACAAAGACTTGGCTATCACCACGACAAATCATGCATTATTCCCCGGATACATCACTTTCAGGGCAGCAACAAGGCACTACTCATACTATATCAGTACTGCCCTGTATCTGAAGCCTGAAATTCTGAATGCATATCGTCAATGGCGAAGGCACAATAGTTCAACGATGCACGGCAACATACGGGGAGGGACCAGACCAGTGCAGTCGAGAAAAAGAGGGCTCCATGTGTTTTTTTTTCCTACGAAATGATTAGCACGGGAGGACAAGGCAGGACAGCCGTCCGGCCGACCTAGCCAACGGAGCCCACCACCTTATAAAATTTTCTCCGCTCCAGTTCTACTGTTGAATACTACTACTACGCACGGCCGGCCGGCCGGCCGGTGCACAGACGGAGTCGTGAAAACGCTCTATAATTAAGCACGGAAAGCAACGGGTGGTTTCACGGGGCCGTGCGTGTTGACGACGGAACACGGCGGTGCTCACATGCCAAACTGCGCAAGTGCTGGTGTCCTACGTACACGTACTGGTGGTGGTGGTGCCCGCCATCACGCAGGATTCACGAGGACAAGACAATTGAACGCAAGCAACTATCGATTTGGCCGGCCGAGAAGTTCTTGCATGGTTGCAGAGGTTTACCTCCCACGGAGTTCAAATCCACGCTGCCAAGCAGCTGCTCCTTCCACCTCCTCAGGCTCTCGTCGTCCTGCAACGAAGAAAAGGAGTCGCATCAATCGATCCATCGGTCGACAGCAGCAGCGGCAGCAGCGAATGCGATTGCGAGGTGCAGCAGCGAGAGAACAATTCCGGCGATGGCGCGAGAATGCGGCGCATGCTAACATATTACCTTGTCCTTCTCGAGCTGGTCCTTGATGCTGAGGATGGGGCCGAGGTCGATGTGCTCGGGGACCTTCTCGCCGTCCTCGTCGTCCTCCTCCAGCTCGCCCTTGCCGCAATGCGGCGGCGCCGCGACGTCGCCGCCGCACTTCTTCCCGTTCGTCGCCGCGGCCGCAGCGTCGGCCCCGCCGTGCTCCGCCACCGCCGCGGCGCACTCCTTGGCCTCCGCAAGCCCGGCCGCGGCGATGTCGGCGACCTTGGAGCAGGAGATGGCTTCCACCGCGGACGACATCCTCCTCGCCTCACCAGCTGCGCAACAATGGCTGCCCCTTCAACGGCTAGCCAAGAAGGTGGAGACAAAAAGAGGAGAGCGTGGCAAAAAGGCGCGGACGGTGGATGGAGGCGGCACGGGCACCGAGAGCTCGCTAGGGGGCACCAAAAGGAGAGAACACGCTGGTAGAGGAACGTCGAAGCAGATTTGGACAGGGAGAAAGGGGCGCGGCGCAAGGCTCCAAAAAGAGAGCGCGCGGATCAGAGAGAGAGAGCCAAGGGGTGAAGGACGGGACGGTTGGATCCAGGCAGCTAGCAATGCAATGGCAGCAGCGCGCCAGAGAGGATAAGGAGGTTTTAATTCCTCTGCGCGAGCGAGGGTGGTGGTGGAGGGAGGGAGGGAGGAGACCAGGGGAGCGGAGTGGTGGAGGCGACGTGATGGTCACGACTGAAGAAGCCCTCCCGCTCGCGGCACGGCACGCGCTGGTACAACTGTACTAGCGTTAGTTGGGGCGTTTTATTGCTGATTGATCATGATCATGTGTGTGAGAACCCCTGCTCGTAGATAGAGTCGAGTTCCTGCTAAAAATATATCTATATATAGTCGAGCTAGTGCAGATTAATGGGCCTTTTTCTTTTCCGTATCTCACAGATCATTGCTGTGTTTCTCAAAAAGAAAAAGAAAAAACATTGCTGTGAATGCAACCGAAAAATGGTGCCGCGCATAATTTGTTAGCTGGCAAACCAAGCAAACTTGCTCAATTCGATGTGGGCTTTTAGTTTAATAATAGTACAAAGGAAGAATGCCTTTTGTCTAAAGATCTACTGTCTCTTCATTTCTGACGTAATTAATTTTCCCTTTAGCAATCCTGACCTAGAAGTGGCGCGTTTCGTAATTATAAATCGCGAATTACAAATAGCTGAAAAGGCTTTATCTCTATATCTAGAGGTAATCCACATTTCTTGTGTGTGTATGAGCATGCGCTCCTCTGCTACGTGGTCCCACCACTTTATGCTGCCTCTAGATCTTTTACTGACGTCGCGGGGCAAGTGAAGATCTGATCTGGGGTGGAGAAGTTACCTATCCCAGTGTCCTCCAGCCTGCAGGTTTTTGTCCCAGGTGTTGTCGACTTGCCCGGTAAAATTCGGTCCGTCCATCACGCCCCAATCATAGATCCGCACGACGCCGTCCCACCCGGAGCGAGCGCGAGTGATGCCCCAATCAGTCGGGTCGGGTCGGGTCGGGTCCCCCGCCTCACAGGCGCAGACAGACCAATTCATCTCGGCGGCACGACTTAACGACTCACCACCGCACACAATTGCTCGCTGTGCAGCAGCAAGCCAGCAAGTGGCCATTACAGTTTGTCTGCCGACCAGGCAAACGTCGCAGCAAATACGCCCGCGCGTCCATCCTGCTGGGTTTCGCCGGTCTAATCAAGATCGCCGCTGCCTGGAGATTCATGAAACGCCAATGATGTGCAGGTGCAGTGCAGATTGCAGTCCACTCATTTGTGTAATATTATCGACGTGATTGTGCAACAAGGTCTAGCTGAAAACTTGCACTGGAATGTGGTCACAAACTATGTACAATGAAGAATGCTGGGCTTCTGTTGCTGACTATATAGTGTGTGGTGATGGCGATTCTGCACAAAATTGTTGGACCTCCGTCGCTCAGTTTCATCAGAAGCGCTCCGGTGGGCGCTGTATGGTGTATGTGCAGCAAAAGATCTAGTGCTCTACAATATGAACTGAAGTTCAACAGGCTGGAGTATCTACAGCGAAGATTTGTCAGCAACGGCCGATTGGATTTTGCTGATGAAATCGTCGACGAGCATGGTGCCCATCTCCCCGTTATGCCTGGACCTGATGGTGAGAGTCCTAGCTTCGACTTCCTTGGGGCCAACGACCGCCATGAGCGGCACCTTTTGTGTTTCGGCGTTTCTGATTAACTTCGGCAGACGCTTGCCGTGGCATACCTCGGCGCGGATACCTCTTGATTTCAGTTCTGAAGCCACCTCATTGCAGTACTGCAGCTGAAAACATGAAAGGAAGATGTCATGGCTTCGTAAGAGGTGCTAACAAAATCAAGCATCTGATATGTGTGTGCCGTGCAAATAACAAATAAAAGGATGTTGCTGTCCTGCCTAGGGTCACCTAGATATACAGTACCTTCTTTACTTTGTACAAATCTACTACAGTACAAGGTAAAAATATTGGTTTAACAAGTGAAACTAATGCAAGGTAAAGGGAGCAAACCTCATTGTTTGTGACAGGTAGAATACGGGCTTGGGTTGGAGCAAGCCAAAGTGGAAAATCACCAGCGTAGTTTTCAATGAGGATGCCAAAAAAGCGCTCCAAAGACCCAAGGATGGCTCTATGAATCATGATAGGCCGTTTCTTCTCAGTATGCGAGTCAACATAAGTGATGTCAAACCGTTCAGGCAAATTGAAGTCAACCTAAAATATATGAAAACCGAATGATCTTATATGCCCTTTCCCCTCAAAGAATCCACGAATTTGCTTATTCTTTGTAGAAAAATATATAATTTACCTGCACAGTGGAACATTGCCATTTTCTTCCAAGAGCGTCCTCAATTTTCAAATCAATTTTTGGACCATAGAAAGCACCTCCCCCTTCATCAACCGTGTATCCCCATCCTTTATCATCTAGTGCGTCTTTCAGAGCAATTGTTGCCTTTTCCCATATGTCGTCACTGCCAACAGATTTTTCTGGCCTGGTTGAAAGGTTTACCTCATAATTCCGGAAGCCAAACTGCCCCAGTATTTCTTCAGTTAAATCAAGAACTCCTCTAATTTCATCTTTTATCTGGTCTTCGAGACAAAATATGTGGGCATCATCCTGCATAATAAACATATTTTAATATATTTTTTACAATGAACATTTGACAGATATTTGTATGGTCTAAAACTTGTTGCAGACACCTAGAGCAGCACATGTTAGTAATGTAAGAGTAGTGGGCATAATTTTAACAAAACGACAAATCTATCCACCAGTCGACTGGTGGTTTGCGACAGGCACGCACGATCGCTTTTTTTCCTTTGATCTTTCTTTTCTTCTCTGGCGCGTAAAAAGAGCTTTGGAAAAATAGTGCCACTGCTAGGATTCGAACACACGACCTGTCAGTTGCCGCCACGACGCATTACCAGCTGAGCTAACCACCTATTTCTGTTTCATTCGTGGGTTAATTTGTATTTCTACCTTAGTAAATGAGAACGAGAAAGAAAGACCACAACACCTTTGATGAGGAGACAAAACCATTTGCTCCAAGTTTTTTAAAAGGCCGATGCAACGTGTTTTGTACTCCACTTGTCTCTTTTTTGTAGTGATGAATGTTTTCTAGAAAAATAAATGTTTCACTCCTATAGAATTCAAACAACGGTCTTTTTCTCATTTGTGATATCTCGGTAAATTCTTTTGTAATGAGATTGATAATTATATGTACCAAAACCTGATAGCTTATGTACAAATATCGTCATAGCTTTTTTTACAAAAAAAATACTAATGTAAACATACACTCGATAACTTTTTTGTATGAATAGTATGGTAACTCACACA